>NW_028274810.1:11963719-12266749 GCF_037043125.1 Eumetopias jubatus
GAAGTGAACTGCGGTTCATCCATTCCATGGACTGCTACTCAGCAATAAAAAGGAACAAACTATGGATGCGCACAACAATTTGGCTGAATTTCAAGGGACCTATGCTGAGCGGAAAGACAGCCAATCTCCAAATGTTACCTGCTATATGATTCCATTTATATGGCATTCTTGAAACGACAAAATTATGAAGATGGGGAAGAGAAGAATGATTGGCCCCTAGGTTAGGGAAAAGGGAGAAGAGGAATGAGGGGTTTGGCTGTGCCTATGAAAGGGTAGCACAAGCAATCTTTGTGACAGAACTGTTCTGTATCATGATGGTAGTGGTGGATACACAAATTTACACATGTGATAAAAATGCATAGAACCAAATACACACACCCATCCACTCATACACACAAATGAGTGGTGAGATCTGCGTAAGGCTGCTAGATTGCACCAACACCTTCCTGGTTGCGATCTTGTACTATAGTTATGTAAGATATTGACACTGAGAGGGGAATAGGGATCTCCTGCATTACTTTTTATAACTGCACGTGAATGTCCGATTATCTCAAAATTTAGAGTTAAAAAATTGAAGAAATGGACAGGAACCTAGAAATTAAATGAGATTTAAGAGACATATCATCTAGGGCACCTGGCTAGCTCTGTCAGTGGAGAGTGCGACTCTTGATCTCAGGGTTGTGAGTTCGAGCCCCATGTTGGGTGTAGAGATTACTTAAAAATAAAATCTTTTTAAAAGAAGGAGAAAGACACATCCAGTTGCAGTATGCGCTTCATATTTGGATCCTGATTCAAACTATAAGAACATGTGACATTTGTGAGATACTACAAATGTGAACATGGGCTGGATAGCTGATGCCCTTAAGAATCACAGGGTTTTTGCAGGGATGGTGTTTGTGGTTATGTTTCCAAAAAAATGCGTCCTTATCTTTTAGAGATTCAAACAAAATATTTAGAGATGAAGTCATATGATATCTGTTGTGTGATATGATATCACACAAAACAGTGTGAGTGGGCAAGAGGCTAAGGGGGTAACTGGTTAGACTCAGTCACAGGTGGATGTGTGAATTGGTGTAATTATCCTTAGTCTATTTATGTGTATTTTCAAAATTCTCCATAATAAAACTTTTTTTTTAACAAGGTAAAAATACAAAGAAGACCAAATCTCCAAGGAAATCCTTCCAAGGTACTTATCTGCTTGTCAGAAAAGCATGTGGCTTTATCTGAGTACCTTGTGTACCAGCCACTGTGTTAGGCTTTAAAGATATGGCCATAAAGAGGTTGCTCCTTCCCAGAGCTCAAAGGCTAGTAGAAGCAGAGAGAGATTGTAAAAACAAATAAGTACATTTCTAGATGGTAAGTGCTAATAAGGATTGTACAATCGTGGAAGAACTGACTGTTCTTTGCACCGGTGAAGTGGTGTCTGGGCCAAGTCTTCAAGGATATGCAGCGGGCTGGGTCTGTTTCAGTTGGGAAGAGAGTTCTTTAAGCAAGGACTTGATTCCTAAATAGGACTTAACACCACCTGTTTTCACGTCAGTGCTTTTCACTTCAGCTCCTGTTCCAACCCAAACTGTATTACATTCTTATTGTCAACTGACTCTGCTGTCACCTTCGGGGAGTAGCTGAAACAGGGCTAATGATGTTTACCGAAGTCTTTCAGTGCTGGGAACAGGATGATTTGAGCTCAGATTCAATCTCTCTCACCACCAACCACCACCTCCAAGGTCCTTGAACCTTTCAGCTGTGGTTCCATTATCCGGATATTGAATCAGAGGAAACTTGTTAAATGAGCCTTTTAGAGGGAAGGAAACTTGGTCATATGTCTTAGGGGGGAAAAAAAAACAGGACAATAATTGCATTTGATGAGGAGAGTGATTCATTTCACCTTAATAAAAATGGGAACTTGAGAATAAGTTGTTTTATTCACTCCACACACACACACACACACACACACACACACACACAATATAAACACATATATAATCACATGACACCTGCCGCCTAATCAGTTGTAATAATGTAAAGGGTGCCATGCGGTTAACGGTATTAAGGCCATAAATTATGTTTCCTAGAGTGTGGTTTCTCCACAAAGCCACTTGGGAAGGCACGTTGTGATTAATGTCACACTAGGGAAGGCGTGATGACGGTGACGACGATGGAAGGAAGGGTGGCAGCAAACGACATGGGCACAATGGGGACAGCAGTCTCTTCAGCGCTTGGCCGGAGAGGCCAGTGTCCTCAGATCATGGCTGGTGCATGACACTTGCTTAGCTTATAAAAACAAAACACAAACAAACAAAACTCCCCGTCAGAAAAGCGTTAACCCCTGTCCTGGATATTGCTGTTGACGTACATTATTTATCAGCGCCGTGTTCCGTTATTACTAAATGGAGAATCAATACACTCAAACGTAAAAGAGCTGCAGAAAGAGCAATCGCCAAATGAAGGTAAATCTTCTACTGGGACTCACCCCGCAGCCTGACCACTGGAGCAAACATGCGTTTCCAGCGTCGCCATTTGTCACTATTGATTCTGCCTGTGCGAGACAGGATGCACGTCACTGCCCTGACAAGGAATGATTTATCCTCCGTCACAAAACACAATTTGCAACCTTCAGTGTCATTTGAATCCTCACCTCTAGAGTCTTTATTCTGATAGGAGAAACCATGGAGGAATTGTTTGCCTATAATTACTTTTAGTATCAAACAGTTCCCAAAGCTGCAACATAACGATATTGAGGGACACAATGCTGGGCCTCGGATAATAGGCTTAAGCACAGTACGCAAGCGGCGGTGTCTGGAAGCAGAAAAGGGAGAGTTGGTGATAGGGAGACTAAGAGAAGGAAAAATGCCCTCACCTGAGTCAACCCTGGAGACTGTGTGTTTCCAAGGAGTTGCTCATTTATTCCCTCCACGTGGTTTAGCAGCCTGGTCTTCTGGTTAGGAGAGACCAGTCTTTGGGAAATGGCTCAATGATCTACTCTGTCTTTTCTTTTGATTTTAAGGGAAAATGGCTCATCCTAAGTAAGTCATAAGCAGTGAGATAAAATATATTTTTCCAGTATAATTCAACAAACATCTGTAGAGCTTCTATCAAATGCCATCGTAAGGCACTACGGGATCCGTGTTCATTTATCGAACGCTTGCTGAGTGCCTGCTCTTTGCCAGGCTGTAGGCCTTACACAGCCATGAGTAAGACAATCCCTCTGTCTCAGTCCATTCAGGCGGCTATAACAAAACTACCATAGATTGGGTGGCTTAGAGTCAACGGAAATTTATTTCTCCTAATTCTGGAGGTTGAAGATTCGGTGTCTGGTGAGAGTGAGCTTCCTGGTTCATAGATATCTGTGTTCTCTTTGTACCCTCACACAGCAGAAGGGACGAGGGAGCTCTCTGGGGTCTCTTTCGTAAGGGCACCAATCTTATTCATGAGGGCTCCACCCTCATGACCTCATCACTTCTCAAAGCCCTCACCACCTTCACCATCACATTGGGGGTTAGACTTTTCAACAAACGAACTTCGAGGGACCACAGCGTTCCTTCTATGGCACTTTCTCGCATAGAGCTTCTAGCCTGGTAAGGGGGACAGTCATTAAACACATCATCACACAATGAAGTGATTCACTGAAATTGTGGAAATCGATGGAGCTGGACAGGTGCTAGGAGGACCTATGAGGAGGGTCTGGTCTGAGTGCTTGAAGAAGGTTTCCCTAAGGAAGTGATATTTATGCTGAGAACCGAGGGAGTTCGCTAAGTGAGGAAGGGGGCATATCGGGAAGGGGAAGGTAGTCTGGTCTTGCTCTCCAAAAGCTCCCAATAGAGCACGGAGCCCAAAACATGAATGAGTAGTTCTGATCCTGGGCAGACTGTAGATGTCGTGTGCTGTGAGACTGTGGATGGATTCCCACAGGGTGAGTCTCCCTGAGCCTGACCCTGAACCCCTGGCTCAGTGTGGGAGAGAGCAAAAGGAACAGCCGCTGCCACGGAAAAAGAGCAAGAGAGAGAACTGTTCTTCCCAGCCAGTCCTGCTGAAGCATCACTGATGCTTAATAAACAGAAAATAATATGACCATCCTTGGCATTCTTTCCTCACCTGGAGAAGTACTTCAGTTTCTAATCTTTCCTTTGAAAGATGAAAATGAGGACTTGGCAAAGACGCAACACATCTGAGATGTGAAAAATTAAAAATCATCCTCCTCTAGCTCAAGTACAGTGAAAGGTGCCATCGTGAATGTTATGAAAAAGGCATTACGGTTTTATGAGGCGGTGCCGCATGTGGCTGAAAGTAGGCCACACATGCGAGTTGATTCTGGGAACTTCTCATTCATTCCTCCAATAACTATTTAATGAGCATCTACTACATGCCTGGCAGACAGGGTCCTTGACCTCCTGGAGCTTTGCATTTGAGTAGGAGAGAGAGAGATGATAAACAAATAGAACTCCAGGTAGTTCTAAGAAACTGGAGTGGATTCAGGGAATGGAGAAAGCTAGGAAGGAGAACAAAGAGAACGTGGCAGGATATAGTGGTGGAGAAAGTCCCCTCTGCAGGGCTGGCTTCATGAGTGCATGCCTGGGGCAGTGGCACAAGCCCACACTCAGAGGGGACTCTGTGCCTGGGCTTTAATCCCCCACAGCCATCTTACGTCTTTTAATAACGTTAGATTTGCATTCATAACTCGTAAGTGCAATTTGATGGGATAATGGAGCCTGTGTCTGGGGCTTGAAGCCTTAGCTCCCACCTCCTGCCACCTCCGTTGGCTTCTTGACTGCCTGCTCCCCAGGCCCTGAGCAACAGTCCGTTGGCTTCTTGGCTGCCTGCTCCCCAGGCCCCGAGCAACAGTGGGAGCAGGGCTTGGGCACAGGGGGAATCAGGGCAGGCACAGGGTAGGGGCCCCTATGAAGGTCTGCACTTAGCCCATGAGCCCATAAGTATCCTTGCACCCAGAGGAGCATGATGACATTATATGGCAAGTAAAACACCTTGACAGATTGAGAAAGACCACAAAAGAAAGGAAAAAGCTTTTCTTCCTGCTTTTTGATCGAGGGGCCCTGCCCTACATTTTCATGGTGTACTGGGCCCTGTAAATTATTATCCCTGGCCCTGCCCCTCTAAGGAGGGGACATATGAGCAGAGATATGAAAGGAGAGATATGGGCGTCTGCACCCCAAGCAGAGGAAACTTGAAGTGCTAAGGCCTCGGGCTGGAACAAGCTTGATGAGTTGGAAGAGCAGCAGGAAGGCTGGTGTGGCTGGAGCATGCCCAGCAAGGGGCGGGCGGGGGGGGGGGGGTAAGTTCGGAGATGTAGCCCGGGCCTCAGCCTGTGAGGCTCCCTAGGTATGATGAGGCTACCCCCTTTCAGCCTAGATGGAAGCTGTGGGGTGTTCCAGGCAGGAAAATTATATGGTCTGATTTAAGGTTTTAAAGACTGGATTTTGGGGGGAGACGGTGAGATTTATCTTATTTTTGGTTTGTTAATGAATTAACTGAAACCTATTCCATCTTGTCACTGAGGAGGTTGGTGGCCTTGAATGAAGACAGTTACAGAGGCAGGAACAGCGGTGCTATGAAAAGGGGGGGCGGAGACAGGTGACAGGGCCCCCGACCGCGGAGGCCATGGGAAAAGCTGGCTTCATGGAAGCCAAGAGAATGAGCTGAAGGGAAGGGTGTGAGGCTTTCATTCTCCTCGGCGAAGTGAGAAGCACGGTCCTGTGCCAAGACTGCAGCGTGGCAGGGGAAGGCGATCTGAAGAGTGAAGAGAAGGTTTGAAACATGTGAGAAGAACAGAAGAGCCCCGCCTTGGGACAAGAACCAGGATCTTGGCAGCACGGGTGGCCTGGCTCTGGTGGGAAACCCTTCTCCTTTTGGAAAGTAAGCTCCAGCACCTAAGTTCTGCACCCCATTCTTTAGCATTCCTACAGGCTCTCCCGCCGAACCCTACTCTCCTTCCTTGCTCTCCTTAAAATGCACCGATTTCCACTTTTTGCGCCACAAGATGCCTCGTGACACAGCTGTTGGAGCCGTGTGCCTGGCTCTGCTCCTATCTACATCTGTAAATGCACCGCACCTTCGCCACCTGCTCGCCCACACTGTCGCCACTCTAGTCTCTCGCCAGAGGATGTGATGTTATCATGTTATCGAAATTGCCCTTAGAGGTCCCCTAGGATTCTCATCCTATTCTTGTCATAGATTGTGTGTGAACGATGCTTCTGTCTTCTGCCTCCACCTCTCATTTAAAAGTCTTGTTCTTCATTTGCTGGAACGTGATCTCCCATGACACTCCTCCTACCTCTCTAGTCACCATAATCTTTACCTTCTCTGTGGCTCTTTTTCCATCTCGCGGTCCCTCATGATGGGCACTGCCCCACACTCGGCCCTGGCTCACTGCTTGGCCTCCTCACTCCCTCAGGAAGCTCACCTGCTTTCCTGACATCAACTATTCCCGAATAAACCTGGCCTCCCAGCTTAATGATCAACTCTTGGTACATGATTCCCAAACATAACTTTCACCCAGACTTCTCTCTCCCAGACTCTGTTGTCATATTTCCAACTGAAAATCGGCATGTCCAAAACAACCTCAAAACTTTTCCTGCAAAAATTCCTTTGTAGGTTCCTCAAAGAATTAAAAAATAGAATTACCATATGATCCAGCAATCCCACTTCTGGGTGCATACCTCAAAGAATTGAAAGCAGGGACTCAAAGAAATAGTTGTAGACCCATGTTCACAGCAATGTTGCTCACAATAGCCAAACAAGGAAGCAACTTGATAAATGAATAGATAAATAAAATGTGGTCTATGCATACAAGGGAATATCATTTGGCCTTAAGAGGGAAGGAAATTATGACACCTGCTACAACGTGGATGAATCTGGAGGACATTATGCTAAGTGAAATAAGCCTGTTATAAAAAGACAAATACTGTATGAATCCACCGTTTATGAGGTATGTAGAGTAGTCAAAACCATAGAGACCAGAAAGTAAGATGGTGGTTCCCAGGAGCTGTGGGAAGGAGGGAACTGGGAGTTATTGTTTAATAGTACAGGGTTTCAGTTTTGCAAGGTGGGAGGGTTCTGTGGAAGGATGGTCACCCAACAACCTGAATGTACTTAATCCACTGAACTATACACTTTCCAAAAGTTAAAATGTAAAAATTGAATGGTACATGTATTTTATCATAACTTTTTTTAAAAATCCCTTTTCAGTTTCCCAACTTCTAACAGCATTACTATTCTTGAGGCCACCATGCCCCCAGCTGTGACGCTAATGTTCACTGTGGTCTACCCTTGTCCTCCCCACACAATGTGTCTCATCAGTTTTGTCTTTCAAGCGTGCTGTGATGTATTCCCTCTTCTTCATTCCTATTGACTCACCTGCCGAAGACACAGACTGAAGTGACCCCAGAGGTCTAAGCCTCCCCTTCCTCCTATAATTGGAATCTTCTCTAATGTCTCTGGCCAAGACTATTCAATCACTCATTCATTCAGCAGGTATTTACTGAATACCTATTATGTATACTGGGAATATAGCATTGGATAAAGAAGGCAAGGTCCCTGCCCTCATAAAGTTCATACTGTAGTCAGGCAGATCGACTGCAAACAGGTAATGATTTAGGATAGTGATAACTGGTAGAGAGAAAACAGCACAGCTGTAACATGGCAGAAAGTGATGGTGGAGGAGGTAGGACGGAATTCTTCTTTAAACTGGGTGATCAGGAAATCTTTTCCAAAACAGTGACATTTCAGTTCAGACCCAAATGAAAAGAAGGAGACAATCATGGTTCCAGGGGTACCAGGCAGCACACATCCAGTGTGAAGGCCCTTGGGAATAAACCTGGCTTCTTTAGGAAACCACGAAAAGACTGCTATGGCTTGGGATGCCTGGGTGGCTCAGTCGGTTAAGCGTCTGCCTTCGGCTCAGGTCATGATCCCAGGGTCCTGGGATCGAGCCCCACATCGGGCTCCCTGCTCAGTGTGGAGCCTGCTTCTCCCTCTGCCTGCCCTCCTCCTGCTTGTGCTCTCTCTCTCTCTCTCTCTCTCTCTCTCTCTCATAAATAAATAAATAAATAGAATCTTTAAAAAAAAAAAAAAAAAAGACTGGTGTGGTTTAGTCCAGGGACCTAAGAGGAGAACCATATAAGATGAGTCTGGAAATGTGGCCATGGTCAGGCAATGTGGGCATTTTAGGTCAGTCTGAGGAGCTGGAGCTTCATTCTAAGTTCGAGGTGAAGCCATAGCAGGGTTTTAAGCAGGCATGATGTCCTGTTTTGCTTTTTTTAGAGGATCCTCCTGGCTACTTTACTTACTGTATGGAGAATGGGTTGTAAGGCTCATAAGAGGAAGGGCAGTTAGGAGGCAGTCAAAGGAGTCCCCCTGACAGATGATGGTGGCCTGGGCTGGGTGAAAGCAGTGCACGTGGAGACAAGCGGACAAAGATGTGTTAAAAATACTTCGGAGGAAAAAAAAATACTTTGGAGATAGAAATGGTAGGATTTGTGGATGGACTGGATGTGGGGATAAAGGGGAGGGAAGAATCAAGGCTGACTCCCAAGGTTTGGGCTCAAGCAATAGGTGGACAGTGATGTCATTTCATGAGGTGGGGAAGTATGGGTGGACAGAATCATATATCTGCTTGCACATTCCTAATACTGGGAACTCACTGCAGGGACAGGCTATCATGCCACTGATATTTGAAGTCTTGTACAAAGTCCAAATTTGTTTCCCCATAAATTTATTCTTTTATCCCAATTCTTCTCCTTCAACAAAATGAATCAAGTCTTTCCTCTTTCCTATACGACAGTCCTTTTCTATACCGTACGTTGAGGAGAATTACTATGCCCTTCTAAGTGTTCTTTTCCCTGAGCTAAATGTCCCTAACTTACTAACATTTATTTCCTTATTCCTGGATCACTGCAGATTCAAACTAGTCTTCCTCATACCAGTCTATCATGCAAACTTCAGCTAGAGTCATCTCCCTAATGCACCAGTTATCAACCACCAAGATGTAGGCATTGTCCTGGGAAAATATATGTAATAGGTGCTAAAATTAGATTCTTCTATCTCAGTTTTGCTAAGGCAAGAAGATAATAGGTGCTATCTCCTAAAAACATCACCATGCAAAAATTTCAGAGTTAGCAGCCAAGATGATCCTTAAACCCTTTTGACCACATCTCTAATACGAGTTGAGGATGAAGATTAAGAGATTTGTGTGAAGGACAATGTGTGACCTGGCTGTGAATCCCATGCCTCCCAAGCGCTGGGGAAGGGATGCTCCCCTTTTACTACAGGTCAGGGGAAAAGGGCTTCAGGCTATCATTTGGTGAGCTTGATGTGTGACACCAGAGTTAGGTGGGCATCGGAGACTGGTGTCTGACCCCTGTCTGGAAAATCTAAAAGGTAAAGTTGTTCTGATGGCCAAGGTGAAGAAGCAGAGGCTGAACTGGCAGCCTCCCATACAGAGTATGTGGGGGCAACAAAGGTGAGGTTATTTCTCATGGAACTCACATGGCTCATGTGGGGATGATGGCTGGCATGGAGCCATTTTGAGTTCTGCCCAAGAGGACCACCTGGAGATCTGTGGAGAGAGGGTTGCCAGGAAACTGGGGCTGAGGAGGGTGTCATTTGGAGGAAAATGTACCACCTGTGTCACAGGAAATGCTGTTAAAATTTCCCAGTGAAGCCTTCTAAGAATCTACAGAAAGGCTCAGGAAAGAGCCTTAAAATGGGTCCCCACATAGTGAAGCCCTATTAGGATAGTACTGTCGAATGAGAACTTTCCTGCTTTCTCTAGCTGTCATCTCCTATTCCCCTTCCAACGTAGAGAGTCCAGAAATCACACTTAGTGGAAAGGGTGAGGAGAGGCGGAAGCAGTCGGTGAGCAAGGGAGAGACCACATCCCTCCTTCTCCTTTGTGTGGAAGGGTCTAGCTGGGAACTAGGAGGAGGATCAACTTTGAAATTTTGATTAGTACATGGTCCTGCACGCTATTAATTATTGAACTAAAACTGTGATTATTATTTAAAGAGACTCTAAGGGTGAGCGAGGGAAGAACTTGCCCCATTTTTAAGACACTGCCGAAGTCCAAAATAGTCTCTTTCTGATAGCACTTCAAGAGCCCTCCCTGTTCAAAGTTGTGCTTATACGCAGAATGAAAGAAGCTTTGCTTTGTCATTCTCTTGCTTTAAGAGGTCCCTTTAATACTTCTCTTGCCTTTTAGATTAAAGCCAACCTCCTAAGCATAGAGTTTGATGTCCTCTATTACCTATCTCGTGTATATTTTTCAACTAAACCTCCCATGATTCCAAATAGAACATTTGACTTTAGTCAGGTGGTCTTCTGTGCTTTGTAATAACAACTAGTATTTATTGCACATTAGTTGTGCTAAGCAGTATATCATTTAAGCCTCATAATAACCTCTTTTTTTTAAGATTTTTATTTATTTATTGAGAGAGAGGGTGATAGAGAGAGAGACCATGAGAGGGGGAGAGTCAGAGGGAGAAGCAGACTCCCTGCCGAGCAGGGAGCCCGATGTGGGACTCGATCCCGGGACTCCAGGATCATGACCTGAGCCAAAGGCAGTCACTTAACCAACTGAGCCACCCAGGCGCCCTCATAGCAACCTCTTGAAGTCGGTGTTATTATTACCCCATTTTACAGATGAAGAATCTGAAACCACTAATAAATGGTGAGGCTGTGATTAGAACCCAAGCAGTTGATTCCAGTGCCCACAATCCAAACAGTTAAGCATACTGTGTGTCCTCTCATGACATACATATATTCTTTGCTCTCAATCTATTTTGGGCATGTCCCCCTACTCTCCTCTCCTCTGCTTATGCCATGCCAGGTATCTTTCAAATACCAGCTCAAACTCCTCCTCTTCTGTGAAGGCTTCCCTAATTACTTCGCAGTTTTCTCTATTCTCTGAGCTCCCAAAACATTGAGTCCATGTCAAAGACTTTAAAATTTGAACTGTGCTATCTGTTTCCCTGTTGCCATTTTGGGCATGTCATTTGGGTAAGCCCCTAGAAGTTTCTTCAAGGATAAGGCCTGTCTGTGTTCCATGCTGTACTTGTATTCACCAGGGCAGGGGTTCACCAATTTTAGTACAGAAAGATGTCAACAGACAGTTCACAGAATAAGAAATGTAAGTGACACTGAAATGTATGAAAAGATGCTGGACCTCATTATAATAAGAGACATGCAAAGTCTCACTGAGTTACTATTTATCACCTCTCAGATAGACAAAAATCCAAAAGCGGAACAACGTATCCTGATGTCAAGGCTGTAGGGAAGTAGGATCTCTCATACATGGCTTGGGAGAATGCGAAATGAAATAACTCTCATAGATGGGAATTTGGCAGGTCTAGCAAGATTACATGTGCATTCCTTTTGACCCAATAATTCTACTTTTTTGGAATATCCTAAAGAAACACTGGCAAAAATCTGAAATGCTGTATGTTCAAAACTATTCTTTGTAGTACTCTTTGTAAAAGCAAAAGACTGGGGGGAACGCCCAGTCAGTGTCATTAAATAGAGGCCTGGTTGAATAACTATGGTACCTCTATATAAAAGAGTACTGGGCAGGAAGAAGGAAGGATTGCTACAGACTGCTTTGGATGATCTCCAGAATCTACTGTTAGGTGAACAAAGCAAAGACAAGAAAAATGTGTACAGTATGCTACGGTTTGCATAAGAAAGATAGCAATATGACTATTTCTATATGTGCTTATTTTTTCAAAGGAAACAATGGAAGAATAAACTGAAAACGAATTAAAATTATCTGTGAAGGGGAGAAACCACTGGAGAAGAAGCTGGGATGAAGACGGATATCCCTGAGTCTACTGACTCACAGTTTTGACTTTGGAACCAAGTAGTCCATATAATTCAAAAACAAAATTGAACCAAAAGAAAATATTGAAACAAACTCTAATAGTAATATGCTAGAATTGAACAATTAAGTGAAAGGACGGGAGCCAGTTTTATCTCTGTTGGAGTGGGATATTACAGACAAATAAGAGGAGGAAGCCAGAACGATCCATGTTGTAATGAATTAGTGTTCAAGACATTAGCATGAACTCATGTTTAGCTTAATATTAACTATATTATATTGAACAATATAGACCTACATGGTTACACATAGAAATATTTATAGATATGTGTACATACACAGGTTAATATATATGCATGTATTTCCTGGTCTGCCGGTTGAGAGGACCCAGAAGCAATGATACACCAATAGCAACAAGAACACTGAACACCAAGATATTGGTTTCTAATACCATTTTTTTTTTTAACAAAAGGAACCAGGGCTTCTGGGAGAAATGTCCAATACTAGAACTGGGGCAGGAAATATACAAGATAAGCCTGGAGCATCTTGTAGTACCAGAAAGTAAGGAAGTGCTTCCAAAAATTTGTGCGGTCATGTCAAAAGGATACAAAAGCCAACTAGAGAGCTCCCAGTGACAAAAAAAGGAACCAATTTGAGCAAAAATAATAATAAAGTAGAATTATACTCAAAGTATAAAATAAACATCTATGTACCTACATTTATATGAAGAAATGATTGAGTCAATCAATCAACCAGGGGAGAAGACATAAATCACCCATGCAAAAGAATTCCAAATAATTTATGTAAATATCTACCCTCAAGGAGAGAAAGGATAACTCCCACTCCTTACATGTAGGCTTTACATACTGACTTTCTTCCAAGGAGTACAGTACAGAAAGGGGGCGAAAAGAATTTTACAGTGGAGAAACTTGACACACGCTACCTCAGCCAGACAATCAAAGTTAACATCAATAGTGATTAAGTCATGTTGAGAGAATGTACCCTTGATATGATGTGATGAGAACAGTACTTGATATCTGAGGTCTTCCTCCCCCAAACACATAACCCCAGCCTCATCATGAGAAAAATATCAGACAAATCCCAGTTGAGAGACATTCTACAAAATACCTGGCCACTACTCCTCAAAATTATCAAAGATTATAAAAAGCAAGGAAAGTCTGGGAAGATGGTGGAGTAGAAGGACCCTAAACTCTCTTTATCTCATGAATACAACTATATAACACTCACATGAGTGTAAATAACACAGCAAATGACCCGAAGACTGGCAGAACAAACCCCACACCTAAATGTAGGGAAGAAGCCACATCAAAGAGGATAGAAAGGGCAAAGATGCGGTGGGGAGCTAAGTTCTATGGGGGGGTCTGGCTGCTGAAGGGAGGGAGCCACAGGTGCAGAGAAGAGCAAGAGACAGACTATCACACCAGGGAGACTGCACAGGGAAGATGAATCTCCCTAGCATCTGGCTTTGAAAATTAGAGGTGTTGAATTTCATGAGTTCTTAGAACCAGCAGGACATAAAGCCTGAAACTTTAAAAAACAGTAGGGTCGGCTCTAGGAGAGCCTGGAGGGTGATAGGAAGCTAAGTCCCCACCTTAAAGAGACAGCAGACAGACAACCCACAGAGATGCAGTGTTGAAGCAGCAGTTTGAAAAAAATGCCTGAGGCATACAAGAGGCAGAGTTATTTACTAATCTGAGTTCCCTGAGGGACTTCTCCAGGAACAAGGGAGCTGGCAGACACCATTTCCTTCTGCGCACCACCCCCACCCCGGCATAAACACACAACCACCTGTGGGAGCCAGCACAGCTGACACTTGCTACCTAACTCGCTTACAGCAAGTCCCCCCCACCCCCCACCCCCTGCGCTCTAGGAGATCCACCCTTTCCAATCACACTTGCCTCTGTTCTGGTGCTGCTGGTCCCCTCCCCCAGAAGACTGGGGTAACCCTTGCCAACACTATGATTTCCGTTTTGCAGGACCTTAGTCCCAGTGGCAGTGGCTGGTCGCCTCCCAGGAAAGACACAGACACCTTGTTAAAACTGCACCCCCTGTTCACATGCTCTTTGCAGAATAGTCAGGCCAGGCCTGATCTTGGCAGTGGCTACACATCACTTGTAGAAAAGGACCAGGGCCACCTTGTTAAAAGTAGATGCCTCCCCCCACTACTTTTTTTTGGGGCGGGGGAAGAGAGAGAGAGAGCAACAGAGCAACAGAAGGGTGAAGGGCAGAGGGAGAAGCAGACTCCCACTGAGCAGGGAGCCTGATGCAGGATTCGATCCAGGACTCCAGGATCATGACCCGAGCTGAAGGCAGACGCCCAACCTACTGAGCCACCCAGGGCCCCCCCAGACACACACTACTTTCAAGAACACGAGAGGTAGCTGACATTTCTAACACCCAGAAATAGACACAGAGAGTTAGGCAAAATGAGGAGATAGAGGAATATGTCCCAAATGAAAGAATGGAACCAAAGCACAGCAAGAGACCTAAGCAAAATGGAGATAAGTAATATGCCCAGTAGACAATTTAAAGTAATAATCATAAAAATACTCACTGGACTTGAGAAGAGAGTGAGAGACATCATCAAGACCCTTAACACAAATAAAAAGAACCAATCAGAGATAAATAACACAATAATTGAAATTAAAAATATACCAGCTGGATTAAATAGGCTAGAAGAAGCAGAAAAATGATTCAGCAACCTGGAAGACAGAGTAATGGAAAGTAATCAAGCTCAGCAGGTGAGAGAGAAAATTACGCAAAATGAGAATAGATGTAGGGAACTCAGTGACTCCATCGAGCATACTAATATTCACATTATAGGGATACCAGAAGAAGAAGAGAGAGAAAAGGGGGCAGAGAATTTATTTGAAGAAATAATAGCTGAAAACTTCCCAAATTAAATACATTATATGTTAATTTAAAAAAAAAAAAAAAACCTTCCTAAATTTGGGAAAGGAAACAAATTCAGATACAGGAAGCACAGAGGTCACCCAACAAAATCAACCTAAGGAGGTACACACCAAGACATATAGTAACTAAAATGGCAGAAAGCAGTGATAAAGATTTTTAAAAGCAGCAAGAGAAAAGAAAACAATTACACACAAGGGAAGCTCAATAAGGCTATCAGTGGATTTTTCAACAGAAACTTTGCAGGCCAGAATGGAGTGGCATAATATATTCAAAGTGCTAAAAGGAGAAAGTCTGCAGCCAAGAATACTCTATGTAGCAAGGCTATCATTTAGAATAAAAAGAGAGAGTTTCCCAGAAAGAAAAAAAAGTTAAAGGAATTCATGACCACTAAACCAGCCCTACAAGAAATGTGAGTGGAAAGGAAAGACCATAAGTAAGAGTAAGAAAAGTAGGAAGCACAAAAGCAGTAAAAATAAGTATATCTGTTAAAATCATTCAAGGGATTCACAAAATAAGAGGAAGTAAAGTATGACACATATACCTAAGACATGAGGTAAGGAGGAAAGAATGGGTTCAAACATAAGCAACCATCAACTTAAGATAGACTGCTATATGCAAAAGATGTTATATACAAACCTAATGGTAACCACAAATCAAAAACCAGTAATAGGTATGCAAAAAATAAAGAGAAAGGAATCTAAGTATACCACTAAAGGAAGCCAACTTATAAGAATACAGAGCAAGGGAAGAAAGGAACAGAGAAGATCCACAAAAACAAACATGAAACAAATAACAAAATGGCAATAAATACATACCTATCAATAACTGCCCTGAAATTAAATGGACTAAATGCTCCAATCAAAACACACAGAGTGATAGAATGGATTGAAACAAAACAAAACAAAACAAAACAAGACCCATCTATATGCTGCCTACAAGAGACTCACTTTAGACCTAAAGACACATGCAGTTGAGAGTGAGAGATGGAGAAACATTTATCATGCAAATGGATATCAAAGGAAAGATGGGGTAGCAATACCTATATCAGACAAATTGACTTTAAAACAAAGACTTTAACAAGAAACAAAGAAGGACGCTATATAACCATTAAGGGGACAATCTAACAAGAAGACATAACAATTGTAAATATTCATATACCCAACATGGGAGCAACCAAATACATAAAACAGTTAATAACAAATATAAAGGAACTAATTGATAGTAATACAGTAATAGGAAGGGACTTTAAGAGTCCACTTACATCAATGGACAGATCATCTAAATAGAAAATTGACAAGGAAACAATGCCTTTGAATGACACACTGGACCAGATGGATTTAATAGATATATTCAGAACATTTCATCCTAAAACAGCAGAATACATTTTTTAAGTGCACACAGAACATTCTCCAGAATAGATCACATATTAGGTCACAAACAAGTCTCAACAATTTCAAAAAGATCAAATTTATGCATCTTTTCTGACCACAATGTAAGGAAACTAGAAATCAACCACAAGAAAAAATCTGGAAAGAACAAAAATACATGGATATTAAATAACATGCTACTAAACAATGAATGGGTCAACCAAGAAATCAGAAAGGAAATTAAAAAAAAATACATGGAGACAAATGAAAATGAAAATACAGGGATCCAAAATCTTAGGGATTCAGCAAAAGCTCTTCTACGAGGGAAGCTTATAACTATACAGTACTACCTCAAGAAGCAAGAAAAATCTCAGATAAACAACCTAACCTGACACCTGAAGGAGTTAGAAAAAGAAGAACAAACAAAACCCAAGTCCAGCAGAAGGAAGGATATAATAAAGATTAGAGCAGGAATAAATGATATAGAAACTAAAGAAAAAAATAGAAAAGATCAATGAAAGCAGGAGCTTGTTCCTTGAAAAGATCAACAAAACTGATAAACTTGGAGCCAGATTCACAGAGAGAGGGAGAGAGAAAGAGAGGGAGAGAGGACTCAAACAAAATCAGAAATGAAAGAGGAGAACTAACAACTGACACCACAGAGATACAAAGGACTATAAGAATATTATGAAAAATTATATGCCAACTAATTGGACAACCTAGAAGAAATGGATAAATTCCTAGAAACATGAAATCTACCAAAACTGAATCAGGAAGAAAATTTGAACTTAACAACTACCAGCAATGAAATTGAATCAGTACTCAAAAAACACCCCCCAGGAAGCCCAGGACCAAATGCTTCACAGGTGAATTCCACCCAACATTTAAAGAAGAGTTATACCTATTCTTCTCAAAGTTTTCCAGAAAATAGAAGAGGAAGGAAAGCTTCCAAACTCATTCTATGTGGCCAGCATTACCACATACCAAAACCAGATAAAGACACAACAAAAAAACAGAACTACAGGCCAATATCCCTGATGAACATAGATGCAAAAATCCTCAACAATATGTTAGTAAACTGAATCCAACAATACATTAAGAAAATCATTCACCACAATCAAGTGGGATTTATTCCCAGTATGCAAGTGTGTTTCAGTATTTGCAAATCAATCAACATGATACGTCATATCAATAAGAGGAAGAATAAAAACCATATGATCATTTCAATAGATGCAGAAAAAGCATTTGACAAAGTACAACAACGATTCGTGATAAAAACCCTCAACGAAGTAGATTTAGAGGGAACATACCTCAACATAATAAAGGTGATCTAGGAAAAACCCACAGCTAACTTCATACTCAATGGTGAAAAATTGTGAGCTTTTCCTCTAAGGTCCAGAACAATACAAGGATGTCCACTCTCACCACTTCTATTCAACATAGTACTGGAAGTCCAAACCACAGCAATCAGACAAGAGAAAGGAATAAAAGGCATCTAAATTGGTAAGGGAGAAGTAAAACTCCTACTATTTGTAGATGACATGATACCATATATAGAAAATCCTAAAGACTCCACCAAAAAAACTACTAGAAATGATAAATGAATTCAGTAAGGTTGCAATATACAGAAATCCATTGCATTTCTATACACTAATAATGAAGCAGCAGAAAGAGAAATTAAGAAAACAGTCCCATTTACAATTGCACCAAAAATAATACAATACCTAGGAATAAACTTAGCCAAAGAGGTGAAAGACCTGTACTCTGAAAACTATAAAACACTGATGAAAGAAACTGAAGATGACATTCCATGTTCATGGATTGGGAGAACAAATATTGTTAAAATGTCTAGACTACCCAAAGTAATATGCACATTTAATGCCATCCCTATCAAAATACCAACAGCATTTTTCATAGAGCTAGAACAGACAATCCTAAAATTTGTATGGAACCACAAAACCCCAAATAGCAAAGCAATCTTGAAAAAGAAAAGCAGGGGTCCCTGGGTGGTATAGTCGGTTGAGCATCCAACTCCTGATTTTGGCTCATGTCATGATCTCAGGGTCGAGCCCTGATGTCAGTTTCCACACTCGGCACGGCATCTGCTTGAGATTCTTTCTCTCCCTCTCTCTCTGCCCCTACCCCCTGCTCATGCACATGCTCTCTCGCGCGTGCGCTCTCTAAAATAAATAAAATCAAAAAAGAAAAGAAAAACAAAACTGGAGGTATCACAATCCCAGATTTCAAGTTCTATTACAAAGCTGTAGTAATCAAAACAGTATAGTACTAGCAAAAAAAACAGACACATAGATCAATAGAACAGAATAAAGAGCCCAGAAATATACCCACAATTATATTGTTAATTAATGTCCCACAAAGGAGGCAAGAATATACAATGGTAAAAAGGCAGTCTCTTCAACAAATGGTGTTGGGAAAACTGGACAGCTATATGCAAAAGAATGACACTGGACCACCTTCTTACACCACACATAAGAATAAACTTGAAATAGATTAAGGATCTCAATGTGATAACTGAAACCATAAAAACTCTAGAAGAGAGCACAGACAGTAATTTCTCTGATGTCAGTCATAACAACATCTTTCTAGATAGATCTCCTGAGGCAAGAAAAACAAAAGCAAAAATAAACTATTGGGACAACATCAAAATAAAAAGCTTCTGCACAGCAAAAGAAACTATCAACAAAACAAAAAGACAATCTACTAAATGGGAGAAGACATTTGCAAATGACATATCTGATAAAGGGTTAATATCCAAAATATATAAAGAACATACACCAGCAGGGAGCCTGGTTGGCTCAGTTGGCAGAGCTGTGACTCTTGATCTCTGGGTTGTGAGTTTGAGCCCCACGTTGGGTGCAGAGATTACATACATACATACATAAGAACTTATACAACTCAACACCAAAGAAAAAAACAAAAACTCCAATTTAAAAATGAGCAGAAGGCACGAACAGACATTTTTCCAAAGAAGACAGAGAGATGGCCAACAGACGCATGAAAAGTTGCTCAACATTATTCATCATCAGAGAAATGCAAATCAAAACCATAATGAGATATCACCTCGCACCTGTCAGAATGGTTAAAGTCAAAAACACAAGAAAAAACAAGTGTTGGTGAAGATATGGAGAAATGAAACCCTCGTGCACTGTTGGTGGGAATGCAAACTGGGTGTGGCCACTGTGGAAAACAGTATGGAAGTTCCTCAAAAAATTAAAAATAGAACTACCCTATGATTCAGCAATCACACTATGGGGTATTTACCCAAAGAATACCAAAACACTAATTCAAAGGGATACATATACCCCGATATTTATAGCAGCATTATTTATAATAGCCAAATGATGGAAGCAGCCCAAGTGTCCATCAATAGGTGAATGGATAAAGAATATGTGATATATATATACAATGGAATATTATTCAGCCATAAAAAAGAACAAAATCTTGCCATCTGCAATGACATGAAAGGAGCTAGAGAGTATTAAGCTAAGCAAAATAAGCCAGTCAGAGAAAGACAAATACCATATGATTTTACCCTTATGTGGAATTTAAGAAACAAAACAAACGAACAAAGAAAAAAGGAGACCAAAAAAAAAAAAAAACCCCAAAAACCAAGACTCTTAACTATAAAGAACAAACAGATGGTTACCAGAGGCGAGATGTGTGGGGAGAACAGGTGAAATAGGTGAAGGGGATTAAGAGTGCACTTGTCGCGATGAGCACTGAGCAATATATGCCAGTGTGAAATCACTATACTGTACACCTGAAATGAATATAGCATTGTACGTTAACAATGTTGCACTTAAAATTTCTTAAATTTTAAAAAACCCATGCCATATATTTAACAGAGAAAAAAAAATCACAATCTATTTATAAAAGGGGAGAGGAAAAAAGGGAAAGTACTTATATAAGGAAAGAAAAAAAGGAAAGTCTAAGAAACTATCATAGCTGAGAGAAGCCTGAGGAGACATGATGGCCAAAAGTAATGTGGTATCCTGGTCGGGATCCTGCAAAAGAAAAAGGCCATTAGGGAAAAACTAAAGAAGTCCGAATAAACTATGGACTTTAGAAATGTTTCAGCATGGGTCCATTAATTGTGACAAATACACCACATTAATATAAGATAATAACAGAGGAAATTGGGGGTGGGGTATACGGGAACTCTGTACTATATTCTCTAAGACTGTTTTAAAATTAAAAGTTTATTGGGTGCCTGGGTGGCTCAGTTGGTTAAGCAACTGCCTTCGGCTCAGGTCATGATCCTGGAGTCCCGGGATCGAATCCCACATCGGGCTTCCTGCTCAGCAGGGAGTCTGCTTCTCCCTCTAACCCTCTTCCCTCTCGTGCTTTCTATCTCTCATTCTCTCTCTCTCTCTCAAATAAATAAATAAAATCTTTAAAAAAAATTAAAAGTTTATTTAAAAAGTATAAAGCAAATAAATATAGCTGTATATCAAGTTGATTCTATAAACATGAAGAGAAGAATTATTTTAAGTGACTTTAAAACACAGTATCCTCAGGATAAACTTAACACACAAAGACATCTTAGGTGGCCTTCAGTATTGCTAGCATTGGTTACTATGTTGGTATTTCATATATGATATATTGAAATATATATTAATATATCACAATAAAATACCAATATATGATATATAATATATATTACTTACATATATATATATACATACATATATATAAAGAGAGAGCATATACATGATTATTCTAGTATCATTAGAAGCCAAACTTTTAGCATAAGAGAAAAGAGAAAATATAAAACCAAAGGAAGCGGCACCTAGGTGGCCCAGTCAGTTATGCATCTCTCTTCAGCTCAGGTTGTGATCCTGGGGTCCTGGAATTGGGGTCCCGCGATGGGCTCCAGGCTCAGCTGGGAGTCTGCTTATCCCTCTCCCTCTGCCTTGCTCCTGTATCTCTCTCTCGTATAAATAAAAAAATCTTAAAAAAAAAAAAGAAAACCAAAGGAACTGTGTAAAAACTTACCTTTATTTGAATTAGAAATATATAATTATTAATACATAATTGACTTTTTCTAAAGAATATATATTTCCTAGCTCTGCCCACTAAATATGCTAGGATTGAGAAGCAATGAGCACCCTGAGAGCCCAGACTGTAATCTCTAAATACCCTTTCCCACTAAAGGAATCAGGACTTCTTGGAGAAGAGGTTAATTATTGGTCTATGGTAGATGAGCCTGGAGCATCTTGTTATGCCCGAAAGCAAGGAAGTTATGGAGACTATGGGGTCATATGAAAACAAACAAAAAAACAAAAAAAACCACAGCAGCCAACTTGAAGTGGCTCTCACTGGCCAAGGATGGAACAGTTTGAACATGAAAAAGAGAAACAACGACAAACAAATAAATGAAAAAAAAAAAAAGACTAACAACTACAATTAATTAAAACCCATCAAACACATAGAAATTTATGAGCCCATAGCGTGTATCCCTTTCTTCCCCACACCAAGGAAGCAAACTTCCTTGTCACCTTTTGGGAATACTGGCATATCAATCATTCTGATACATATACATGTGATACATAAAGGGAAGAAATAAAGCTTTTGTCTTGCCTTTTCTCCACAGACTGTATTTCTTGTTAACCAAATAGTTTATGAAGGAAATTTCGTCTGTATAGAAGAATCACAGCTAATAAATGCAGGAAGAAAAATACAACTGAAAAACAAATCACCATTTTGTAAGCCCTAGTGAAATAGTAGAACGAGGCAATGATCAAATAGGCTGCTAAAGCCCTTAAATGAAATGCTGATGGAGAACTTTATAATGGATGGATCAGGACAACACCACTGGAACCCGCCAATCAATCTTAACTAAAAGTGGAATAGCTGGATATAAAGTTCTTCCACCTGAAATACTGAATCTAATGAAGCCTCTAACCATCAGCTTACAGAAAATAAGAGGTGTTAAAAGCAGCACCATGAGAATACACTCAGCCACTTCTAGAATGTGGGAAATTCTACAGAACAAATGATACAGTTTCTTCAGCAAATAAATGATGTTACCAAAATGGAAAGGGGCTGTCATAAGTTGAAAGAGACATATGAACCAAACACACTGTGTGAATCTTTTTGGACCCTAATTTGAACACATCAAAAGCAAAAAAGATATTTTTGAGGCTACTACGGAAAACTGAACATGGACTAGGAATCTGATGCCAAGAAGTTAATGTTGTTGGCTGTGACGATGGCATCGTGGTTATGTTAAAACAAAACAAAACAAAACAGTCCCTGTCTGTTACAGAAACATACTGAAGAATGGATGAGCAAAAGGATAGTATGTTTGGGATTCACTTTATAATATTTCAGCTTCACCTCCTCCCAAAAAGTTGGTATAGATGGGTAGAATTGAAACAAGAATAACAGGATGTTGGTAAATTATTGAAGCTGAGTGATGGGTACATGGGGTCCATCGTACCATTTTAATGTTGTGTATGTTTGAATATGTTCACAATAAATGGAAAACAACTTTTAATTTTAGGATTTTATTTTTTTAAAGATTTAATTAATTGATTTGACACAGAGAGACACAGCGAGAGAGGGAACACAGGCAGGGGGAGGGGGCAGAGGGAGAAGCAGGCTTCCCGCGGAGCAGGGAGCCTGATGCGGGGCTCGATCCCGGGACCCCGGGATCACGACCCGAGCCGAAGGCAGATGCTTAACAACTGAGCCCCCCAGGCGCCCCTAAGATTTTATTTATTTACTTGAGAGAGAGAGAGAACACAAGTGAGAGAGAGCACGAGTGGGGGTGGGGGCAGAGGGAGAGGCAGACTCCCCGCCGAGCAGGGAGCCTGATGCGGGGCTCGATCCCAGGACCCCGGGACCATGACCTGAGCCGAAGGCAGACGTTTAACTGACTGAGCCACCCAGGCGCCCCAACAACTTTTAATTTTTAAAAATGGTGCAAGTTTTGGGGTACCAAGGAGATTTTGATTCTAGATTGAGGATCTTTTAACAAGCAGCTCAGGGATTCTGACCAGATAGTCCAGGACCAGATTAAGAGAATCTGCTCTAGTATGGCTCTGCTCTGGGTAGTGAACAAATCCTCAACAGATTTAAAGTGAAGACGAGGAGCGCCTGGGTGTCACTGTTGGCTGAGCGTCCAGCTCTTGGTTTCGGCTCAGGTCATGATTTCAAGGTTGTGAATTTGAGCCCTGCATTGGACTCTGCGCTGAGCGCTGAGTGTAGAGTCTGCTTGGGTTTCTCTCTCCCTTTCCCTCTGCCCCCTCCCCACTCTCTCTCTCAAATAAATAAATAAATCTTTAAAAAAAAATACATATTAAAAAAATGAAGACTACATTTTGATCAGAAATTGAAGATGGAAAATTCTTTCCATATGGAAAAGGTCGGACGTGGTAAGAACTGGCAGAGAAGTATTTCAGGGGCCTGACCAGAGTGCCCAACTATTAAGGTTACATAATATCATTATTTCAGGGGTTCCTCGGTGGCTCAGTCTGTTAAGCATCTGCCTTCGGCTCAGGTCATGATCCCGGGGTCCTGGGATTGAGGCCCGCATCGGGCTCCCTGCTCCACGGGAAGCCTGCTTCTCCCGCTCGCCCTGCTTGTGCGCTCTCTGTCAAATAAATAAATAAAAACGTAAAAAAATATATCATTATTTCAGAGCCCATTTCATAACAGGGTATTCTGGGTTCTCCAAATTCATTAACTGAAGGATCAGCTGGATTCCTAATGACTCTTTTTTTTTTTAAGATTTTTATTTATTTATTTGACAGAGAGAGAGAGAGACGTCGAGAGAGGGAACACAAGCAGGGGGGCAGTGGGAGAGGAAGAAGCAGACTCCCGGCTGAGCAGGGAGCCTGATGTGGGGCCCGATCCCACAACCCTGGAATCATGACCTGAGCCGAAGGCAGACGCTTAACGACTGAGCCACCCAGGCGCCCCAGATTCCCAAAGACTTTTAAGTGGGTGCTGCTTTTGTAATTGTCTTTCCTCCAGCTGCTGGGCTGGGCCTGCCTACCGTGTCTTCAGTCTGGCTTCGCAGTCTAGCAGCCTCCCTTTGTCTTCTACCCAGAAGCCAAGAAGAGCATGTGCTCTGAGGCTTGTGACCCATCCATCCTCTCAATTTGCTTCTATGTATATTTTAGCTCAGTTACCAACAGCAATAAAGAAGGAAATCAGCAGAGCCCATGCTTCTGTACAACAGTCCCCTACGATCTCTAAGAAAGCAGATTTGTTTAGGTAAACCAGAAGTGAGAATCCTCCCGGGCACCTCAGCTACTGAGTTTAATTGGGAAGCAGCTGCTTTTCCTCCTTCCGCACTCATTCCTAGTTCAGCCTGCAGACAACAGGGAGTTACCAGTTAATTGACTGTTTCTATGATTGTCATTCACTTTGGCACTCTTCCCAATTCTTTGTTGCTACAAAACACTTCTTTTAAAAGTATTTGCTTTCCTCTGGACCCTGACGAAAAATGTGCCATGCTAAAATCTTTAGGATTTTTTAAAGAGGGGCCAATCTATCGGGGAAGATGGCGTGTGTTGTGGAGTTGGGGGTGTTGGTGTGAACAAAAAGCTGAGTGGAGCCAGGACTAGCGTCCAGGTTATATATTACATAAAGGAGCTGGACAAGTTTCCAGTCTCAGAACCAGTTGGGCAGGTTGAGGGAGTTTCTTTTTATTTCTCACCAAGCAGTTGAACACCAGGAAACTTTCAACTTCATCAGGTGAATGGTTCACTTGGAATCATTGAGAAAGGTTTGCAAGCTGGGTCTTTGGTTTCATGGCTCTATCATTCTCTCAGCTGGGTGCTGGACCCCACCCCCCGCCGCCGCCGCCCCGCCAGGACAGGTGCAAGGCAACAGAATTAAGCAAGATGTGGGACCCACAAGCTCTCAGTCCAGCTCTAGTCCTAGGTTGCCAATGGTTTTTCAACTTGGCTGTCTTCTGATATAAAAAAAAAATGGGGGACCATTGCCAGAATCAATACATCATGTTTGTATGTGTGTGCCCACCACGGGTGACATAATGGTATTGGATTTTGGTGGTCACCCCGTCTCCTCTCCTCATTGTTTAGCATGTAACTGCTGCCTGACCTTCTGCCAAACTGGCCCAGAGCCTCCCTTCAGTGGAAAGTTCCAGAGTAATTGTGAGTGTGCCTCTTCGGAGTGCTTCATGATTTTTATTAAAAAAAACAACAACAACACAAAACAGGAGTTTTGCCATTCGGGAACCCTAATTGGTTCCCAGGAGATGAGATGATTCTTTTGGCTCCTACAAACTCCAGAATTCTGCAAACCATTCTCTGTTCACCAAACGAATAACACCAGTCCTGGAGCCAAGTGGAAATCTGTTCCAGGCCCTCTCTACTTAAAGAAGAAAAGAACGCTGTATGTTGTAAATTGAAAAGGAAGGGAGGTTGAATTTCAAGAGCCTCTTTTAACTTCAGAATTCACCCCAGTAAAAGGTGAGGTCCAATGGATGAGTGTAAATACCCTGCAAATTTGATGGGCGGGGTAAATGTCTTACAAATATGTAGTATGTACCTTGCTACTCAGTTGCCTTTTTCCTTCCTTCCACTACTCACAATGGGGAAAAGGAGTGTTTTAAAACTTCCCAGTGCCCAGGCGGCTTGCCAGACCAATTAAGTCCCTATCTCTGGGGCAGGTTTTGTTTTTGTGTTTGTTTGTTTTTTTTTTTTGCTTTAACTCCCTGGTGATTCCAGCGTGCTGCAAGGTCAAAACCACGGGTCCAGCGGAAAGACCAATGAGCTGGGAATAAAACGCACAACTTTTCAAATTCTGCCTTTGCCACTGAGTTTCTCGGCCTATAAAATCATAGATGACTTGAACTCTAAGATTATTTGAGCTCTAAAATTCTCTGATTCTCTTTCAACTTATCTCTGTCCTGAAAACCAAGAGCATACCAGAGCCAGCTGTTTTTCTGTAACACCTGGAATGTCACTAAAGCTGTCTACAGGGTAAAAAGATCCGTCTAATCGGGTCAGTGTGTTGGTGAGTCCAGATCACCTTACCGGACTGCAGTAAACAAGTAGTGTGGTTTACAAAGGAAAAACACAAGCTACATGGTGTTTCTGATACTTACGGGCCTACCAACTAGTTTCAAATGAGTAGTGGAATTTTTTCTTAATGCATATTTAAGTCCTGGGGCTGTGCTAGTTTCCAATTGCTCTGATATTCAGTTAATTGGAAATACACCCTTCTCAGGAACGCCTTAAAATAAAAATGGACCCTGCCCGCCACCCCACCCCCCACCCCCCACCCCCCCCACCCCCCCCCCGCTGGTGGAAATTTAAATACTTATGAAGCTAAGGAAACTATGTAATCCAAAATATGCATTTTTGTCTGTCCTGGACTTTAATTAGATATTACTGTAATAGCCTAAATGGATAGAGAGAAGCTTTAACTCTTGAACTAAGACACAATTAGTCAGGCATAAAAGAACTCTAAAGGGATACTAATTGCTTTTAAAAAGATAAATTGAATTGAACCAGAGAAGCAGAAAATTACCTTTGTTGGGAATCTTCGTGGTTGTTTAAGGGAAGGGAGGGCTGGTGGAAATTGGAACAATTAAGTGAGCATGGCTGAGAGGAGGCCGCTACTCGCTACTCGGTTCTTGTTTCTCAGCCAAATGCACATCCCAAAGGCAGAGACTCTGGAAGCTTGCATGCCGCCCACTTAAGGCCAGGCCTTCTTTTGGTCTCTGGTAACCTGTGTGCATACCTTAAACTTGTGCCAGGGACTGTTTTGACATCTTAGGGCAAGGATTGCCAATGTTCTTTGTAAATGTTACCTCAAAGGGTGTGTCGTGAAACTGTCTCAAAGAAGGTAATCGAAATTCAGTTTAATTTTGAAAATGAACCTTTGGGGCAAAGGTGAAGTGGTTTTTCCTCCCTGTGAACTCCGCAGCCCTTTGGGGTGCTCACCCCCAGGATGAGTTCCCTGCGTGTGGAAAGTGTTGCATTTATAGCACTGTGAGTCAACCAAACTCAAACACCACGCGGCGTGTCACAGCAACACAAACACCGGGAACCACTGACCTGGAGGCGAATCCAGAGATGCTCTTTCGAGGAGGAGGCTTTCAGAAAAATTGCCCTGCCTGCCCCCAGAATATCTTACAGAGGGCCAAGGACGTGTTTGGGTTATTCAGTACCATGTGCCAATGGTCTTCGGTTCTCCCCTCACATAATTGAGCACTAAATTTGGAAATATTTATTTACTAAAATCCATCGGTGACCCCTGGATACTTGGGTCTTCATGTTCTCCCACCTCTCAAAAGCACTTGCAATCAGCCAGTCCTGCCCTAACCATCTCCCCTCTGGGCTGCTCATCCCACCTCGCTGCCTGCCTTTTTCCCAGACCCTTTTAAGGGCCCTTAGCTGGACTGCCTGACTAATGCTGGAAGCCCTGGCTTGGCCCTCACCTTCTCTACGCCAGCCTTCCCTCTTGGTGATAGCATCCAAGGCCGTGGCTTTAAATAGTGCCTCTCTGCTGGTATCTCCCTCATCTATACGCTCAGCTCAGGCTTGCGCCTCAGCTCAGACACACACCCAACCACCTGCTCCACATCTTCACTGGGGTGTCCAACGGGCATCTGAAACCTTGAGCCCTGCCCTCCCTATGTTCTCCATTAAAGTGGGACCACCTAGGGGTTCCCACCAAAACCTTTGCAGTCACCCTCAACTCTCCCCTCCCTCACCCCACATCTAATCCACCTGCGAGTTCTGTTGGTTTTATCTCCAAAATATATTCCTGACCCTCCCACTGATCTCCATGTCCACATTTGCCACAATCTCTGGCCCGGACGACTGCGATAGATAGCCTCCCGGCTGATCTTCCTGCTTTCCCCCTTGCTCCCCAGCATGGCACTCTCCACTGAGCAGCCAGAGTGAACTTTTCAAAGTGTAAATCAGATCATGTTAATCGCCTGGTTAAAACCCTGCAGTGTTAGCCCAGGAATGCCAGGGTATCAGTTGCGTAAAACACCATATTAACAGATGAAGAGAGAACGACTACTCGATCCTCTCCCCTGACGCAGAGAGAGCACGCAATAAAAGTGACAATTTTTTCAGAACAGAAACCCTTGGCAGACTGGAAATAGAACTTCCTTAATCTAATAAAAGGTGCATCTATGGAAATACTGGAGCAAACACAATCATATTTAATGATCAAACTCTAAAACCATTTCCAGTGGAGTCAGAAAGAAAAGAAAGTAATGCCTATCAATCGCTTCCAGAACGTATTGTCCTGGACGTCCCAGACGAGGTGAAAATCCAATTCGACAAATATTTATCCGGTGCGTACTATGTGCTAAGGGCTGTTCTAGGCTTTTCAGATTCACCAGTGAATGAAGCAGACAAAAACAACATTGGGCATACACCGCAGTGAAGGCAGGCAGATACAACAGATATTGTGAGGGGCTGAACTGTGTTCCTCCCTAAATTCGCATGTGAAAACCCCAAACCCCAGTACCCTAGGAGAGGACCGTATTTGGCAACAAGGTCTTTAGAGAGGTGATCATGTTAAAACGAGGGGTAGGTTGGGCCCTCGTCCCACCTGACCGGGGTCCCTATCAGAAGAGGACATCTGGACACACGAGGTACACCAGGGATGGGTGGGCACAGAGGACAGATCAGGTCATGACCCAGAGAGGGGCACCATTTGCAAGCCAAGGACAGAGGCCTCAGGAGGAACTGAACAGGCTGACACTTTGATCTTGAACCTCTAGCCTCCAGAACCGTGAGAAAATAAACATCTCTTGTTTCAGCCACGAGTCTGTGGCATTATGTTTTGGCAGCCCACAGACCAAAACAGATACTAGTTTATACAAATAACTTTATAGTATGTTAGAAAAGGACAAAAGAGCATTTTTTAAAGGGCGTAAGTAAAACAGATCAAGGCTACTGGGGAGGCAGGGGGTGGGTTGCGGTGTTAAACTGGATGGTCAGAGGAAGTCACACGGAGAAAGGAGAAGATAAGCCCTATGAGAACGGGAAAGAGGTTGGAGGGCAGGGAGCAGGTCAGACATGGTACGCAGACAGCTTTACTTTTGTCAGTAAGGTTTTTGTTTCTTGCGCTTGGTGGTGGGATCATTACATTATTAGCTGCACCTTTTGGTTTGCCTGTAAGATTTCATCATAATTTTTTGGAAAGGTTAGCACCTGGACCCCGGCTGGTTGTAATGACAGGAGCGTGGAGGGCAAGGCTGAGCTGAGACTGCAGAGGACGAAGAGGGTGTGCAGGTACCAGCGACATGAGCCACAGGTGGCTCAGGATATCATGACTGAGTGCGGGAGGTGGGAAAGGGAAAGATGTCTAGGATGACTCGCTGCCCACCCCCTACACAGGAGAGTGGAGAAAGGAGTGCCCTTCCCAGGACACGGGACAAGGAACAGGTGCAGGGGCTAGGGAGTGGGGACCCTGAGCTCAGTGTTGACAAGTTGTTTTTGAGGCCTGGTTGGTGTTCAGTGGCAGGAAAAGAGGAAGGAGATGAAAGTGTGTGTCACATCTATGATTCTGGAATGCTCAGACTCGATTCTTGAGGGTAGCCTCTTTTCTGCTTAGACACCAAGGGCAGGACCCAAGATCAAGTCGAAATCATGTTCCACTGCAGTTCCTGGCACTCAGGCGCTGCTCACGCTGCTGGATTCCGTGCTCGGAAACCCTGGAAGCTGCCTCTCTCACCCAGCCCTGTCCCAGGCCACCTGCACACACTGCTCAGGGAATGCCAGCCTTGGTCAAGGAGGGACTTAGACATAGCTCAGCAGCAGTGCCCTCCCTCTTTTTCATAAAGGCTTAAATTTTACAATAGACTTAGGTTCACAGAAAAGTAGCGAAGATAGTACAGAGTTCCCATTTTTCCCACACCCGGCTTCCTCTATTATTGACATCTTACAGTAGTGCATTTGTCACAAGGAATGAACCAATATTGATATATTATTATTAACTAACGTCCATTCTTTACTCCTTAGTTTTTACCTCTTGTCCTTTTTCTGTTCCAGGATCTTATCAGGGATATCCCATTACATTTAGTCATCCTGTCTCCTTAGCATCCTCCTGATGGACAGTTTCTCAGACTTTCCTTGTTTTAGATGACCTTAAAGAGTTTGAGGAGTGCTGGTCGGGTCTTTTGTAGAATGTACCTCATTTGGGATTGGCCTCGTGGCTTTTCCCCATCCCCCTACTTTTTTTAAGTAGCAGAGACTGTTCCTTTCCCCCCAGACAAAAGCAGGGAACAGCTGCTGGCTTGAAGCCCTAGGTGGTGGAAGGAGAGCCTCAGGGCATCTCTGTGGAACTCGGCAGGGCTCTGAGAAACCCAGTTTGGAACAATCCCTCATTTATAGACCAGGAAGCAACTCTCCCAGCCTCCACCCCTTTCTGGACAGGATCTGCCCCCATCACCCACTCACTGTAGATGCAAGCATCTCCTTCCCATGTGCATTTCCTGTCCCATTGGGGATCGACAGTCTCTCTGACTGTTCAGAACCTACCCACCACCCACCTCTGTCTCACACACACACACACACACACACACACACACACACAAATTTATCATTGCCGAGCAAATGTGTTTACATTCAGATCCTTTAGCTCAGTCAGAAGGGTCAGTGGGTCAAGGACCACTCTGAAAAGTTAGCCAGAGGGGCGCCTGGGTGGCTCAGTCAGTTAAGCGTCTGCCTTGGGCTCGGGTCATGATCCCAGGGTCCTGGGATGGGGTCCTACGTCCTGCTCAGCAGGGAGCCTGCTTCTCCCTCTGCCTCTGCCTCTCCCACAGATTTTGTTCTCTCTCTCTCTCTCAAATAAATAAATAAATAAATAAATAAATAAAATCTTTAAAAAAAAGTTATCCAGAAAAACATACCTTTAAAGTTTGATTCCACCATTTATTTCAAGGGCCCATGAACCCTCTGAGAATGGAACATGGACCCCAGGGAGGAACCCCGGCGACCAGGACAACTTGTGGAATACACACGCACTGGGACCTGAATATTGTGGCCCACCCCCCACCAAATTCGTAGGTAGAAATCCTAATCCTGATAGTATTATGAGGTGGGGCCTTTGGGAGGGGACTAGGTCATAAGGTGAAGCCCCCAGCAATGGGATTAGTGCCCTGCGCTAAGATTAGAGACCCCAGAGAGCTCCGGAGCCCTCTTTCTGCCGTGTGAAGATACAAATTGACAGTCCCAGAAGAAAGCCCAGGGACCTCACTGGAAGCCAACCATGATGGGGCCCTGATCTTGGACTCCCAACTTCCAGAACGGAGAGAAAGAAATTTCTGCTATTTATAAGCCCCCCGCCCCCAGTCCGTGGTACTTTGTTATAGCAGCCCAAGTGGACCAAGATAAAGCTCTACACAAAACCAGAAGCGACAGGTCTCCCAAGTACCTTTACATCAGTGGTCATACCCTGAATACTCGGGTTTGTCAAGACCCAGGCTCTGGCGTCCAGAAGACCCTAGGCTAATCTCAGCTTGGGCCCTTCATAGTGCTGTCCCCTTGGTGGGTCCTCTGTGCTCCCTTTCACACTCTGTAAAATGGGGTAACAGCCAGCTTTGGCTTTGGTGAGGACTGAGTGAAGACAAAGCCCGGTACAGTCAGTGACTGGTCAAGCTTAATAAATGTTGGTATTATTATCATTATTATTATTATTACTATTGCTGCTGCCGTTGTTGTTCTCAGGCACGAACAGCACAGCCCACCCCTTGTTTCCTGTGCCCGTCTCTCACCAGCATACCATGGCCAGAACAACACTCAGATCTTAACATTTTTCTAGAACCTATACTATTTGTGGCAATGACCGAAGGGGAACATCTCTCAGCTGGCCAAGAAAGGCCCAGGAAGCAGCTCAAAACTCAAAATAACCCTTGAAGCCAAGGGGGACTTTGGGCTTCATGTGGATCATCTCAGCTGGAAGACTGGCCGTCAGGGACAGTCTCAGCACATCCTTCCGCTAAGCGATGTTTTCCAGACTGCAGGTTGCAGCCCGTTAGCAGGTATGGAAATCAATTCCATGGGTTGTGACCAGCCCTCCCCCCGTGCCAAAAAAAAGAAAAAAGAAAAAAAAGGAAATAGACTACAATAGAAAATTTGTAGAAAGGGCGTCATTTGTAGAAAGTATACTTTTGTTTTCAGGAAATTAATTTTGTCTTGAGTGCGTGCACATGGTTGTGTGTATGTGCGAGTCTGCTGGGTCATGCTGGAAGATGTCTTTCCATGGTCAGTAGTCAAAAAGCTTTGTGAGCCACACCTCTAAAATATGTGCAGGAATGAGGCCTGGGGGTGTTTATTAAGCCCACCACAAGGAACAAAAGAGAAGGGAGAGCTTTTAGGACCAAGAGTCAGGACTAGGGGCGGGGAATGCATGGAAGGTGCTGGAAGCTTCTCACTCCACCACAGGCCCCACCCATACCTCAGGTTGTTGTATTATCCTTTTCTGGCTCCTCTTAAGATTTAGCGGCTAAAAATAATAAGAAGCACCATCCCCGTAAACAATAAGGACTTGTGTGTCTGTCTGCAGGGGCAGGGAGGATGAGGTCCTAAGCCGGTGCAGTGGGGCCCCAAGCCCCCAGGGACGGAGCAGGAGGTGGCAGCATGCACCAGCACTGGCAACTCCAGCAGGAGAGCAGGGGCCTAGAGGGGGGCCTTCAGCCCTTCTCGTGCCCTCAGGGGACAGCCTGAACTCTGGTACCTCCAGTCTCTCCTCAGTTCTGGGCACTCCCTCCAAGCCCCCGGAGCACACACATCCTGAACTACGTGCACTTCCCAGGTGGGCCCACTGCCCTCTCTTTCTTCCGGTCTCACATGTCTTACCCACACCTTCTCCTCGGAACCCTCGCGGGCCTCCCCTCAGAAGGCACCTCCTTCCTGCAAATATCAGGCCCCATGGTCTCTCTGCGGCGTGGCTCCCAGGGTGTCCATTTCGGTGTGAGACTGAGCTCCCCAGGCGGGACCTGGGTCTGGTGCCCTGCATTCCCACTGCCTACCTACACGCAGGGACACCGAGTGATGCCTGGTTCATTTTTTTAGTTAATGAGTCGGTAGGGAAGAGGAGGTTGAGCACTCTCCTTTGCTCTATGGGGCTCTGGGTCCAGAATTTCCAGGAATCTGAGCTATGAGGAGGTCTGGGAGCCGCAGGAAATGCAAGTCCGAGGACAGATGTGAGTCAGAGAGGCCAAGAAACAACACCAAGGGAGAAGGGGGCGCCGCCCAGACCCATGGGTGGGACTGGGGCTGGGTTCCAGAACGGGCTGTGGCGGCCTTTGTCTTTTTTCATGGGCTGGTGGGGGCCCAGCTCCTGTCCCTGGGGCACCCGAAAGGAACTTCAGGACCTCTGACTCCCAAGTTCAAAGGTGGGAAAGTATGAGGTCCCTGTGGGGCGTGGCAAAGAAAGCAGAAGGGGCTGGGACCCGTTGTGGGGGGGGGTGGCCTAGAGGGCCAGCGGCAGGGTGGGGTGGGGGCACAGATTTGTATCGGAGGTACTGGGAGACCACCACCGGGGGAGGGGCTGCAACCACCAACCCCTATGGTTCCATGCAAACTGGAATATATTGTTCTAGGAAGAAGACCACAGCTTTCATCACATGCTCAAATATGTCGTGACCACGAACAGTAAACAAGCCCCGTGTTCGCGGCTTCCGAGCAGGTTTGGGGAATCTCCTTCTGGCCACGGTGGATAGAGTAGAACCGAGTTTCACTAGTTTCCCTGGTGGAAAAACATGTGCCATGGCAAGATAGTGTGTAAATATTTGGTATCTGACATTCGGTTGTTTAATAAGATTGCCTACCGCTCCACAGAAGAGCTAGAATTTTCATTTTCTAGTAGAGCTGGCCGCCAACGAGCTACACGCGCCTGTTACATTCACAGGGACCTAGCTGTCCCGCTGTGCGCTCTCAGCCGTCTCCCCCGGGGCCGTTTTCTCCTTTGCTCCTTGCCCCACAGCCGGTTCTCACTCTTTGACTCAGAGGTCCCCTGATAGGACACCCCACGCTCCCCAGGGGCAGTCCCAGGCGGTGATGGTGAGGCACACTGCCCTTCCCTTTTCTGTCCTGTCCCACCATGATGGCAACAATGGTCCCTGGTGTGTCCGACTTCTCTGAACAGCTGGGGATGAAATAGGGGGAACTGGAACATCAGAGGCAAAAAATTTTAACTGTCCGTCTCATATGATTCTCCTCCTGCCCCAAGAGTTAGGCAGGAGGGAAGTTTGACCCTACATAAGGAAGCCCTTCATGGACTCTTGAATTTCTCATCTTGTCCTCTTAACCGCTGTTCCTCCCTCTTCTAGGCCTACATTGCAAATATCCACCTTCCCTTTTAGGGAGCCCCCTTCCTTATGCACAGGGCTGGTTTCACCCCAGAACATATCCGCCTCTTCTCCCGAGAAGGACATGGTAATTCCTGGTGACACTGTCCCCAAAGCCCAATGTACTTGGCCCCTCGACACTAATCCCAGAACTTGGAATAAGGGGGGCACAGTGGGGAAGGTGGGGGAGGACCCTACCTATCCATTGGGTCTGAAAACTCCTGTCCAATGGCCATTATAGAACAGGATTCTTCCTGTTCATCTGTTGGGTCACCATCATTCAGACACAAATACATCTCCTAAAGACACACTTTAATTCTCAGAAATGGTACAGTCTAGGTCCACATTAAGGGAGGAAACTGTTGCTCCAAGCACAGTATCATCTGCACAGATCCCTTGCCCATGATGGATACAGTGATTCTTGTGCAGAGCAGTGTTCACCCCTTGCGCGGCTCCCCTGCCTGCACCCTAGCTTCTAGGAAGTGCCTTCCGGCCCCACAGAAGTCAAAATACACTTTGCTGTATTATGCGATGACATTCAGTCCTGCTACAGAAGATAAGGAAAACAAATGGGATGGATGCCACTCCTAAGAAGTCTTACGTAGGGATAGAAAGCAAATAGCTTGTAAACTATGAGTGAAGCTCATGTGTTAAAGCAGATTGTAAGTAACTATAAACATGGAATGAAGAAGAGCGTTCCCTATAGATAAAAAGGGATGGAGAGGGGCACCTGGGTGGCTCAGTCGTTAAGCGTCTGCCTTCGGCTCAGGTCATGATCCCGGGGTCCTGGGATCGAGCCCCACGTCGGGCTCCTGCTCCGCGGGGAGCCTGCTTCTCCCTCTCCCACTCCCGCTGCTTGTGTTCCCTCTCTCGCTGTCTCTCTGTGTCAAATGAATAAATAAAATCTTAAAAAAAAAATAAAGGGATGACAAGACCAAGTCATAAGGTACAAAGCATGTCAGGCAGATAGCTAAATCATCTCTACATTGGCCAATTTGAAGACCCCGTGTACTGGTGCCATGTCAGCCTGTGAGTTCTGCCTTAGAAATGAAGATCAAGCCCATGGCTGTGGAGCTCACTGGTGAGCAAGCTGCCTCTAACATCCTTGCTACTATGTTGGATAGAGCATGTGTATGTTGCCTTCAGGCTGAGGCGCCATGTTCAACCTTGTACTAGGCAGGTTCTCCAAAGAAATAGAACCAATAGAATGTGTGTGTGTGTGTGTGTGTGTGTGTGTGTGTGTGTGTGTGTGTAGAATAAAGAATTGGTGCATGTGTTTATGGAGGCTGCCCAGTCCAAAATCGGCAGAGTAGGCCAACAGGGTGGAAACCCAGGGAAAAGTTGCAGCTTGAACCCAAAGGCAATCTGCTGGCAGCATTCCCTCTCTGTCTCTGGGGGGGTGGGGGGAATCAGTCTTTTTCTTAAGACCTTCAACTGATTGGATGAGGCCCACCCACATTATGGAGTTCAATCCGCTTTACTTACTCTACTGATTTAAATGTTAGCCCCATCCAAAACATACCTTCACAGAAATATCTACAATAGTGTTTGACCAAATATCTGGGTGCCATAGCCTAGCCAAGTTGACACATACAATTAAGTATCACAAACCTCAGCTCTGGTTCTCATAACCTCCTCATCATTGGGCAAAGCTGATGTAGCTGAGAAAGACAGAAATAGGAGCTCGCACAACCCAGGAATCAGATAGTGAGGTCCTTCCACACCACTTGCACACTACCCTAAGTGTGTTACCCTGCCTCATTTCTTTCCCCTTGCTTCTTGTTTTACGTTTTTAAATGGATTTAATAAACTGTGTTATTGGGGCATCTTAATTTGATCTGTGAACTTTTCTCTTCCATGACCTCTGGAATAGCTTACCTGATAGTGGACTTGGAGGGTACTATTGCATAAGGTACCCAAAGACCTGGCATCAGCTTTGCAATGACTTTTTCTGTGGGCAGTGGGGATGGGAATGGGGGTGGTAAGGATCAGAACCCTCTACTCTATTACTGGCTGAATAGGTTCCATTCTTTTTTCTTTTTTTCTTTTCTCTTTAGAGAGACGGGGGGTGGGGAGGGGCAGAGGGAGAGGGAGAGAGAGAGTCTTAAGCAGGTTCCACACCCAGCATGGAGCCCAACGCAAGGCCCAATCCCGTGACCCTGAGACCATGACCCAGGCTGAAATCAAGTGTCAGATGCTTAACTGACTGAGCAACCCAGGTGCCCCTGAGTTCCAACCATTCTTCTACTTACACACTCCCCATAACTATTTGACTGTGTTTTTCAGGGACCAGACAGCTGGGGAGAAACTGTATGTGCCTTCTGTCTGCAGTAGTTGGTTATAAAGAAGGATAGGAGTGCTAGTCAGAGGCTCTGATGAAAAACAGAAAAGACAAGCAGAAGTCCCCAGGTCCATCCCCTCCCCCCATCCTCCTCCAGGAACCCCAATCTCAGCCATCATAGAGATCACCACCTCCAACTTGGAAAGGGAGTCTTTGCTCTCCTGATGTGCATGGGTGTGTACAGGAGCCAGGGGTGGCCCAGGTTGGCAGTTAATCTCCTTGAAAGCAGGGACTCATTTTTCTTTGAAGCCCCAGCACCTACATCGTGCCTGGCTCATTAGAGGTGCTCAGAGAAGTTAGCTGAATGGAGGAAGAGCTGGAGGGAGATGTGTTGCTAACATCCCGTGTTGGAAATCTGAATGCAACGTTGCCTGGGAGCGGTGATGGGAGTGCTTTAGCGCCATGGCACGCACTGATGGACGTAAGTCAGCTTTTGGCAATGGATCTGGGGACGTCACTAGCATATATAACTATTTTATAGAATTTTATGGGATAGCAGTTATAAATTCTAACGAATTTACTTTCAGATTCAACTTACTTGTGAGTTGAGAACTGCCTGCCCACATCACCCCCATTGCCAACCAACCCCTAAATTGAAACGTGTCTATATACTGGTGAATCTCTGGGAAAGTGCACCTGGGTGTTTCAGTTGGTTAAGTGACTGCCTTCGGCTCAGGTCATGATCCTGGAGTCCCGGGAGCAAGTCCCGCATCAGGCTCCCTGCTCAGCAGGGAGTCTGCGTCTCCCTCTGACCCTTCCCCCCTCTCATGTACTCTCTCTCTTAAATAAATAAATAAATAAATCTTAAAAAAAAAAAAAAAAGAATCTCTGGGAAAGCTCTCAGCTTCACCTAGTCCGCTGTCTCGCAGTGACTTTGCATTCCATCCTGCGCCTCTCCTCTTGGGTGCCGTAACACCCCAGGGCAGAAACTGTTTCTTGTTTTCACTCCTTCTCGCTGCACATTCTCAGCTGCCACCCAGTAAATTGTGAATGCAAGAAGTAATCACACTACTTCTTAGGAGAGACTCATTTTCCACTCACACCTTCTCCCTGGGAAGCGGGAGGGGGTGAGTGATGGGGAAGGGTGTGCACAGCGGTGTTCACAGCGTCCCCCATGCACACCCACTCATTCCCAAGGAGGGTGAGCCACCACATTTAAGAGCTTCCTGCTTCCTTTCACTGAAATCATTCCGCCTCACTTAATCCTCTAGTGTTAGCAGTAGAGGAGGGGTTTTTGTTCTTCAGAATGAATGTTTTTAATAGGGAAAAGACTCAGTTTATGAGAGAGTTAGTGTCGCGAATGAATGGAACATTCTAAATGATTGTGAACCTCAACAGTTCCTCCACCATGAGCCTGTGCAAACCTTTTAGAGTAGCCGAGGAAATGGGGTGTGGAGAATATTTTTGTAGCAACATATATTTGAGTTAGATCAGTGGTTCCCACCCGGGGATAATGCTGCACCCCGGGAACATGTGGCTATGTTTCGAGACATTTTTGGTGTTCGAGATTGGCGGGAGAGGTGAAGGCCTGAGATACTGCGAAACATCCACCAATGCACAGGACAGCCTTCCCCCCACCCACAAAGAATTATCTGGCCAAAAATGTCAATGGTGCCAAGATTAAGAAACCCTAAGTCAGATATATGTGGTCTGCCAACATTATGATATTACCTGGGAAAACATCCAGAGACCATTAGCAAAGTCCATGTTTGCAAAGATTAAAATGTATAAAAAGGCAAATTATGTTCTTCTAAATTCTATTTCCTTAGCATTGGTTTACTCTACAGGTTTTAAACCACGACTCGAGAATTTTTGTTTCCCTTAAAGTTTCATCTCTCCCTGTTAACCATCTTTCACAAGTCAATCAGGTTTTTATTACTCAAAGCATGTCATTATCGCATGAACAGAAGAAAAACTACAAAATGTACTGAGATACGGTAGCTAGTGCCCCCACCAACTAAGTCACTGCGGCAGATTGCATTGTCTGAAAACGACTCCATCATGTCTCCCATCCTACCTGCTCTTCTTGGTACGTGATTTCGCATGCCTCCTGTGGCCAGGTGGGGCCCAGGTTCCCTCCAGCTGAATCTGGGAGGGTTTATAATGATGGCACAAGTCACATGATGTGACTTTGGAGGCCAGGTCATTAAATAGCTTCCTCTTAATCCTCTTGGAACCTAGCCGCCATGCTGTGAGGAAAGCCAAGCGGCCACATATGTATGTTCTGGCCAACAGCCCCAGGTGAGGAGGCGAGGTCCCCGTTGACAGACAACGTTAATCACCAATATGCCAGTGAGCGAGCCTTTCGATGGTTTCTGCCCTCGGCCACCGAGTCACCCTCAGTCTTTGCGTGTTCCCAAGTAAGGCCTCAGACTTTGTGGAACAGAGACAAGCTGTCCCTGTGGCGTCCTTTCCAAGTTTCTAACCCACAGAATCCATAAGTATAATAAAAGCATTGACTGAAGCCACAGAGTTTTGGAGTAATTGTTATGCAGTAAGATATTAGGAACAATAATTCTCCCCCAATCATATATAAAATATTTCCTGCAATAAAATTGCCAAATTGCTATACAAGATCTTCTGCCAATATGGTAAATAAGTGGCAAACATACTATCACTGTCCTCTCCTGTAGCTCAAGCAGACATCACTAATTAATCACAGAACCCTTTCTTGGTGAAGAGGGATCCAGTCTTAAGACCCTCCCAACAAAACACAGCAGCAAACAAGTGATTGGGGCTGACCCACAATTTGAAGCCTCTTTGCTATCCCCAATGTGTTTTGTAAGAGTTGAGGCTGGTTTCCACTGACTTATTCCCAGACAGAAGGATTTATCTCTTGTTTAATCAGGTGCACACAAAAGGATGTATGACTTTGTAGCACCTGTTCACAAACATTCTGTTATGTTAGCTTGGTAGATGACTATGGGGGGAATCTTTGTATCATAATTTTTGAGAATTTGGCTATAAAACAACAATAGCAATCTATTGATGCCAAGAGCCGCTTTTATTAAAAACAAACAAACTCAAATCTCTACTACCCCAGAAAAATGTTTAAACCACTTTTTAACACTGGAAGAGAAGAATCCCCATAAAAAGAAAAAAAAAAAAAAAGACTAACATAATGAGATGGGCCTGTCTGTCTAGTCTGTGATTGAAGATTGTCAACTTTATGCAATAGTTCAGACACAGAACCTTTCATTTTAGTGTGATAAGCCAAGCACATGGTGAAAGGGGGGCCTTGGGACACGTGTCATTTTGAGGTTTGTTCAGTGCATTTTTGCACCAGGTCTGGGGAAGAGCATGAAGTGACTGTGCCCTCTCTTTTTCAATTTTCTGTTTATGAATCTGATGTCCATACCTTATGACTGACAACTAAATTTCTCTCTCTCACCTATCAGGGATTCTGGGAAGCCAAAGTTGTTTATTTTTTAAAGGAATGTAATAATGGTTATTTGAGGAAAATGACTCCAGTGATTGAATTTCTGGACGGGCAGGCAAACCACATGTCAGAAGGACTTTTTAACCCAAGATTTCAAGGATTCTGGAGACAACAAAGTCCTCTTACTCTCTCATGGTGACTTTTTGGACTTTAAATAAAGTCACCTGTCAAGGGGGGTAGGAGTGGGGACGGAAAGGAAAAGTCACACCGGCTGGAATTCTCTAATAGTCCTTTGGAGTACATTTAAAAAAAAAAAAATCATAATTTAACCAAGGCAATAACCATAGGAATATTTTTGAGATAATTAAGCCTTGCCTTCTGTGCCTCTCTGTCTGCTTCCCTGGGTCCCTTTCTCACTTTCAAACACACCCACTCCCCCCTCCACCCCTTGTTCAAACCTACCAACCAACCCTGTGTCTTCCCTTGGTTTCCTCTGTCCTCCCCTGTCCCCTTCAGGGCTTCCCAGTTCTGTCATAGTCCTCTAGAAAAACAGTGTGACCCCTTGGCTAATCTGGTGAACTGATTCAAGCTGAGGTGTTAACTGTCGTCTTTTCTCTATTAAGATCACTGCCCTATAGGAAAAATTGAGAGAGCCATCGACACTTTAAAAACAAATTTCATTGTTTTCATTATGTAGAAGACTACATAAAAATGGAAAATGCCTGGGACACCTGGGTGGTTCAGTTGGTTAAGCGTCTGCCTTCGGCTCAGGTCATGATCCCAGGGTCCTGGGATCGAGCCCCGCATCGGGCTCCCTGCTCAGCGGGGAGCTTGCTTCTCCCTCTCCCATTCCCCCTGCTTGTGTTCCCTCTCTCACTGTCTCTCTCTCTGTCAAATAAATAAATAAAATCTTTTAAAAAAAACGGAAAATGCCAAATGAGGTAAAAAATGTCCAAGGACGTTAGACACTCTCAATTCTTTGAGATATATATTGTGGTGTCCATTTTCCTGATGTGGAAATGGAGGCTTAGGCGAGTCAAGAGATTATTGACGGCCCCAGGATCCAAACCCAGATTGACGGAACCGTGAAGCACATGCTCTTCACGGCCAAGCCTCCCCGCCTCCCGTTACCTATCTTGGCTCTGAGAGATTGAGTAGGATCGGCTTTTCTGGGCAGCTTGTATGAGCCGGGGCACTTTACCATCCTGGTTCCCCATGGCCAACATTAAAAACAGCACACGTTTATGGCAGCCGCTATGCTGGAGCACTTAGCAAATGACTTGCTTTGGCTGGCCAAGAGCTTACTCATTTGAACACCAATTTTTAAATGTGTGTGGAAATTTTCCTTAAGTGTATTATGTAATTCCTTGCCTTCTTAAGCTGGATATTCTAAACATAATTTAGCCTTTAGCCTTTCCTTATATACTCAAGGTTCTGCAATGTGAACATTAGCTACAGTTAACGAGGCTCTAAAACAGTAGTACCCTCGGGACTGGTGAAGTCCATAGGGCTGGTTTTAACCTACATTTTAAGTGGTCCCAGACCACTGTGCTCTCTGAGTTCTTGTGTCTGCTTTTCATAGATTTTCTGTCATGCTGTCAGCCTCTTGGGTATTGACTCTCGATGCTATTCATATCTGCCCACATTAGTCCTTCTTTGCCCTCTTAGATTTGCTGCTAAGAATCTCTGGTGGATGTGAAGCCAAGATATTTAAGCATATTTTGTCTGGAAAAAAAAAAAGGTAAATACTCATTGAATGGCTGAGGGGATTTCTTGTGAGGAAGGAATATGAATTTTAGGGAATGGAATTTATAACATCTATTTTAACTTCCTGATTCTCTGGGTCAGTAGTTGATGAGATTGTCAGTTAACCAATGTACTAGCAATATCCATTGGTACCTGCCTGTCCATAACTCCCTTTAAGGGAATCTCTCTATTTACCACAGTCCCTGCTTCTTAGGCGGCCAGACTTTGCCCTATTGAATCATGTCCCACACTCTACCAGCCCCATAACCTCCCCTGCATGGATTGGATGAGTGGAGTGCCTGACCCAAGGGCAGCTAGACCACAGACTGGCCAATGACCAGGAGAAAAAGATAAGGTGAGCTTAGCCTGTCCCAACTCTGGGGCATTTGAAATTGGGGAACACATTAAGGCAGGCTGGTCAGGGTGGTATTTGAAACAGAAAGTTCGTGAAGTGGAATTGTGGTCCATGAGGCCTCACTGTATCATGAGCCATCTGAAGTGATGATGCAGCAGAGCTAAGGAAACCAGCTAGAAGAGAGAAGGAAGGACATGCATGGGGAGAGGCAGAGATACACTTCAGGCAGGGAGAGAGAATGTTGAGATTTGGTTCATGTGTATCTTTGCTCCAAACACAAGTTTTCTCGAGGCAACTTGAGTGAGTCTCTGTGTCTCCCACCCAAAAGAAGTTAAGTATAAAAATCAATTTCTGAGAGCTGAGCTGTTAGCGTACCTTACTATATTCTCTGGACTCTGCGCAAGCAGGAAAACATAAACAACGTAACAACAAAAGAAAAATAACAGAAGGTGAGACACCTAAAGTCAGAATTAACACAAAAGACAAATATGTAGGAAGAAAAAGATAACAGCTGATAATAGCTAATAATTACACTAAAATACACGACCAGCCCCCTACAGTAGCTTGAGTAGTCAATGCATCAACACAGAAGCAAAGATGAAATGTAAAATAATCACAAGGCTCTTGAGTCCCTCTAAGGTTCTTTTTTTAATTAAGTGATTACAACCTGCATACAACTCCTGGTTACCTGTGTGTAGCATGTGTGTATGCATGAGTGTGTGTAAGGGGAGCACCGTATAGGGGGTAGGGAGGGATTTAACCATCCCCATGAGGTCCTACAACAGTCTGTGTAAGGAGGCACAGCTAGACGGGTGCTCCCAGGAGAGCCCCATGGAGAAGAAGAGCAGACTAGAGTCAGACAGTTACAGAAATAGCCAAACCAGACGCCACCACACATTCCCTCACTCATTCTTAGTGACTCCGGAGAATGTGCCTCAACGGATGCTTTCTTACCTCCACAGGCATTAGCGAGGCCCGCTGGAGAGCCTCTGACCTCTGTTCTTACCACCATAAGGCAGTTGGCCTAAGGTCAGAAAACAGTGGGTACACACCTTCCCCGTAACATCACACATTCCTGAAAACCACTGACCTCCAGAGATTTCTCTGCAGTTGTGCTGGCCTCGCACCCAAGGCCGGGGAGAGGTGGGTGGGGCTGCTGTCTATCCACATGATGGCCAGTGTTTCAAGAGTGTCTTGCTGGAACAAAGAGGCAGAGGCCAGGAAACCAGGGTTGTCACTGGGAATGCAAGAGAATGGGCTGGGGATGATGAGCAGGACAGTGTCCCGGAAAGGTGAGAACAACACACCAAGGAGCTAGGTACCCAGAGCCCAACTGCTCAGGTCTGTATCTGAAAACCAGGCTCCCGGGGGAAGCTGCCACCAATAGGAGCCATGATGAGGGGGCGCGGAACACCGGGCACTTCCAGACACCACATTCTCTGCCTACCACAGGCAATTAAGGGACAGGGATTAAAGGGGAAGAGGAGAGAGAAGGGATGTCAGGTGGGAGACACAAGTACGATGCAGAGAGCGACAGAGAAAGGGGACGGGGGAGCCCGTTTAAGAAAGTGCAACTCAAATCGGCAAACTGTGGCCCAAGCCGTTAACATTTTCCCCAGAAAACATCCTTCCTTCAGATAACAAAACAAAATCATGACCCAAACCGGAAAAATGATTGGGGTAGTCCTCATGAAACAGACAAGAGGGTTTCGTGAGGGCATCATCAACAAGTCAGTGACCTTTGGCCTAGATTCTAGAAACTAAATTTGCATTGTTCCCGGTGGCTTCACCAATTTCCCCTTGAGTCCCATGTCAACAGATCTTTTAAAATTGAACCCTGGCAGGACATCAGTTGGAGAGAGGAGCGGTGTCACCTACATACCAGCCTCAGGGACTCTGGGAGTCCTACTGGCCTGAACCTCGCTAAGTGTTCTGGGGGTAAACAAGGATGAGGCCAGGAATTGAGGAGGCTAAGGGAAGCCCCTGCCCCAGGACACCACCCCGGGTGGCAGGGAGCTCACGCCCGAGTGAGAGCAGCGTGTGGACTCCTTCCCCAGTGACACCCGGTGTCATCCTCAGGGCTCAGCTACCTGACCAGCAGTGACATCCAGCCCACGTAACCACTCCCGCCTTGCTGAGCATTTCTTTCCTTGGATCTTGGGATATTATGCTTCCCCCAGGCCTTCTCTTCTGCCTTCATTCATGGTTACTCTTTGTGAGAAAAATTCATAGTCTCCCATAGTCTCCCTCCAAGTCTTTTCCCCTTTTTCTTAAAATTTTTCTGTTGAAGAAGCTAGCTTATCCTCTAGAATTTCCCACAGTCTAGATTGGGCTGATTACATCCCATAGATTCTTTAACATATTACAGTCGCTTGTATCTCCTGTAAATCAGATCTAGGGGTCTAATCAGATTCCAGTTCTATGTTTTGGCAACATTTCATAGGTGGTGTTGGAAGTACATAGTGTATGGTTGAGTCTTTTTATAAAGTCAGAAACCACTGGGTGCCTGGGTGGCTCAGTCGTTAAGCATCTGCCTTCGGCTCAGGTCATGATCTCAGGGTCCTGGGATCGAGTCCCACATCGGGCTCCCTTCTCGGCCGGAAGCCTGCTTCTCCCTCTCCCACTCCCCCTGCTTGTGTTCCTGCTCTCGCTGTGTCTCTCTCTGTCAAATAAATAAATAAAATCTTTAAAAAAAAAAGAAAAAAAGAAACCACTGATGTTCATTGCCTAATGACTGATTCCATTAGTTCAGTATGGAGCTACACCATGGTGATAGTCCTCTCTCATTCTCCCTTCACTTGCTAGCTATAATATTCCATCAAGGTAACTTCCTGCACCAGTTATGTGGTGATCCTGAGCTCACACAAGAAATTCAGCCCTCCTGCTTCACCCAGCTGCAGCTAGCCGAGCGGCCCAGGGTCATCTCATCTCTCTGAACTGGTTTTCCCATTTATAAAATGAGAATGATTGTATGGACCAACTCATGGAATTGTTGCAAAGGCTAAAGGAATAACACACGCAAAGTTCCTGACGTGCAAGCGTTTCATGGATGCGAACAGTTGTGCTTGTTTTTGCCATTGGAATACGGATTTCCTAACCAGCACCCAGAGATCACAGCCCCAGCATGCTGAGCAGGGGTTTGGCTTTTTATCACAAGTCATTACCACGGGCTTATTGCAGCCCCCGACAGAGCTGTTTGCAAGAAGGATAGCCATCCCTCTGCCTAGTGCTTCAACCTGAGGCCCCTGACAGTCACCAGCACCCTGCTCTACAGACAGGAGACCCTGAGAATTGGTGGCCGAATCTGAGCAAGGCAAGCCCCGGGGTCATTCTCAGTCCCGGGCAGTCCCACCTCTCCCGGGGAAAGGCTCTAGAAGGCAGAAAGGATTAAAGGGTACCCTTTCAGCAACATCTCCAGGCTGAGCTGCCTTTTCTTCAGAAAGTCCTATTAGGAACATACTTACTCTTCCTCTGGTTTTGGCAAGTCCGTGAGTTAATTTAGCCCTATTGTCAGAACAGTTGGTTGCTCATTTATAACAAGAAGAATTTTATCGGCTTTGTAAAAACCACTCAGGCACATTTAAGACCTAAAGGCATTTGTCTCAAAACTGGCTCTGGGTTTGATTTCTGCATTTCTGTGCATATTAAATCTTTATACTGCCACTTACATCCCTTTAATGGTCCCCACTTAGTGGAGGATCCTGGAGTCTTTGGTAGGAGTTATAAAACTAAGAAGCCATTTGTAAGTCAATCTACTTCTGTTGTAAAGGCAAATCTAATTTTAGTGGCTTAAACCAGGAGTTGAGTTTCTGGGTTTTTAGAAAGAGTCTGTGCTCTCCAGCCTTTATTTAGAAGAGAGCTGGGTAGCCGGCCTGGCCTGCAGGGTGATCATATTCGTGAGGGGTATGGCCTATGACTTGTCTCCTCTTGAGGCCTAGGAATAAAATGCTGTTTCCTCAGTATCTGCTCATGTCAAGAGCTTGCACTCGGGGTCCAAGACCAAACTTATTAGCTGCTTAGCCCTGAAAAAGCTACTTAACCTCCCTGAGCCTCTGTTTCCTGGTCTGTAAAATGAGAGATTCAAGGTGTCGTTGTCATGAGAGATAGCATAAGATAATGCAGGTGAAGCACTGAGCACAGCATCTGGCGCCTTTTAAGGACTCGATAATTCTTATTCATTAACGTTATTATAGTGACTACCAGACTCTGGTCCTGGCTGGCCAGGCATTATATCACAATTTTTTGTTTAAAAAGTTGAGACTGGGTGGCTCAGTTGTTTAAGTATCCAAGCATCCAACTCTTGGTTTCAGCTCAGGTCGCGATCTCATGGTTCATGAGATGGAGCCCCCGCGTCGGGCTCTGTGCTCAGCAGGAAGTCTGCTTGAAGAGTCTCACCCTCTGCCCATCTTCCCACTCTCTCCCTCCCTCCATCTCTCTCAAACAAATAGATAAATCTTAAAAATATATATATTTAGTTGAAATATTACTCAACACCAAAAAGGAAAAACTATTGATACACACGACTTAGGCGGATCTCAGGGGCATTATGCTGAGTGTGAAAAAAGCCCATCTCAAAGGGCCACACACCGTGGAATTGGGTTTCTGTAACATTCTCAAAATCATAAAATCACAGAGTCGGAGAACAGATTCAGAATTGCCAGGGTAACGTTAGAATGGTGGGAGGCAGGTACGCAGCTATAAAGAAGCAGCACGAGGGACCATTTGGGCTGATGGTTTTCTGTACCGTGACTGCAATGGTGGTCACAGGAATCTATACATGTGATAAAACGGCAAAAAGAAATATACACACACATTGCACCAATGTCAATTTCCTGTTACTGTATTATAGTGGAGTCAATGTAACCAATGCAGAAAACTGGGACCTCTCTCGCTATCTTTACAACTACTTGTGCATCTCTAATTATTCTAAAAGAAACATTTTTTTGAAAACGGTTTTTAGTGTTTTCATTAAAAAGTCTAACTATAGCTCATAGCTGGGACACATAGTGTACATGTCCTTTCCTTTTTCCGTCTGCATTTCCTTTCTCGAGGGACATTTTTTTCCTCTAGATTTAAAAAACCGCCTCATCTCTCCTTCGCTGTGATTCACTATTTACCTAGTATCTGTGCTTTCCAAACTCTGTCAGGATGTGAAATCCCCCTGGAGGCAGTCATATACTTCAGGATATCCATCAGTCCCATTTTTTTTTTTCTTGTGAACTCGCCCCAGAACTCTCTGCCAGCTCCCGTCTAGCTCCAAAATCCACTTGTTGGACACTAGGCCGATTCTGTACCCATTTGCTTAGGAAAATATCTGGTAGGCTGCACACCAAAGTCTTTTTTTCTTTAAGATTTCTTAAAATTTTATTTTATTTTATTATGTTATGTTAGTCACCATACAGTACATCATTAGTTTTTGATGTAGTGATCCACGATTCATTGTTTTTGTATAACACCCAATGCTCCGTGCAGTACGTGCCCTCCTTATTTTATTTATTTTTTTGTCAGAGAGAGAGAGAGCACAATCGGGGAGAAGGGCAAAGGGAGGGAGAAGCAGGCTCCCTGCTGAGCCGGGAGCCTGATGTGGGGCTCAATCCCAGGACCCTGGGATCATGACCTGAGCCAAAGGCAGCCGCTTAACTGACTGAGCCACCCAGGTGTCCCTGCACACCAAAGTCTTAAATTCTGGATTTTATAGGGGGCTGGGATTTCAAAATATCTAATCATTATTATTATTTGCTTACTTACATTTTCTGATTTTGCTGTAATTTGTATTACTTGTCTTAGACCATCATTATATCCCTTATCATGGAAAAAGGGAGGAGGGCATACAGTCCAGAAAAAAATAATAAAAGGTCTAACTCAGCCACCGTGAGCACAGGCAGGAAATCCTGGGGAGTATTTAATCGGGTGCTAAATGCTTGGCAGGTACCACAGATCATCCCTGGCTCATAGCGGCCCCCCAACCCCCTGACAACACCCCTTATTCCCACCCTCTCTCATTTCCCTCTACCGAATCCCTTAGACATGTTTAGTCTCTGTGTCTCCTACCCCGAGCCAGACTCAAGCCCCAGTTCCTGGTCATTGCAGCGAATCTGACTCCTGCAGCTGGGTGGGGAGGCAGGACGTAAAGGGGCTTCAGATGCTCAAGCTGTCAGAAGGCGGGATGGAAGCCCGTGCAGAAGTCTGGCCTCAAAATGGAGTATTGAAGAGACCAGCAGATTTTCTCGTGCTAAATTTAACCTCACTCTGATTCTCTCACACCGTATTAGACCAAAGAGTTTCTTATCTCCTTTCTAGAAGGGGATTATTTTACAAAAAGTGACCTTCTCTTAAGTACCACAAAAAGAGGTGGAGTGGGCGTTCCATTATGCTTGGGTAAAAGGCAGTAAAAAAGAAATGTCTGGGGTGGAAGGAAGGAGCCCTCTCGTATGCAGAAGGTGTGAGCTGTGCAGTGCACCCTTCTCTCAAAATGAACTCATTTTGCGTAGGTGCCCCTGTGGAGCTGGGGAAGTACCGTGCCCACTCCCCACACCACTGTCACAGTTTCTCGAAGATTCTCACTCACTCCTTACTCCTTACAAGCTCGCGTGGGGGGGTGCATGGAACCTCAGAAGTATGTGTAAGTGTAACAAATTCTAAAGAAAAGAGCTTTAAATACAGTGTGTCAGGTGGAAATAAGCCTTACCAACTCAGAAATTCTGAGGCAGAACCTACCAAACAAGCCATAGAGCATCTCAGCGATTGCTGCAGATTTTCTGTGAGTGGATTTGCTGCCTTCTAGTAAAACAAAAACACGTTTAACAGGCCCCCAAGTCCCCCCGGCTAGATTTGTTTTACGTTCAAGAGCAAAGTCATTAACAATATTTCGTGGTAAGTCTCAAATTCTCTATCTTCTGTAATCTCTCAAGGTTTCTGAGTATATTAAAAACACTTCCCAGGAACATTATAAGAAAAACGATCTTCTAAAGTGCAACTCACCATATAATAGGATTTTTTTTTTCTATGTCCGTTCCATAGCTCCTTTTAACAAAATGTCATGATTCAAGTACAGAAGTCCCTGGGAATCCCTTGGCATATTAAAGCATTTTGAATTTGCTAATTTGATTTAAGAAAAAGCCTGGGTAACCTACTTAGAAGACCTATCAAACCTCCACTTCATATGTGGTTGGTTATATTTCCTTAAGTGCATAAAAGACCTTGGAAATTCTTAATTTAATCAAGATTATTCACGTTGGCAAGATACCCCAGCAGTGGCAGATGAGAGCAAATCTGTATATCTGCATAAGGCAAGAGCTGTGATTTTACTATGGAGGCAGAACAAGGACTGAGGACAATCCCGAAATCTAATAATTAGAAGTAGAGACAGCAAATCTCTTCACTGTAAATTTAAAATTTGTAAAGCATCTCTGTAGTAGGCTCTTCTCTGTCTGTCTGTCTCTCTGCTATGGTATTTCACCATTTGCATAGACAAATCATTAACAACAAAAAATGGTTCTGCCAGAACAGAGGAGTTTTTTGTTTTGTTTTTAAGATTTTATTTTTATTTATTTGACAGAGCGAGAGAACACAAGCAGGGGGAGCAGGAGCAGGGAGCCCGATGCAGGGCTCGATCCCAGGACCCCGGGATCATGACCTGAGTCAAAGGCAGATGCTGCTTAACAACTGAGCCGCCCAGGCGCCCCCAGAGGGTTGTTTTTTTTTTTTTAAGATTTTATTTATTCATTTTCTAGAGAAAGAGAATACACATGCGCGAGCAGGGAGAAGAGCAGAGGAGAGGGACAAGCAGACCCCGTGCTGAGCACAGAACCAGACTCAGAGCTCAATGCGAGGACCCTGAGATCACGACCTGCACCGAAACCAAGAATTGGATGCTCAACCGACTGAGCCACCCAAGGCACCCAGAACATTCAGTTTTTATTAAAAATCCCCAAGAAGTCAGAGCTTTATGGACAAATGTATGAATCACAGGGAAGAGATGAGCTATTCATTATTTAATTTTATTTTTGTGCCAGAGGATGTTTCTTTAATGATGGAAAAATGGTGCTCAACTAAGAGACCCTAGGCCACCTTACCTTGACCAGCATCTCTGAAGACAAGACAGATTCATTTCCTCTCTCCTTCCTGCCGTCCCCTTTCCTTCATGCTCTAGAATCTCTTGGAATCTCGGGGGAAGCCTTAATCTCTGCTCCTTTTCCTGAGTTTTAACAAAATTGAAATCTCCTGATCTTCACCCCACCTTTTTGTTTCTGCTTTGCTTTCATTTCATATTTTATAAAACTTTTTTTTTTTTTTTCTGTAAGGATGTACAAAGCAACTCTAAATTATGGTTCCCTCTGTGGAAGTAGGGTGAGCAAGAGGGGCCTTTTAACTGTGTTCCCTTCAGCACTGTTAAGATTTTGTTTTATTATAAGCATACACTACTTCTACCATATTTAAATATTATTTTCTGATTACAAGTCGTGTACAGTCATGGTAGATAATTTGTAAAATAGCAAAAAAGGGAAAACTCGAAAACCATTCCCACCCTTGGCCATGCCTGGTGAGAGCCATCGTCCGCAGTGTGGATGCTACTCAGCCCATCTCAGGAGGGACCCTCCAGACTTCTGTGGGGCAGGAGGAGGGGAAAGGAACAGACCTATGGCTGGCGAAAGGTTTTCTCCAGGTCTAGATAATTTTTATAAGATCTCAACCACTCCGCTTTTTCAGCTTCACCCATACCCAACTCCAGCTTCCTGAGACTTTCTGGGGTCCTGAGGAACGGATTGGCTTGCTTCTAGTTCCCCTCTGGCCCCTGCCCCCCAGGCCCTTAGTGACCATCTTTTTGGTATGTCAAGTCAAAGCTCATCTGTTTGCTTTCAAGCTTTTAAAATTGTAGGACCTCTCTTAGGTGCTCTGGCCTCCTCTCCTGTTTTTACCTTTATGGGCTTTTGCCTTTTTGATCATTTAATGTAATTTTGTAGGGTTTCCCAAGGGAGGAGATGTAAATACGTAGGTTCGACTTGCCACCTTTAACTAGGAGTGCCCATATACTGCTTATATTTTTAAGGACTACATAGTATCTTGCATATCAATGTGCCATAATTTGTTTAACCTTATCCTACAAGTACCTTTTTGCCTATATTATTTATTGCCTTAAGATGAAACACAAAACATGGACCTGTTGGCCCTAAGAATTCCTCATGTTGGAAGGGGGTCCACTTTCTATTCGGCCAAAGCTCTTCGGAAGTTCTCTTCCCTGTCCCCGAGAGCCCGCCACTTCCCTTGGGGCTCCATTTCCTCTTGCATTATTTCTCCTTAAAGGGTGCTCCTCAATTCTGTTTGACTTGACTTCTGTTTGGTTGCCATTCCCTGCACACGGCTCCTCTGGGCCTCAGGGAACCGGCTTCTTGCTCTGAGCACACCCAACCAGGATCAGAATGTTTTCCTGAAACGCTCCACAGGGCTCTCTTCCAATAATGTTTTGCATTTTGCATTTAGCTTGAATTTCCATTTTGGCTCTTCTGTTTGGGACGCTTCATCAGAATGCTGGTCCCTTTGCTTTTCTGCCCTGTTTTATCTCTGCAGCTTATGTTGTGACATTCTCTCGGCTCCTCTACTTGTTGGTATGATGAATATTTGGGCCTTAGACTTATTAGTCTGTATTTCAGAATCTCTTAGGCAATTGCATGACTAAATCTGCCTATGATTTTGTTGGTCTACTCTCAGTAGAAAAGAGAGCTTGCTTAAAAACAAGACAAGTGCTGTGTATAGATAGAATGTCTCTTGCTAAAACTTTGCAGGATAGTATGCTCAAGCTGCTCGATTTTTTTACTGTCTATTGACTTGAGCATGTTTTGGGGTGGGGGAGAGAGGTCCATGGGTGGTACACAGTCCCTGTTGGGCTCACCCTCTCCTAGTTCCAGACACATGTGGAATCCCTAAGGACATTTTAGCACATTTAAAACCCAACAGCAAACAAGCCTGAGGGTCTTCCTCAGGGATGGGATGGGGGGCGGGGGGCTGTGCCCTTAATTCCATGTACCCTTCCAGTAAAGAGAGTACCACTAATACTGCACCTATTAATACTTAAAGTCACAGAAACACAGCAGTAATTTTAGATTTTAATGATAACATCACAAGAGCCAAAACGATGGAGGTTAGACTCCATGAAATTTGCTCTATGCCTGTTTCTTGCTCCTTTTGTGAGCGTTTCTGTCATTTTGTATCTCTGCCTGTTTTTGGATATGTGTCAGCTTGTCCATTTCTGTTGCTCAATCAATGTACCGATTTTATTCTCCTTTTCATTTTTCCCTCTCATTAGCTTTTCCACCCTTCTTTCCCTCTTCTCTAACAGGTTATAATACAGAATTCTTCTCCCATTTACAGTTTTGTTCTGTATCTTGAATGGCTGTCCCTGTCCTGTCGTATATATTTAATAGTTTTCTGTTCGCAATTTGAAAGGAAGATGACTGAATTCTTTTTATGTCTTTCTCTTTAAAATATAAATTGCTTTCGAATTGTTGGGTTTGGGGCTCATTTTTCCCCCTCTGTGGGTCTGTATCACACCTGGTAGCAAGGTTTCTTGATACAACAAAGCGTTCCTTGACTAACATTTCCAAAACACTACAAAGTTTCTGCTATTTATTCCAGTCACTTCTGTATGTCCATATATCCTTCCTCTTGGTGATTTAGCAAGTTTAATATTAACACAACAAGTAAAATATATTTCAAATACAGATGATAAAAATAACAGCTAACAGGGCACCTGGGTGTCTCAGTTGGTTGAGCATCTGACTCTTGATTTCGGCTCAGGTCATGATCTCAGGGTGGAGAGATTGAGCCCCACGTTGGGCTCCACACTTCTCGGGGAGTCTGCTTGGAGAGTCTCTCTCTCCCTCTCCCTCTGCCCCTCCCCCTGCTCTCTCTCTCTAAGTAAATAAATTAAAAAAAACACACACACACACACACACAAAACAGCTAACACATATCAAGTGCCAGGCATTCTTCTTGAGACTTGATGGTAATCGCCAACTTTGAGCTTTACTCAAATGTCCCCTTCTCAGTGAGGCCTTCTTCAGCCACCCTATCTAAAATGACAATGTTGACTTTTACTATCTCATTGCCTTTATTTTTTTCTCCTTAGTGTTCATCCCTAACATTCCATATTTTTCATTATTTAGCTTCTTATTTCTCATTCTCTGGAATATATGCTCCCAGAGGACATAGGTTTTTGTGTGCTTTGATCATTGCTAGATATCCTGGCACCTAGAACAGTCCCTGGCACATGGCGGGCCCTCAGTAAATACTTGTCAAGTGAATGAATGAATAAATGAGCTCATTTAACCTTCACCACCACCCCATAAGATAGCTGCTCTTATTTATGTCCATTTTTTAAAAGATGTTATTTATTTATTTGAGAGAGTAAGAGCGAGAGAGATCACACAGGGAGAGGGAGAAGCGGACTCCCCGCTGAGCGGGGAGCCTGATGCAGGGCTCGATCATCATGGCCTGAGCTGAAGGCAGATGCTTAACCGACTGAGCCACCCAGGCGCCCCTGTTTATCCCCATTTTAAAGATGGAAAAGCCAAGGCACAGAGCGGTTAGTGAACTTGCTAAGGTATCTAACTTGTAAGGGAAACAGCTGGTAGCCTAACCCCGGCAGACTGGTTCCATAGTCCTGGTCTTTTTCTCTTTTTTTAAAGGAGGCTCCGTGCCCAGTATGAAGCCCAACACAGAGCTTGAACTCACAACCCTGAGATCAACACCCGAGCTGAGATTAAGAGTCAGTCGCTCAACCAACTGAGCCACCCAGGCACTGTTCTTAATAACTAACAATGCTTGGGGACCCACTATGCCCATTTATTTTTCAAAGAAAAAAAAATTTTAAGGAAAAAAAGTTACAGAACAATTGAAGCCTTCCCAGTTCTGACCCCTTCCAGCCTTCCTCAGAGGTAAACACTGTCCTGAAGTTGTATATTTTAGGTATGTAATTTACTGTTTGGAACTGCCTTCCCAATGGCCTCTGAGCCACGGAGAGAACAGTGTGTGGAGGCAGAGGATCTACATAATTGAAAACTCCCTAAATCCATCTCTCAAATAAAGTATTGACTGCTTTTGTTCCTTTCATTTTCTTATTATTTTTTTTTCCTTCTCTACTTACAGACACTCATTTTTCTAGCTGGAAATAGAAAACCTTATCAGATTGGAATAACAGTCCTTCTTGCTGTACTTTTTTCCCCAAAGACGGGATGAATTTGAGCCTCGTCAGAAAGCCATCTGCTGTGTATGCACAGACCTATTCGGAGCCAGAAAAAGAAAATGAAGAAGGGGGAAAGCCCAGGCTTAATCATTTTAAAACAAAGAGCGGTGGCTTGTGAACTGCATGCCTTTGACAAAGGCTGACCACTGGGCAGTGTGCACGACAGGGAACAGAGGGTGTGAGGAGCTCTGCACTATTCACAGTGACCTTGCTGACCTTGGCTGCCCATAAAACAAAAGGCGCTTAATGAACAGGGGAGAAGGCTCCACATCCAGCTCTCAGCAATCAGGCCAGTTCTCCTGGAAAATGGCCATTGGATTTGTGGTTTTGCTGCCCATACCATCATTTCCAACCCCTCTACTGGTTAGAATGAACTCACTGTTATTCCTGTGGTGTCAGACCTTGCCAGTCTTGGTTCAGGACTACCACAGGATGATGCTGTGAGGTCTTCAGAGGACACGTCATTCGATCCATGGGACCACACCTGCCACCCAAGGGAGAGTTCACGTTTGCTGCTGCAGACCAGCAGATCTGAAGCTGAGGGGCTGCCCACTCCTGGTTTCTGCCCAAATACCTCATTCTCTACCTTCCTGGACTCAGCACAGCAAAAAATAAATGGCAGCATGAAAGCTCAAGCCAAAATCAACACTTTCATATTCTTGAGCACATTTGAATACTGTTCTTTTTTTTCTCCAATTCATCTTTTAATGCCTCTATTTTTTATAAACACAAATATAGGCTGGTTGTAAAAAATATTTAAAGAATATATAAATATATAACTTAGAAAGTTAAACACCTTTGTTATCCCACATCATAGATAATTGTGAACAGTTTGATGTATATCCTTCTAGACTTTTTTACCATCTGCACACTTTTCATCTACGTAAAGCTCTACACTTCCTAGCACTCTTAGTACATTATGGAATCTCCTTTCCGTAGTTATCATTCTCCAATACACCTCTGCTCACTCAGTGGACATGTCTTCCCTGTTTGACTACAATCTCCATCAGGATGGAGACCCTGCCTGTCTCACGTAGTGGTTGCACCCCCCAGGGTCTACCACCATGCCTGGCACACAATTGTCACTCAGTATAAACTGGCTGAATGCATGGTTCTCACTCTGGCATGTGAAACAGGTGGGACAGGTTCTATACTGCCTCTTCTCTGGTAAAGAAACAGACTCGGAAATGATTCGTGACTTGTCCACGTTCACAGCTATCCCACGGTCGAGCTGAGTCTCAAACCCGGGTCTTCTGATTCCAAATCAAGAGTTCTTCCCATCAAAGTACAGCTTCCCCTTAATAACTGCCAGGAAATCAGGACCGAGTCCCCAACCAGAGGCTTACCCATGTCCAACCTACCCCATGAAGTCTCCATTTCACAGAGAGGGGGAATGCATTCGGTTTTGATATATTTGAGTTGGCAGAAAATAAATTAGAATGGAAAGACCCTCCTTCATTACTTCAGAAGATAAACCAGTGTTCAGGGAGTGACCTGTGAGGCTGCTTGCGGGGTAAATTATTCAAAAATGGCGCTCAGTTCCTTTTGGCCATGTTGACAGAACAGTTGGTGTCTCTTAACTCTTGCTCCCACACCCCTGGGCTCCTGGCTGCACACAATTAGCTTCCAGAAGCTCGGGCAAGCTTGGGTCTCCATGGTGTCCACTGGAGGTGAGGATCTACACAGTCAGTTGACTACAGAATGACTTCTCTGTCCAAACACTCAAGCCTGGCCAAGGAGTAATTGAAACTGGGATTGGTCCAGAGAGTCTCGGGCATACGGCTCCTGGGAAGAGACTGACCTCCCAAATGACTCTCTTTTGTGGTATAATCCTTTTTTTTTTTTTTCCCCTCTGCCACTCTTGCATAGAGCTGAACTCCTTTATTTTCAGAGGGGACAATTTTCTTCAGGGAGGAACTGTGCCAATTCTTCAACAATAATGTTACTACTTAAAGGACATTTGTCTTTCTACCCTTATTTTGATTTTACATTAAGCCAGTTTCAGTTAGTGATTCTGGTATAGAATCACTAAAGGCAGCCCTTTCGACACTCATGGTTTTAATCACAGAAAAAGAAATATTTTTCTCTGTTTCTGCTCTTTTCTTCTCTCTTCTCCCTTCCTTCTCCTTGTCCTCCTTCCTCCTCCATGCTCTTCCTTTCTTCCTTTCTATATAGAACATCTTAAGATATTGTTTTGCAAGTGCTTTGTTCATGGAAGACCATTGGTTTTGTATATTTTTTCAAAAATCGTACACAACCCTGACTTAACCAGATATTTAAAAAGTCCCAGCTATTAAAGCAGTCAGAGTAGATGGGCCTGATCATGGATAGATCAAGAGTATAAAACTCATACGTAGTTGCAAGTATATATGGGAATAAAGTACATTCTAAAATTAACGATTTTTCAGATCAATACAGAAAAAGTGGATTATTCAATAAATGGTGATGAAAAACACTGGCCCTTTGGAAAGAATAAGCCTAATCCAAACCTCAGTTTTTATATCAAAATAAAATCCAGAAATATCATTTTAAAAGTTCATGTAAAAAATGAAACCATGAAAACAGTACAAAATAAGTGAAAATTTTTATAATTTGGGAATGGAAGAAACTTTATGACATTAAAAAAAACTGAGATTAGAAAGAACTGGTAGATTTTGCAATATAAAAATTACATCTCCTCACGAGAAAGAAACATACCCTTAAAAAGTTAGATGAGAGTGAACAAATTATGAAAATATATATGACCCACATAAGGTTAATATCTTCAATATATAAAATGCTTTCATGAATCAATAAAATTTAGTCATCTATCCTTCTGTCAGGGTAGTAGGATTTGGGACAATTTTTACTTTCTTTACAGTTTTCTGTATTCTGATTTTTTTTTTTTTACAGCTAGGTTTTTTTTTTAAGATTTTATTATTTATTTGAAAGAGAGAGACACAGCGAGAGAAGGAACACAAGCAGGGGGAGAGGCAGAGGGAGAAGCAGGTTTCCCACTGAGCAGGGAGCCCGATGCAGGGCTCGATCCCAGGACCCTGGGACCATGACCTGAGCCGAAGGCAGACACTTAACGACTGAGCTACCCAGGCGCCCCTACAGCTAGCATATTTTTAATACATCAAAGCCATTATCAGTTTGAAAAAAAATTACTTAAAAAAACACGCAGATGGGCATCTTTTTCAAAAAATACTTAAATTCAAAGCCCAAAATAACTTTTCCAGAATTGTCCAGTGCTTCTGCTTTATAATATTAACCATTACACTTAGCCTTTAATATTCTCATGTAGTAAGATAAGACCAACTAAAAAAACAAGATACATGAGAAGTAGTAAGAAAAACTCATAAGACAAAAGAATTTTAAAATGACAGGGCAGACCCCACATTGAAGTTATGTGTTCTTTCAAAACCAGATTTGTACCTCGGAATAAGCCTAACCAAAGAGGTAAAGGACCTATACTCTAGGAACTACAGAACACTCATGAAAGAAATTGAAGAAGACACAAAAATATGGAAAAACATTCCATGCTCATGGATCGGAAGAACAAACATTGTTAAAGTGTCTATGCTACCCAGAGCAATCTATACCTTCAACACCATCACGATCAAAATTCCAATGACATTTTCAAAGTGCTGGAACAAACAATCCTAAAATTTGTATGGAATCAGAAAGGACCCTGAAAGAGGAGAAGGAAATGTTGAAAAAGAACAACAAAGCTGGGGGCATCACGTTGCCCGATTTCAAGCTATATTACAAAGCTGTGATCACCAAGATAGCATGGTACTGGCACAAAAACAGACATATAGACCAATGGAACAGAATAGAGAACCTGGATATGGACCCTCAACTCTATAGTCAAATAATCTTCAACAAAGCAGGAAAAAATATGCACTGGAAAAAAGACAGTCTCTTTAATAAATGGTGCTGGGAAAATTGGACAGCTATATACAGAAGAATGAAACTTGACCATTCTCTAACACCATACACAAAGATAAACTCAAAATGGATGAAAGACCTCAATGTGAGACAGGAATCCATCAAAATCCTAGAGGAGAACATAGGCAGTAACCTCTTCGACATTGGCCCCAGCAACTTCTTTCAAGATACATCTACAAAGGCTAGTGAAACAAAAGCAAAATTGAACTTTTGGGACTTCATCAAGATAAAAAGCTTCTGTACAGCAAAGGAAACAGTCAACAAGACAAAGAGGCAACCCACAGAATGGGAGAAGATATTTGCAAATGACACTACAAAGCACTGATTTCCAAGATCTATAAAGAACTTCTCAAACTCAACACCCAAAAAACAAATAATCAAGTCAAAAAGTGGGCAGAAGACATGAACAGACACTTCTCCAAAGAAGACATACAAATGGCTAACAGACACATGAAAAAATGTTCATTGTCATTACCCATCAGGGAAATTCAAATCAAAACCACACTGAGATACCACCTTACACCAGGTAGAATGGCAAAAATTGACAAGGCAAGAAACAACAAATGTTGGAGAGGTTGTGGAGAAAGGGGAACCCTCTTACACTGTTGGTGGGAATGCAAGTTAGTACAGCCACTTTGGAAAACAGTGTGGAGGTGCCTCAAAAAATTAAAAATAGAGCTACCCTATGACCCAGCAATTGCACTCCTGGGTATTTACCCCAAAGACACAGATGTAGTGAAAAGAAGGGCCATATGCACCCCAATGTTCATAGCAGCAATGTCCGCAATAGCCAAACTGTGGAAAGAGCCGAGATGCCCTTCAACAGATGAATGGGTAAAGAAGATGTGGTCCATATATACAATGGAATATTACTCAGCCATCAGAAAGGATGGATACCCAACTTTTACATCCACATGGATGGGACTGGAGGAGATTATGCTAAGTGAAATAAGTCAAGCAGAGAAAGTCAATTATCATGTGGTTTCACTTATTTGTGGAACATAAGGAATAGCATGGAGGACATTAGGAGAAGGAAGGGAAAAATGAAGGGGGGGAAATCGGAGGGAGAGATGAACCATGAGGGACTATGGACTCTGAGAAACAAACTGAAAGTTTTAGAGGGGAGGGTGTGGAGGGATGGGTTAGCCCGGTGATGGGTATTAAGGAGGGCACGTGCTGCATGGAGCACTGGGTGTTACACGAAAACAATGAATCGTGGATCACTACATCAGACACTAACGATGTATTGTATGGTGACTAACATAACATAATAAAATAAAATTTAAAAAAAAACCTGATTTGAATCTAAATCTTTGGATTAAAATTTCACTTTTTTTTTTTTTTTTTGGTAAGGACAGGAGTCCTTCGAACAAAAGCTCTTTCACCCCTCAAATAGTTATTTCTAGCACTAAGATCCTTTTTTCTTAATACACAGTGTTTTTTCCCTCTTTTTTCTCCCTGACATCTAAGGTGTACCATTAAATAAAATGTATGATTTAAATTTCAATTTTACTGAAGCTGCAGGTAGCATTAAAGGGATCAGACAGATGAGCAATTTCATTGAATGTCACTTCACATAAATTTACATAAAACTGCAAAAATCTACACAGCCTCTAAAAATTCTTCTGAAGGAGAAAAGGGAGAAAAATGTCTATTTATTGAGCACCTATGGTTTGCCAAGCCCTCTATTAGACTGCTTTATTTATGTCATCTCGTTTACTCCTTAGAGCCAAGAGGTGAAGTTGGTGTTATCACCCTCATTTTATAGGTTTTTACAGGCTCTGAGAAATTAAATGATTTTTATTTTTATTTTTAAGATTCTATTTATTTATTTGAGAGAGAGCGCGCATGCACACACAAGCAGGGGGGAAGGAGCAGAAGGAGAGGGAGCCTGATGCGGGGCTCGATCCCAGGACCCTGGGATCATGACCTGAGCCAAAGGCAGCTGCTTACCTGATTGAGCCACCCAGGCACCTGAGAAATTAAAAGATTTCCTGGAAATCACACCCATGTGATTCAAGCACCCCCACATGACCTTCTCCCTACACCCATGAACTTTCTCCCATGTCCTGGCTTCCCTCACCACGCAATCTGACCACCAGCAACTGCCAACTTCAGTGACACTCAGGTTTGTGTTTGGTTCTTTCTGTTGCATTTGTCTGCACATACGCCTACCATGCACAGAAGACTCTAGCAGAGAGGCCCAGCCAGTGGGCAGGCTCTGCCAGTTCCTAACTAGCTGTGTGCCCCTGAGTGCTGACATAAGCTCTCTAAGCCTGTTTCCGTACCCAGAAAAGGGAGATGTCACCTGTACATGCCTGACACCGCTGGGGCCTTAAGGACAGAATGCAAGGAAAGTACTTATCACAGCACCTGGTGCCACCTAAGGGCTCCATAAACATGAGCTGTGGCAGCCCATCAGCCTGGTGTCTGAGGCCTGTCCATTGGCAGACCTCAAAATTACCCTTTCCTGCTGACCGGGCCATTGTGTCTGAACCAAACTGGCCTTCCGCCTTTAGGACACAGATCGCCCCAGGGCAGTTCCAATAAGCCTGGGCAGGCCCACCCTCTCACCCAGGCTGTGGGCATTCTGAGCTCATCTGGATTCTGGGATGGCCCCAATCCAGGCACAAGCCTAATCTGGGGATAGACTCTGGTCTCCACTAGAATCTGAGATAACTTAACACTGGGCTGATATGCTCATGGAAGCGACAATGAAATAAACCCTTTCCTTCGGACAATTCTTCCAGAAACTTTTTCCAGCAGAGGAACGGTGGCTAGCTGGTGAATGAGCATCATCCGGGGGAGCTGGCAGCTGCCAATGGTGAGCTACCTCTGTCTCTGCACGTCAGGGCTCCCAGCACACCTGTCCTGGGCAAAATGGAGCTGCTTCGAGATACCTTCCTCCCTGGTCTTTGCCTTCCTCAGCACCATCCACTTTCTGAACTTCCTTAGCAGATTGCTGCTACGTGAGAGACGCTAAAAGCTCACTTTCCCGTTACTAGTGGACTGACTGACTGAGAGAAGGACAGGTGATTCACTGCAAATTTGGTCCACCCCCACTACTGGCCAGGACAGACAGAGAGAGGACTGAGTTACACGAGCTCAGTGTTGCCCGCCTCACTTGATTATTTTGTTTCCTTTTGCATTCCTTTGTTTCCAAGTGTTTGCTCATGCTGTTCCCTCTGTGTGGAATGCTTCCCCCAGCCTGGTCCTTGGAGGTCCTCAACGTCTCCACAAAGTTTCCAGACACCCGCCACCATTATGCTCTGCTTGCCCCTCTGTGTTAGCAATAATGCATTCCTCCATGTGTGCATGAGGCCCCCATGGGCTTTGATCTCATTGGTTTCCTTTGTTATCTTATTGCATTTTATACACTTGACAACATCATTCTGAGAAGAGGTCCATACCTCCCATGGTCTCCAAAGGCACGAAAAAGGTTAAGAATCCCTGATGTAGATTGCGTTTAATGATTCAGGAGGATGGAGACCATGCCGTATCCTGTCTTTGCCCTCCACATCTAATGCTGCCCTGCACACACTGGGCTCTCAGCGCCTATCTGTTGACTTGCCCTGGGCTGATGTCAGGGACTCTGCTCCCAAAAGCTGTGCCAGCACGTCCCCAAGCAGCATGCACATGTCTGGTATCACAGTCCAGGGTCACTCTGATTTTGCATGTGCCGCTCGGCTGCTCTGATGACCAGGCCCCAGACTGGCCTTTGGGGTTCCCATGCTGCTGACCCAGCTGGGGCCACATCAGGCTGGGATCCAGCTGTGAGCACATACAGGGCTTCTCAGGGTCACCTAGAAGGCTCCATCTTAGGGCTCAGGATCTCAAGCACTAGATACAGTGGGCTAGTTTGTCTTCTTTAGTATCCAAGGATGAAAATCAGACTCATTGTTCTGCTCTTAATCAAATTCAATCTGGAGAAGCTGAAGAAAGCAGGTGGTATCGGCTCCGTTACGCAAGCCTGCTTTTCGCTAAAATGGATTGATAGTTACGCGAGCGTACAAAAATGATATAACTTTTATGTCCCTAGAAATTCCTCATTACACATTTTACCCCTCCTTGAGGATTTTCAGTACTGAATGGTTTCACAGTCAGAAATGTTCTAGGAAAATCTAATGAAATGCAAGAGGGAAGGGGGAGCCAGGAGGGAAGGGGGAGGGGGCGGCCATCTTTGAGCATCTACCGTCCCAGAGCCTGCATTAGGCTCGTTACAGATCTTTTCTCGTTTATTCTCATAGCAACCCTCTGGGCTAAGTATGATGGTCCTCACTTTACAAGGGGGGAAGCTGTGGTTGAGAGAGGGTAATAAACTTGTCCAAGGCCACATGGTAGTGTGGAGCAGGGCCTGGCTGGACTCCACTTTGTCCCACTACAAAGCCTATGCACCTCCCCATCTGCCAGATGGCCTAGGGTGAGGTTAGCTTTGAGCTTGACCTAGATCCCTGGAGTGACAGATGTTTGGTCCTTTCATCTGGGTCCATCTGATTGTCCACGGCCTCTGGTGCTGCCTGACCCAGGTTTTGCTGATTGGGTGAAATATCCACCGCTTTACTAATAGTAAACTGACTAACAGGCAAAATCAATGCCAAAAAGCCCCAGAGCAGGTGGCAGCTCTCAGCCAGCCTCCCCGGAATCATAGGCAGAACACTGGCTTTTCTGAAATCCCCAAATTCCTGGCTGTCTTTGCTCCTTGGGGCTGCTGTCCCTTCCAGCCACCATCTTCTCTCTTCTCTTCTCTAAACATCCTTGCAGTGGTTTCCTCTTCTTTTTTTTCTTGTAAAACTGCCAGAGCCAGCAGAAGATAAGGCCTAGAGTGTATCCCTCCCAGAGATATTTATTTTTTCCAGGAGCCCAAAACTTTTATGTATAAGAAATGAATTTATAACTATTAAGTCTTTGGAGGCAATGGGTGAGGAAATCTGAGAGAAGATACAGGGACAGAGGGAGGGAAGGAACTTCTTTTCTGTGGAGCCCCACAATTGCATTTGGTGGGTAGTTGCCAATAGTAAAAGGAGTCCTTTAAAAGGCAGCGTCCAAATGGGAATCCTGGGCTTAGTTCCATCACCACTAGACCAGTCTTCCCTGAAGCCTTTTCCTGGATGCATTTAAATTCCCTGCAGGATTTGCACGGAGCCGTTATTTTCTCCTTCGTTTCTGATCTTTGTCTCTTTGCAGGGGTGCCTCTTCTGTAGCTGCCCATTGGGCTGATAAGTGGTCTGCAAATGTATCAGGATCCTAGGATGAAAGGGAATGTCTTGATGCACTGGTGCAGGCCTGTAACTGTTGTGTCTCAGGCAGAATTGGCTTCCAGTCAGGCTGGGAACTTCAGGGCAAGACAGAGGCCAAAACTCAGTCCCCACCCTCGAGGAAATTTCAGTCTGGTAGGTGACGTGGAGACTTTAAAACATGTCCGCATATTTTTAGTACATGGAAGTGGAGTGCAGTCCTACCTATAACAAAAGCCTAAAATGTAAGAATGGCTTTGGAAGCAGCTCTGGTGAGTGACTAAATGGGAGCATGGATGGATGGGTGGGTGGGTGGGTGGATGGATGGATGGATGGGTGGGTGGGTGGATGGATGGATGAAAGCAGATTAAAAAAAAATGGAGTGTTCTAGGAACTGAAATTATTTTGGATTTACTAGAGCAGGGGGTCTATTTTGACAGGAATTACAGGAACTTTTTTCATTCAGAAACTATTTATTGCCTATTCTGTTCCCGATACTAGCAGAGACTGCGGTGATGGGCAGACATACAGAGGCTGGGAAGCTGGCCACACAAGCTCTCCATCTTCAGAGCCTCCTCTTTCTCCCTCTCCTTAATCTTCACAGACTGTGCACCTCAGCTCCCTCTCTCACTCTGCCTCCTCACTCACCCCTCCGGCTCCCAAATCTGTCTTTCTGGCCCAGACCCTGCCCGGGCTTCAGTGAATCTCCATTCTCCTGATGAACCCAGTGCTGCCGAGAAAAACCTGGGGGACCACCTGCTGGGCACACCACCGGGGCCTTTGTCCTGCTCCTTGGAGAACGCAGGCAGAGAACCAAAGATGTGCAGCTCAGTTCATGGGAGAGGTCAGAGGTCTCACCAGGAAAAGGAATGAGGAGGCAGGAGTAAAGAAATACCTGTTTCCACTATCTGGTAAGCAAGCTCATGATTATTCCCTGATTCCCCTGGAAATCTTTGGCATTTTATCTATTTATATAGAATACCCATTTATTATGAATATAGCATCTAGTATATATTCATTAATATTAGTAATAATACACTAATATACTACCTGTTTATCGTTAATATATAATAATAAATTATATCTATAATATGTGTAAATACACCCTGAGCACCTCCGTGTAATAGGCACGGTTTCTTAATGCACTGTGGAGTTTGCTCTGATCGGAGGTGGGGGTGGGGTGGCAGAATGTGCAGTGAAGTACTAAGTACAGTATCAAGGTGGGGGTGGGGCGACAGTGGGGGCCTTCCATGGGGGCACCCCACATCTGAGTGACATACCCCTTGCACAAATATTTGTCGAGCATCTCGTGTGTGCTAGGCCGTCTTGTAGGTGCTGGGGAGGCAGAATTGGACAAAGTAGGCAGAAAGTTCTTTGAGAAGAATAAAGCTCGTCTTCTTATGGCGTGACTCTCCACTGGCCATTCTCTTGGTGTCCCATCTCAAATGCAAAGGTGCCCAACGTTCAACTCCCATCCTTACCTCCACCAGACTGGCTTCTTTTGTATTTTCCATCTCTAGTCTGTGGCACCTGTGTTCCATGTCCCAGTAAAGAACACTCTTACACATGCAGTTGTTCAAAACACAAACATGGCGCCATCCATCACTTTTCCCCACTCTGCACTGCCACAACACCATCTATCAGACAAATGCTCATTGTCATGTTCTCCACCATGACCTCGGCATCACGGCACCCTACATATAGAAGCAGCTCAGTAAATGCTTACCCAATAGAGGAGGGAAGGAGTTGTAACAAAATCGGCACAGACAAAATACATCCCGCAGGGACGCCTGGGTGGCTCAGTCGGTTAAGCATCTGCCTTTGGCTCAGGTCATGATCCCAGGGTCCTGGGTTCAAGCCCCGCATCAGGCTCCCTGCTCAGCAGGAGGCCTGCTTCTCCCTCTGCCTGCCGCTCCCCCTGCTTGTGCTCTCTCTCTCTCTCTCTCTCTCTCTGGCAAATAAATAAATAAAATCTTTGAAAAAAAAATACATCCCGCAGACCTTGGGAAATGTCCAGTTACGAGCCTCCTCCCCACCTCTCCTTTCTGGCCTCCGCTCCTACCGCTCCCAGGGTGCTGGCTCTGCTCGGTTCATGACAGCTTTTGCTCTCTATTCCAGCCTCCATTTGGCAGCCTCCAATCACATCACCCTCCGTGCTCCCAAATCATCACACCCTGCTTCTCAAAATCCATGCGAAATTCCTGCTGGGGCCTGGGCTCACCCTTGCTCCGGGAGCCCACTCTGCTGAGCATATCTGCACTTCTCAAGCCGCCTCTTCCAGAACTGCTCCCCACCCCCACCAGGTGTACGGGATACTCTCATGCCAGGACCACCTGCTCCTCCCAATTTAGCAGCCTCCTCAGATATGTCATCTGCATGCATGCATGCATGTATTCATTCTACCCCTCTCCTTGCTCTGCAGAGTGTTTCTGCAGCTTACAGAGAAGGAAATGGAAAGCATTAACAGGCCACCACATTCAGCTGTGCAGGGTGTTCACTGCACAAGAGCACCACCTGAGGGAGCAAACAGGGGCCCAAATGCAATCCTTACCTGTTCACTGAGGCTTGCAGCTCAGCACAGAATGCACCTGCCCAGAGGGGCTTCTTTTCCTAGCTTGCCCAGCATCTGCTATGGGTCCTAGTGAGCACTAAAAGCAGCATGAAAGAAGAAAGAGAGAAATAAGACTGAGGACAAAGGGCAGCCGGGTCCTCAAGATGAGAAAGCAGCCCCAGGCAGATCTGTGTTCAAATTCCTGCCCAAGTGAGTCATGCAGGAAAAAGAGGAGCCACACATGTCTCCCAAGACACATCCATGTGCTAAAGCAAACAGAAAGGTGAACAATGTCACGATTTGGGAAAAGAGAAGCAGCATTTTCAAGAACACATGCCACGCTGCTTGGTACTCTGGCTGCCCCAGCCACATTTCTGCCGCAGCGTAACTGGAGAGTCCAATCCAGTAACACAAATCCTTATGGATGTAAATGCAGCACCGCCTCCTCCTCCCACGCTAAAAAGTTACCATCACGAGTTGACTCAAATCTATTTACATGGGTAAAACCCTTGGACCTGGGCACTGGCCACACCCTGCAAGCAGATCTCCCAGGTGAGCTCGGGATTACAGAGTTACTCTGCTTACTTCCCTTTGCCCTTTAGCTTCCCTGACTCTGATAGGAATTCTGTAGCCAAAGAGAACAGGAAATCGGATTCTGTAAGGCTACAAGACTCTCAAAGCTGAAAAATTAGGATTAGTGGCAATCCCTAAACCTCCCATGCTTGGGCCCTACACACTGGCTTCCTTGTACTTGGCAAAACAATTCAAAAGGGCTTTTGCTTTAGGATCTAAGAGTCAAAACTGCAACAGTATCTCACTCCGGCTGACTGACATTTTATTGATCTCCTGATAACTCAGATCTATTCAAGAATTAACTCATGGTAGGACTAGGAAAGGATTGTAACCTCTGTTTACCGGCCCAAGGGGCTCAGATGAAGAATTTTATTTTGCTTTGTTCCGTGTAATGCCTGGAAATAACTATTACAATAAACCAGATGATAGCTCTTTACTTCAGGCCCACCTCGTAAGACACATGGGCACAAAATTATATTAACACATGCAATCAACAAAAGCTACAAAATCTAACATAAACTAAGCAGACGTTTCAAGAAGATGATACAGGCCTTCAACTGCCACCCCACTGGAGAAGGCATCTGGCTTTGTGGATGAGTTGTCACTCCAGGGATAGCTAGGGATTAGGGAGGTTCATCACACAGGCTACCTTCCTGGAGCCTTCCCAGGATCTCTGCCTCCTAACTTCTGCAGTTCTGCTGGCCACCCAGCAGCTCCCACCTGTGTGCTGGTCATCTGCCAACTCTCAAAAGCCCAGGGCCACCTCCGGCTTCACGAGAACCCTTTCATTTCTTTTAGGTATTCCCTCAGCATCTGAGTTTGTTAATTTATAAAATAAGAATCACACTCCCTACCCCATATAGTTCTTTGGAGGTTTTTTTTTTTTTTTTTGAGATAACATATGCCAAGCACTTAAAGTCCCTGGCACATTAACAGATCCTCAATAAATGATAATCATTATAAATCTTAGGGGAAACAAAAGGGTGGAATGTAGAGGTTACTAGTCGAAATCTTTTCACGGTGTTCCTTCTCTGGGTTAGCTAGAATCTGGGAAGCCAAAGCAGAGAGCGGACCTCTAGTCACTGCATCCCATAAAAGGCGAATTAAGGCCTATGTACTCAACACTTGCAGTGAAAACTGCTTTGTATTCATATCACTGTGGGCCTAGAGGCTGGCACAGCTCTTCACGCGCAGAAGCAGGTGAGGCTCCTGGAATAGTAGATCATCATCAATAATAAAAGGCTTTTTATACAGACAGGGCAAAAGATATGTAGCCACGTTTTTTGTTTTTTTTTTTTGAACTGCTTCAAAGAAAGGACAAGAAGCAACCTTTAAAGAAGGTGCAATTTGACAGTAAACATTAAAGGAAGAATAATAGTTGGGCTTTGTCCAAACCCTCATGATGTGTCACAGAGTAGGGAAAGAACCCCAAGCTGTCGGGCTTATCCAGCGGAGAAGCGAATTAAAGTACCTCACGCAAAAGGAAACAGAGGATCCTGCAGATCGAATGTTCAAGGGGTGACTCTGTTTATTACCTCTGAAAATTGAGTTAGAAAAGCTTCATTAAGCCCTTGGAGTCAGAACAGGCTCTCATTTTGCAAACCTAAATGAAAGTGAAAATTGGAGACGCCATTCCCCTCCGTGGATCTTGAGCCCCAGTTGCAAACCAAACCCAAATGTAAACTGTTCTTGTCACTGGTGAGATAATCCGGGGGTGAATTTGGTCTCCATACTCAGCCCAGAATTAGTTTTATAAGAGGGCTCCAGCCAAGGGGAAACACAATAGGCTGGTATCTCCGAGGAGGCTTGGTACAAACCCTGCCCCACCAGCCAGGATTCTTCCCTTCGCCAGTGACAGCAACCCAGCCCCAAGGAGGGTAAGCAGAAGAAGAGAGACATTGTCTTTAAGGTTTGCTTTAGCATTCCATTTCTCAGCTCGGTTTCTCTTTGCACGTTGGCTTCATTTACTCCAGGGATGAGATTTCCTCTGTGACTCTGTATCTTGGGGATCTTGGGGGAGATGACTCCATACAGCTCCAAAATTCCCCGTAGGGTTCATTTGCCAAGACGAAGGTAGAGCACCACACCCCCGCTTCCATAGCAACGCCTGAAGCGGGCTCTGATTGGCTGTGCTTCAGTCATGAGCCTAACCTTATACCAATCACTGTGTCAAACACAAGAGGCTATTGTCATTGGCCAGACTGAGGACAAGTACCAGAAGGGGAGGTCAGCTCCACCTGACCACGTGGAATGGGTTTCTCAAAGGAAAGTGTGGTTTTATTTCCCGGGGTAGGGAGGTAAGCTGGGCAGGCAAAAACCACAGAGGTCCGCTACTTTGGGGCAAGAGGAGATCTCCGTTTGAGACAGTGGAAAGTTGATACGACTAGATCCTCTCCTAGAATAAATCTAGATATTTGGAAAGAGGGCATATCTATGGGCCTTAAATTGGAATCCTGGTTTCCATGAAGAATGCTGAACCCTTTCCCCACCCCCAGCACCTTGGAAGACCAGAGTGATTGCATGTTGGGATGGGCTGCTGGGCCACTCGGGGTTGGCTTGCTGGCAAACTGGGCACATCCACATCCACAAAGATCCAAGATAATGTGGCAGGCCCAGACAGCCTGACTTATTGACAGAGGCCCTCCTCCACTTGCAGTGCCTGAATTCGCAGCTCCGGATACTGCAGGCTCTATGCCCTCCTTCTGGGTCAGGCAATGTCTGTTTACTACATAGGCCATACATTCATTCCACTCCCCAGCACAGCCTCAGGCACCAAGGAAGTCCTTGATAGATGTTTTGAGGCCCTTGCTGAACAACTGAAGTAAATACTTTGGGAAGGATTTGGAGGAAAGGTGACCGACCAGGCCTCCCTATGGTAGTTTATCGTTCAGCTGATGAGAGCTCGTTATAGGACCTGGGTCGGGTGTTCCAGAAGACTCTCACACCTGTTTCCCCCTGTGTTAGTAGCTGTTAAGTATTGACGATTCATTTGCTACACAAAAGCATTTCAAACCCAAAAGGAAGACAGGCTGTTTATTTGCAGAACAAGACTGGAGGCAGAACAGCCTCAGAAGATCCCAGCAGCAGGGAATAAGCTCAGAGGTTTTGGCAGGTATCTCTTCTGCCTCTTGATGCTATAATGGAAAACAGCAAGGCTGTTTCTTACTGTGTTCTAAATGCCCATCATGGGTGATGCTGAGTAAGTCCAGAAAAATACATACGCTGTTATGGGCTGAATCCACCCCAAACTCCTATGTCAAAGTCCTAAACCCAGTACTTCAGAAAGTGACTATTTGGAGATAGGGTTTAAAGAGATAATTAAGTTAAAATGAGGTCATTAAGGGGAACCCTAATCCAAATGACTGTTGTCCTTATAAAAAGAGATTAGGACACAATGGAAAGACCATTTGAATAGACAGAGAGGAGGAGGTGGCCCTCTATAAACCAAGGAGAGGCCTCAGAAGAAATCAGTGCTCGATCTGATGCCTTAAACTCAGATTTCCAGCCTCCAGAATTATGAGAAAATAAATTTCTGTTGTTTAAACCACCCAGCCCATGGTCTCTTGTTTTGGCAGCCCTAGTCAAGTAGTACATATGCTCAACAGTTGACCAAGCTGGTTTTCATACCTGAGCTCCCTTAATCGTCACAACAATCCAGGTGAGTAGAGTGTTATCCTCATTTTATTGATGAGGAAATGAAAACGCTACTAGCCTGAAGTGGTAATGAGTGGCAGAGCCCTGGCTTGAACCCAAACTTCCTGACTCCTGATCCTGTGTTCTTCCCAACACACTTGCTTCCTATTTGCAAAGTGCTGGATGCCATTGTTGTCATTCACGTCCCCACCCATCACTATTTAGAGGCGGGTTACACTGGGTCCCCTTCATCTGGAGAGTTGGCTGAGTGATTCCCTCTGCTTTACACAATGGCTTGGTGGCAGGAATGGAATTAAAGTGGCTCCTGAAATTCTGAGTCATTGTTAAGTGGTGATTTTTCATTTCTCCCGTTCACTCAACAAATCCAAAGAGTCAAGGGCTTTCGAGCTGGCAGCTTTGTTTCAGGGCAGAACAGTAGTGGGCCCCACCTCTCATGCCTGCATCAAGTGAGCCCAGAATTCAGACTCTGAGCACCTGAAGATTCCTACATTGTTTACAGCTGCAGTGCAAGGGTGGGATTGATTTGCCCTTAAGGAGCTGCTTTCATTCAGTCACCACCTACTGGGAGGAGAATTGAACAGAGAACCCGGTTCATCTGGGGTTTGCTTTCAATCTAAAATAGTCCTGTCTTTTCCCAAGAATATTGATTGAAAAGTTGATGTCAAAATAAGCACAAGAGCCAGACTAGCAAACTCCAGTGGTTCGGCTTCTTTTTCCTTTTTTGGGGTAGGATGGAAGTACATGATTAAGGCAATAAGCAAGATTTTAAAATGAGTTTCTTATTTAGTGCACCAACAGCAGAAATCGATATCAGAATACATTTTTAAAAGGAAAAATTGTACCCACAATCTTATCAGCCCATTTTTTCCCTCTTTTTGGTCTTCCTTTCTGTCCTTGTCCAGATGCATAAATAATCTTCACAGTTCTACTCATGGCAAAGATGAGATTTCATATTTTCCTTGAACATCATGGTATAAGCGTCTTTCCGAGTCACCACATAATTTTTGTGATTATATTAAATGGCCACCTGTTATCCCTTGAAGGGATAGAACGAACCTTCATCTGCACAACCATTCTCCCCTTAGCCATTTAGGTCGTTTCCAGTTTTTCGCTTCAAGTGATATACTCCCTGATAGACTGTAGAAAAGCAGCAGATCTTCGTTTCGCTGGTGATTTTCTGGTCTCAAGCAGTGGCTCCATTTACAGGTGGGTGCCCAGGAGCCGCCCCGCAGTCATGGTAACTGATGGAGGGGATACCCTGGAAGGAAGGCTGAGTGCGAAGGGCACCTGGGAGCCAGCTGGCGAGAGTAGGGCCACGATCATCCATTTTCCCACCCAGTCTTTCTGGCCTTGCAGGGACCCCTGGCAGCTACTCTGCTAGTACTGAGGTGGGAAGCAGCCTGTGAACACAGAGGGTAATAGAGGGTCCCGATTCAGCTCCTGCAAGAAGCAGAACCAACGACAATCTACCTGGGAAGGCTGTGTGCCTTCAATCCTTCCCACTCCTTGAGCGCTGGGTTTTCTGAGAATAAACACACAGGATCCTCGAGGGACCTAACCGCTAATCCCAGGAGCCTGAGCAGAAGAAAAATGGTGTTTTGCTCATTTTATCAAGCTGCAGTCTGTCTGACGGATCCTGGCATATTTTCTGCTCGCCTGCCACTTCTGCCTGAAGGGGCAGAAGTCCCAGCCCAAATACAGCCAGGGCACAACCCCGCGGGTCCTGTGGCGGCCAGAAATTTTTTCTTGGGACTCCTCATCCTGTAGCTTCTCGCCTGACCCCTTTGGGAAAAACACCGTGTAGATGAGAGAATTGCTGACTGCTTTGGAAAATTAAAATAAGCAGGAAGGGAGAGGATGTTCCCGTTGCATTTAAAGTCAGCTCCATTTGGAGACAATTCAAAATGCAAAAGTACTAATGCAGCCACTGTAGGCCAAATTAATTATTGCCTCCTGTGTTCCAAAACTGGTCCCACCCCCTTGGAATGAGTTGCATTTTGGGCAGAAGCTTATGGAATCTTCTCCATTATCCTCTTCATGGTCAAACTCAAGGTCACTCAGGGCTTGCCTTGACTGGTAATTACAGAAGAAGCCAACAGTGACAGAGAATTTATTGCTAGGTACTGGGCTAACTGCCTTACATAAAATATGTCAATCCTCACAACAACCCTATGAAGAAAGTTATTATTAGCCCCCTTCTATAGGTGAGAAAACCAAGGCTCAGAAAGGTCAAGTAACTAACCCCAAATCACAGAGCAGGTAAGCAGTACTGGTTGATTCAGACTCAGGCAGGCTGACTTGGGTGCACAAGCTCCCTGCTGGGGACACCTCCCCCGCCAGCCCAGCCCCACTCGTAATAGTAGTAATAACTGGATGCTTAGTAAATGCCAGGCACTTTGCTAAGGTATCTGCTTGCATTCCTTGAACTCTTGAATGAGGAAACTGAGCATCAAGTTAATTCACTTCCCCAAAGTCACATAGTAAGTGAATATGGCAGAAACTGTTTTTCTCTAAAATCCAATTTCTCCTTCTTATAGAATAATAGACTCCCATTACTAGCCGAGCACATGGCCTTCTAGAATTAAGACTATATTCTCCAGGGGCACCTGGGTGGCTCAGTCGGTTAAGCATAAATCTCTAATTTCGGCTCAGGTCATGATCTCAGGGTCAGGGGATTGAGCTCTGCAACGGGCTCCGCCCTCAGCAGGGGATCTACTTCTCTCCCTCTGCCCCTCCCCCAACTCATGCATGCATGTGCACGCTGGCTCACTCTCTCTCTCAAATAAATAAATCTTAAAAAAACAAAACAAAACAAAACAACATTCTCCACTCTGCTGAAGCTAGGCACGTCCATGTGACTAAATTGTGGGTAACAGGATCTAAGCAAAAGCAACTTCCTGGAGTTGTGAGTCTCCTCCCCTTTCCTCCTTCCTGCTGGTGGAATGTAGTTATGAGAGTCGGAGCTGGATGGGGGCCAGCTTGAGCCATGACATGACAAAGGGTACCGACAGCAGAGCCACAAGGTAGAAGGAGCCTGGGTCCCCAAAGACTCCCTGGAAGTCAACTCTGCCATCTTGAGGTGACCACCTCTAAACTTGTGACATGAAAGAGAAATAAGAGAAATGAACACCCAGCTTGTCTAAGTCACCACTGTTTGGGGTTTTCTGTCATTTACAGCCAAACCTAATCCTAATTAACATAGTGGTGGAGCTGGAATTTAAACCAGTTTGACTCCAAAGGCCATACTTAACCACTTGGCCTGCCATTTCTACCATAAAATTTCATGCCTACATTGCTTCATCTTATTATTTCCAACATCTTCCATTCCCTTTGTTTGGAGAGTCATTCAATAGATATTTGACAAGTGCCAGGCTCTGTGCTAGTGAATACACCAAGAATATAAATATGAATAAGATTTGGTCAGTGCCCTCGAGGAGTTGGCAGTCCATCTTAGAAGACAGATGGCTTGACAAATAAATAAAATACAGTGCAATGAGTCCTGTAATAGAGACACAGAGCCAAAAGCTGTGGAGCACAGAGCGGAGTGACTCACTGCCTGAGGGTCAGGAAGGCTTCACTGGAGTGTAGCAAAGGAGCAGGACATGCTAAGTGGCTGCAAGAAAGGGTGAGGTACTCTTGGTTCTCCTACACCAGCACATTTAAACCACTGGTCTGTGGTGACCACCTTTGGTCTAGAAATGCAACCCACCCTCGTTACCTGGAATTTCCAATGAATTCTCCAGCACTGAAGACCCCTGTAGCCTTCTGGGAATCCAGACTGCTTCTGCTTGCTGCACCCAAGGTCATGAAGGAAAATGAACGCGGGCCCCGGAAGGCCAACAGCCCTCACAACGAGGAAGAAAATGGAAGTGGGAAACCAGAAGGCCCCAGTAGCAGGGCTGGATAAGTAAAAATTCCTCAGCATAGCCATGAAAGCCAGAATGAGTTCTGTCTGTAATTATTCTGTGCTTGGAAATACTGTTTCCAATGCGACCTTTCTACCTGCAATTCTAACAGTGGAGCTCTGTCACTGTTAATAAAGCCCAGGCCCGGCTCTCCCTGATTGGAGCCAATTAGAATTACCTGGAGAGGGCGGCCAGGGTGCCTCGAGGCTAATGAGGGCAGCTGAGGTGCTGGTGTTGGTTTATTTGCCCAGCGACGAGGAGATGGAAAGCTTATCCCACCAAGTGGTCCCTCCACCCCTGCCCCCCCACAGCAGTCAATAACTCTGCTCAACTATTCTATGAGCACCAACTTTAAATCAAAGCAATGAGATCTACTGAGGGAGAAGACTATCTCCTGAATAATGAGGCCAAGCGACGCTTCCCCTCACTCTGCATATGTTTAGTGACCAACTACTCTGTGCCAGGAGTGGTACCAGGGGCAGCACGTCATAGGGGATAAGATACACATGGAAGCAAGTTTACCATGAGGTTGACGAAGCTCTGGTTTTAGGGCCTCCCATTGGCACAAGTTCTAAAAGGGGCCCTAACAATGTGGTCGAACATTTTTGTAAATTCAGCAAAAGCGAGCGATTTTCACCACACTTGGTGAAGAATGCTGTCTCTTTCCACTCAGACTTCCCCTCTGTCACGTTTCCTCCAGTGTGGGGTGGCACTGAAGGGACCAGGGGCATTTGTGGGATCTGGTGAAGGGGAAGTGAAGTTAGGGCTATAACTGGGTTTGTGTTTTGTGATATATATTTAGGGGGTTGGCAGTCACTTTTGTGTATAACAATTTTGACGCTAGCCCTCTCAGTGTGGAAATGGCTTCCAGAATCCTCCTACTGCTCATGGTGCCGACTCACTTGGCATTGTGGCACCAAGGAGCAGGGCCAAAGATCATATCAGATTGGAGAGTGTCCTATGGAACTTGGCACTGGGAAGCATGTGGGTAGCAGAGGAGAAACAAAATTTGCATTGTATAGCACCAAATGCTAGTCTATGGGAGTTTCTTCCTATCATCAGATGTGCAAAATTCTAAGCACAAGATTCAGTTCTCACAGATATCTACTCATATGTACTTGGGCTATTCAGTAATACAGTGATATAACTCTATGCAATACTTTTTTTTTCTTTTTTGATGGGAATTATGTCAAATGGGATTTATCATAATTCCTATGTTTGTAGGGTACAAACTATAGCATGTTTGGTTGTGAAATCACATGCTTTATGCATCCCAACCATTAATAATATATATAATTTTTGTTATTCCAGAGGAAAGACTTAATTCTTTCCTTTCTCTACATAGAAAATATTACAAAATTGTTGTCATGTGAAGAGTATTCAGATAAAAGAGTATCCAGCCAAAAAATACAGAGGAAGAAAGTATTATAGCGGTGTGCTAGGCAGTTAATTAATAAAAAACACTGTAGGAGCACCAAGATGGCTCAGTCAGCGGAGCATGCAACTCTTGATCTTGGGTTCTGAGTTCAAGCCCTACACTGGGTGTAGAGATTACTCAGAAAAATAAAATCTTTAAAAATAATAAGTAGGAGCACCTGGGTGGCTCAGTCAGTTGAGTATCTGCCTCTTGATTTCGGCTCAGGTCATGATCTCAGAGTCATGGGATAGAGCCCTATGACAGGCTCCATGCTCGGTGCAGAGTCTGCTTGAGATTCTCTCCCTTTCCCTCTGCCCCCTCCCCGCTCACATGTGCATGCTCTCCAATATGAATAAATAAAATCTTTAAAAAAATAAAATAATAAAAACACTGTATTATTTTTCTGTATTTTGTGATATTTTTGGTATTTTCAGCTTTAAAATTCTTATGATTTGTTGTCATTTCTTGTTACATTCTAATAAAGGTCCATTGTCATGCCTAATTCTGTTTTTGTAATTTTGTATTTTACTTAAAGAGTAAAATTTACTTTACAGTCCTTTATTCCTTGCCATGGTCCAATGGGAGAACCCCATTGCTTTCCTCTCCCCACCACATACGTGATCCGTGCCCAATGTATGCCAAGCTCTAAGCTAGGGATGGCCACACAGGGTGGATGAAGCAGATCTGGCACTTTCCCACATGGAGAGGGGGACACAGACATCAAATAAGCCAAATCATACAGGCTGCTGTTCGGTTCAGGAGAATAAGAGAGAAATTTTTTAAAGATTTTATTTAAGAGAGCACAAGTCGGGGGGGGGGTGGTCAGGCAGAGGAAGAGGGAGAAGCAGACTCCCCACTAAGCAGGGAGCCTGTGGAGGACAACCTGGGGCTCAATCCCGGGACCCTGAGATCATGACCTGAGCTGCAGGCAAACGCTTAACCAACTGAGCCACCCAGACATGAGGGGAGTACTTCTTGTAGGAAATAACATTTCAGCTGAGGCCCAAAAGGTAAGAGATAGTCAGATGAAGAATTAAAAAACATGCCAAGCAGAAAGAACATCATAAGTGAAGGCCCTGAGGTGGTGAGAGCTTGATGCATTACAGGTATTTAATAAATACCTATTGGATTTTAAAAATAAATATTATGGTTTGGGCAAGGCCAGGATGTTATAGGAACATACAGGAGAACCTTTGCTAAGGGTAACCAGGAATGAAGGAATAAGGAACAAGAAAAAGTTAGGTTAAGAATTGAGTTCCTGGGGCACCTGGGTGGCTCAGTCAGATGGGTGTGTGCCTTCCAATCGGATCATGATCCTAGGGTCCTGGGATCAAGCCCCATTGGGACTCCCTGCTTGGCAGGGAGCCTGCTTCTCCCTCTCCTGTTCCCCCTGCTTGTGCCCTCTCTTTCTCTCTCTGCGTGTCAAATAAATAAATAAAATCTCAAAAATTTTTTTTGACTTCCTGACCTTTTGGAGAAGAGCAGGTGCCACTCTCCGAGGTGAGAGGGAGATCAGAAAGTAGTTCTGTGTCACAGTGGGCTGGATTTGGAGAGAAAGGTTTGGCTGAGGGGAGGTTGAAAGTAGAAAGGGAGGAGAACTGGGGTAGAACGGGCAAGAAATAAGGCCAGACCATGAAAATCCTCGCAAGCCACAGCAAGGTGTTTGCACTTCCTGTTGGCTGCTATGGTCACGTGGCTTTAGGAAAGGAAATGACATGCTCAGATCAGCGAGTTGGAAAGATCTGGTTGCAGGACAGAGAGGAAGGCGTGAGGCGGCGAGGCAGGAAGACCAGTCAGGAAGCTGTTAGAGAAACGCAGTCATGAGAAGGTGGTGGCCAGAGGTAGAGGCAGTGGGGATGGGAACAGACAGATGCAGAGAAGAAAATTGTGGTACTTGATGCCATTAGACAGGCAAGATAAAGGAATCACATCAGGGGCTGGTACCAGGCTGCTTTGTAGTTCCTCTTCCTTCGTGAAGCCAGCCAATCTCATAGGACATAGGGTTCTTGCTTACAAGGGAGGGATTCTTTCCAGGAACAGCATTGCCTGCGTCCTTGGCCACGGGTCACCCTGTGCTGCATATCTTCTGTTCACCCCTCAACCCTGCTCTCTGTCCTCTCACTTCTCACTGGGTTTGGCCAAGGGGGAGCCAACAGAAGACTAGAGAGCAAGGAAGTAAGGTGACAGTATTCCCCATTGCCTCCCTGTGAGGACGCCCCAGTCTCTCTCAAAACAACCTTCTCATCTCTACCTTTCTCTACGCGATTCTTCTTCCTGGTTTCCTATCCACTTCCCCACCCTTCACTTAGGGCTGACCAGGAGCGGAATCACCCCCAACATCTCCGTGGTTCCCCCACTCCTCACTCACACCTTTGTCACTTCCTCTTCTTCAGTTATTCTAATGAAGGTGTCATCTGTTTCCTGTTGGGACTCTCCCGAGTCAAGCGCATCCCCTCCCTCCTGACACCAGGCCACAGTTCAGGGAACACCTTGTTCTTTTAAATCAGGCCACGCCCCCACAAGCCCAACAGCCAATGAGGCAAAGGCCACGCCCATCAGCCCTCTCCTAGTAGCCAACCAGGACTTTCCTGCGCCCCTTCTCTCGGGCTGCCCAGCTGCTACCGCTAGACTGGAGTTAGGCTCCTTGGAGCTTTCCTCCAGCCCTGATGAGACCGGAGGAACAAGTCATCAAGTGACCAGTGACCAAGATCCCCCCCCGCCCCTCCTGAGAGTGCTGGATAAACCTGCCCAGTTGTTGTTCTCAGACTCACGGCCCTCTAGGCTCCCTTGCTGACCTGTAATCATTTTCTTTATGCCTGTCTGCGGTGTGTGACCTATGGCCATAGAATTATTTCCTGTTCCCTCCTCCCCCGCCCTGAGGACAGGGACATCGCCATGTTCATGCTGTATCCCAGTGCCCAGCCCAGTGCCTAGAACACAGTAATTACTATTTGTCAACCAACAGTCCGACCAACTGGCCTCCCATCATCTGTTACAGTCTTCACCAGACTGTAGATAGAGCACCATTAATTAGGCTTTAGGTTCCCTAATTACAGTCCCTTCTAGTCTTGCCTCCCTGAGACCAGCCTCTTCAGCATCACGACTATTTCCATTAACTGCTCTGACATACCAGTATAGTATTCTTCTGGGACACTCCCACGGCCCAATTAATGTCTTTATCAGCCCTAACTCCTGACAAGTTTACAGGGACTGACTTCACATGAAATTCAAAATAAAATTTTATTTTTTGATCTAACAGTAAACATTAATTTATGCTAAAATTAAAAAAAAAACTTTCTAGATTTTGCAAAATTTGCCTGCAAAATTGTGAATAAGCTCAATGCAGCTGAACTTACCCTTCTTGCTGGCTGGTGCCCCAGGCATGTGTTTAAGTCTGCCCATTGGGCACTAGTTACCATGATACAAGGGTAATTCCATTCACTATGTGTGCATTGTATTAGTTTGACTTGGCAAAGTCAAGCCAAGGTGGGGTTGGGGGAGGATGACCCCATTTTTCAATTTCTTGGGAGGATGAAGGTGGCAAGGAGGAGTCAATTACCACATATGTTTTTCAACCTTGGTGCTACTGTCAGGACAATTCTTTGCATGAGACTAACCTGGTCATTGCAAGACATTTATCATTTCTGATTTCCAGGCACTAAATGCTAATAGCATTCCTCAGTCATTGTGACAACTAACAAAAAAAACCTCCAAAATCTCCTAGGGGAGCAAGGTGAAAAAAACATGAAGAAGTGTCATGACCTATGTGGTTGAACACGGGTTGAAAGAATGTTCTTTGAATGGTTCTCTCTTCCCCTGTACTTGTGGAAATGAATACCCCTTTCTGCCCCTCCCTATTAAACTTGCTGACTGCTTTCGGCTCCTACACGCCGAGGAACAAGGTCGTGAGAAGGGGAGGACTTGGTGGTGCTGCCATTTCTACGGTCTTAGGGCTCTGCCCCTTTCGCAGAATTTCCAACAGCGCCATGTTGGGATAGAGCATCCAGAGGTTCACAACCTCTGTGGTCCGTAGGAGCCACTATGAGGAAGGCCCAGGGAAGAATTTGCCATTTTCAGTGGAAAACAAGTGGCGATTACTACTTATGATGACTTTGTACTTTGGATCTGGATTTGCTGCACCTTTTTTTATAGTAAGACATCTGCTGCTTAAGAAATAAGGATGGGGCGCCTGGGTGGCTCAGTTGGTTAAGCGACTGCCTTCGGCTCAGGTCATGATCCTGGAGTCCCGGGATCGAGTCCCATATCGGGCTCCCTGCTCGGCAGGGAGTCTGCTTCTCCCTCTGACCCTCTTCCCTCTCGTGCTCTCTATCTCTCATTCTCTCTCTCTCAAATAAATAAATAAAATCTTTAAAAAAAAAATAAGGATGTTTTAATTAATCCATCAAACAGATGTGAAAAGGAACATTTTAAGAGGTGCAGGCTCTTTGAAAAATGGATCAAACTCATGTTTTCAACGTACTTAATATGTTTGTAAATAAACTTAAGGCATGAATCCTAAAAAAAAAAAAAACTTGCTGACCCATGTTCCATAAGACCTTCCTGGGCAAGAGAGTGCCCAGCTTCTCCTCACTCCGAGCAAGCAATGGTATTGGTAAGACCACTCACTCACTTAACATTTTGTCATGTGATATGACTCTTGTTATATCAACACCTTTAATTTTAATTAAGTCTCAGGGTTTGTTACAGAACATTTGAGAATCGGCATGTGTGTCTCTCTAACTAAATTATAAACTCCCAGAAGACAAAACCCATATTTCACGCCCCTTTCCCTGTGGGAGGAGATGAACAGGGTTTAGGTGGAAGGTGACCCAGATGGAAGCATCTGGTGAGCTATTTGGCCTGCAGGCTGAGGGCGACAGGGAGCTTGGAGCTGCCCACAGGGATAACCTACAAAATGGTGGGAGAAGGCATGCCATTGGCCCAAAGACACCTCTTGGAGGAATGACCACCTTTAGGGTATGGGAGGAAAAATAAAGCCCAGCAAAGGAAAGGGGTTGGGGGAGGTGATGGGAATGTTGCAGAGTCACAAGTCACCAGAGCAGGACCGGTCATCAGGACCGGAGGAGGCAGGAGGAAAGCTGAGAAGTTCATGGTGGCCTTCTGGCTCCTCATAGTGCAGTGGGGAGGGTGGGCCATGCCGTAAGTGGTGGACCAGCGAGGAAACTAAAGCAGAGAAGGCAGTTTTCCTGAAGGGAAGGGAGGACAGCCACATGAAAGCACAACTTGGCACATAGGAGGCATTCCATAAACATGTCCATTTACATAAATGTGTAATCGATATGTATATTTATTTTCATAACTCTGTCTGAATATTATAGGAGAGATAGGAACAGTGTTTGCGACCAGAGGTGGAAGAACCATTTGCAGTGGAGGGTTTGTGGATGGAGCCACAGGTCCGGGCTGGAGAACTTGGGATCCCGAGAGCATGGGGGCCTTAGCCTTGGGAAGACAAAAGGCGTTCCTGGAAGACAGGAATGAAGACATGCAGGAAGGATTATTTTTAAAAATGGGTATTTTAAAGGGAATGGTTTGCTTTCCCGGTAATTTTTCCAAAAATGTGAAGTAACTGACCCTTTCTTATTTAGGCAGAGGCATTTTGGTGGATTCTAGCAGCTCCTGAGCCTCATAGAGAATACAGAATTCCTGTCATCAGCTTTAAAATGACTTTTTTCAAACATTTTAGCTCTAGCTTGGATAGGTCATGTGAGGGAAATCTCAGAAAAAGGAGGTAACATTACCAAAGTGTCCAGAAAACCAAAATGCCTCCTTTGTTCCAAGCATGGAGGTCAGTAATAAAAAAGCATTTATCATAGATTAATCCGCAGCCTGAACGCAAAGGTTAGATGGGGGGAAAAATAGAAACCCAAACCTATATGACGTGCACTCTTCCTTTTTACAACCCTGGCAAAAACAAGCAGGAGACAAATCCCATTTACAAGGACAGCAAAAGTTCAGTCTCCTCTCTGACCCAGGCCCTCTCCATGCATCATAAATATTCCCATAGTCATAAATATCACTGATGAGGAAGCAGAAGGCTCTTAATTGGCTTCAGCTCATTTCATGGTGGAGGAAGCTAGGAAGAATGCACTGAATAAGAATAAGACAGGCTGAGAGATCTCCCAGGAGGAAACTAAAATCGATTCTTGCATCACCGTGATGCTCTCTCTATGCACTGACTTCAGCCGAGAAAGAGCAGGCTTAGGTAAGGAGCACCTTTTCCCACTGGCTCAGGACCTTCCTGTCTCAAAGGTGCCGGATCCCTTCACGTGGAGTTTTGTGGTGGCTGATGTCATTGATGATGAGCTACCAAAAGGAAAGAAGGGAGATAACTAGCATTTATTAAAAATGAATAGCAGGATAATGGATAAACAAATGGGGATGTGTTCATACAATGGAATCCCATCCAGCAATAAAAAAGATGGACCACTGATCACACATCATGAATGAGCTTCAAAAACATCATGCTGAGGGAAAGGAACCCTACACAGTACATACTACATGATTCCATGTATATGACTTTCCATAATAGGTGATCTAGGGTGAGAGCAAAAATCCAAACAATGGTTGCCTCTATGAGTGGGGTAAGGATGAACAGGGAAGGGGTTTGAGGGAACTTTCTGTGGTGATGGGAATACTCTGTATATCCTGATGGGGGTCTGGATTACACAGGTGTTTGCGTTTGTTAAAACTCAGTAAATGTACACTTAAGATTCATGCATTTCATTATAACTAAATTTTACATCAAATGAAAAACTAATCAAACATTGAACTCTAGTTAATGATATGCATGCTGAAGTATTTAGGAGAAAGTGTTCTGATGTCTGCAATTTACTTGGAAATGCATCACTTGAAATAAATTAGATTCATGGATGGGGCGCCTGGGTGGCTCAGTTGGTTAAGCGACTGCCTTCGGCTCAGGTCATGATCCTGGAGTCCCGGGATCGAGTCCCACATCGGGCTCCCTGCTTGGCAGGAAGTCTGCTTCTCCCTCTGACCCTTTCCCCTCTCATGCTCTCTCTCTATCTCATTCTCTCTCTCAAATAAATAAATAAAATCTTTAAAAAAAAAAGATTCATGGATGGATAGAGGGATAGAGGGATGGATGGATATGTGAAAAAGCAGTTTTCAATGTTAATGATGGAATCTAGGTGGTTAGTAGACAGCTGTTCATTGTACAATTATTTCTTCTTTGTTCTGTGTTTGAACATTTTCACAATAAAATGGAAGAGATAAGAATGATATGGGGCGCCTTGGTGGCTCCGTCGGTTGAGCGTCAGATCTTGGTTTCTGCTCAGGTCATGATCCTGGGGCCGTGAGATGGAGTCCCGCATTGTGGAGTCAGCGTCCCCTCTCCCTCTGCCCCGCCCCTGTGCACACACACTCTATCTCTCAAATAAATAATCTTTTTTTAAAAATAAGAATAATATGATTTTTAAAAAAAAGGAAAGAAGAGAAAAACAACCACTGATTGAGGGTCTACATGTACCAAGTGCTGTAAGTGCATTTCCCCAATCCGCAGATGAGCCTGATTTTGCAGACCAGAAGGCTGACATTCAGAGAAACACAGCTTCGAGATGGTGGGATGTTTCTTGACCCTTCTTTCCCGAACTCCATCCAGAGGCAGGATCTGGTGGTGGCCAGTATTTTGGGTGACAAACACTCTCTTCTACAGCTGCTCCCTCTCGGCCTTCATCTCCTTGTCGATGAAATAAGCTTGAACTAGACCATCTCTCAGGTCCCTGGCAACCCTCATGTGTCTGTGACTTCTGATCCATGGGAATTTTAAGCGTCGATGACTGGTCCAGGTAGTGTTTGCTAACGGAACACTGATGAGGAGCAGTCCCTCGGGTAGGGAGTTGCCTCGCAGGGAGTGGGGTTTAAGTGTACCTGGTGAATGGGTGGGGGGGCAGGAGAGGGTGTTCCAGGCGGACGAAATGCAAATGCAGGGCCTGGAAGGGGCGGGGGGGGGGACACATGGGGACAGTAAGGAGAACGTGACTGGAGCGGGGGCCTTGTGTCCATGTCCAGGGAGCAGAGACGACACTGGAAACATACTCTGACTTTAGCTTCGGAGAAGCAGCACTCTGTGGGGGATGTTAAGCACAGGAAGTGTGAGATGACACAGTATCTAAGGAAGATGAATCTAGTTACTTGCAGTCATGGGGGAAAACACGCAGTGCGGACAATCACAAATGACAGATTATTAGAAAACAGTGTGGCAGACTCTGGAACGTCCTCAATCTGTGGTCTTCAAGTGATAATCTTTAGAACTTGAGGGCTGCCGGGAATGGCCTTGGGGACAGTGAGTGGGGCAAGGGCAGGTGGAGGGAAGGCAGGGCCGGATACCCTCTCTCACTTCGGTCTGGACTGCAACAGCACGACTTGTGCTGGACGGCTACCTGGGAGTTCCAGATCAAATGTATTTTGAAACCAGGATTCAACAGACCTCAGTTAGCCAAACAAATGTGTCAGGAGGGGGTTGTTTGAGGATAATTTGCTGGGCACGCCTCTGATTGAGGGGACTGCACATTTTCACTCCCTGCACCAACCAGATGCAATGGACTTTCGACTATTAGGCCCCGAGCGCCTGCCTCAGGCCCTGCCAGGACCTCACTTGCTCACTTCCCCTCCTGGTAGACCCCACCAAAGTGGCTTTGAGTAGGGCACTGTCTCTTCCTACCCTTCATTGTTTGTCACCCTAAGCAAACATTCAAGAGCATTTCACTCTGTAAACCTGGACCAGGGTCACCAAAACAGCCAAGTTGGGGAAGTTACACAGGTTCTAGATTCTTACGGATATTTTGGCTGAATCCCCTGGCTACTGGCACCTTCGCAAGAGATAATAACGGCCAAATTCTGCCCTCCATGGTTAGTCTTCAATAATCTCATTAACAGTCTCTTCCTACCACCTGCTCTTGGCTGCCCTCCCCTCCCCTCAGGTGTCCCTCACCCCCTGCCCCACATGGCGGGGCTCCCTTTGAAGACTTCCTCATGGTTGTGCTTCCACCCACTACTCCGTGCATGACCTTCTGCTAGGCGTTCTGGTTATCTGTTACTGCCTAACAAATCACCCAAAACTGAAAGGCTTAAAAAAACAATCCTGTGTTCTCTCTCACGGTTTCTGTTGGGCAGGAAGCAGGGAAGGACTCAGCTGGGCGAGTCTGGGGCAGGGTCAGTTGCCATCATACGTCAGCTGGGGCAGGAGGACCCACTTCCGAGGTGGCTCCCCTCACAGGACTGGCAAATTGTTGCTGGCTCTTGGTGGGCAACTCACTTCCTTTCCAGGTGGGCCACTCCACATTGCTACTTGAGTGTCTGCATGGGGTGGCGGCTGGCCTCCGCCAGAGTGAGGAAGCCAACAGACCAAGCCAGGTGTTTCGATGACTTTTATGGCCTACCTTGAGGGTCATACACTATGCCTTCTACGTTATTTTCCTGGTCGCACAAGACAAGCTCGGATTCAGTGTGAAAGGAGATATACAAGAAGGCAAGGATCATTGGAGGCTGGCCCAGCCCACAATAGAAAGGTCAGAAGAGGGGTCCCTGCTTGAGCCATTAAGTGGTTTGCAACTTCTTATCTCGGGGGGCGGGGAGAAATCTTACATACTTGTACCTGTAATATTAAAGGGATAAATAACAATGACAAGGCAGATATCACATGCCCTGGAATGCATCCTACATATTGAATGAGCAAGATAGATAAAGACTCTGCCCTCTTGGAGCTGATAATCTAGCAGGAACAGGAATGACAGGTTTCACATAAATTATTGCACTTGGAATAAAATCCTGTCTCCTTAACCTTGGCCCTGTCCATTCTTTTCATCTACTACTCATCTCCTTTGTCATGGAGCTTCAACCACTCACCTTTTCTCCAATCCTCCAACAGACTAAGCCCCTCCCTGTCTCAGGGCCTTTGCACTTGCTATGCCCTCGAACCCTTTCCAGGTCTTTCGAGCCATCCAGGTCTGTGCACTTAGTTGCCACCTGATCTTTTCTTGTGTATTTGTCACCGCCCCACCCCTGACTAGAACGTAAGCTGCATGCGAACAGAGACTGTGAAATCTCCCTCACTGCTGTGTGTCCAGCCCCACGTGGATAGCACTTATGACAGAGTAAGTGATGATGTATGCTGTAATGAGTGAATGAAGTACCCACTTTCAGGCCATGTTCTAAAATCATGTAAGGGGTGCCTGGGTGGCTCAGATGGTTAAGCGTTTGCCTTTGGCTCAGGTCATGATCCCAGGGTCCTGGGATCGAGTCCTGCATTGGGCTCCCTGCTCCTTGGGAGCCTGCTTCTCCCTCTGCCTCTCTCTCTTTCTCTCTCTCTGTCTCTCATGAATAAATAAATAAAATCTTTAAAAAAATAAAATCAAAACATGTAAGATTCTCCCTCGAGGATATTGAAAACATAAGTGCCAGCCCTGCCACTTGGCCATCTCATAATCCAAACCAAGGCCGGTGAATTGCGGACTCCTTGATGTGGAGCAAATAGCGCATGTCTGCCCCACCTGCTTTTTCACTCACTTCCGGACTCGGGTGATCCGGCTCAGGCTGACTGTGTTCTTTGTTCTTCTCCTCAGGGATGGTCCTCAACCTCTGACTACCTTCACTTGGCTTCCTGAACAACTTCTCTCTCCTCCAGAGAAAGGGCGATTCCAGCCCTGTTTTGCTGGACTCACACGTGGGTCTTCAGCATTCCTGGGCAATAAAAATATTTAAAACAGTTGCTCATGAACATCCCCGCTCTCCTGCTTTTCAGGAGAAAGAACATGACAAACGGAGACCCCGCACATATTTATTTTGAAAATAGGGTTTTTAATTTGCCAGCACACGGACGCTGCTGGTCTGCAGGTCATTTCACCTGCTGTGGCGCGTGATTAGTGAGGCCTTTTCTCTCTGGGTGGTGGTGCCAGCTAATGGATTTGCGCTCCCTGTGTGTGTTTATCTTCAGTTAATTAAAATTTTGCCAAGTCTTCCTCGCAGCGCCTGTGCCCAGCAAGGCTGAGCCTTGGTTTGTGGCACTGATCCGGGCTGGCAGGCTGGGAGAGGGCGGTCATCCTATTAAATATTATTCCAAAAGGGCAATCAGGCCTGTGGCCTTCCACCCCTGAGCTTCTCTCACTGGGAAGTCACAGATCGATGCCAAAGCTCAAGGCCTGTGACAACTATCCCTGCCAGGCCTGAGTCAGCGTCAGTTGCAATTTTTCAGAACTGTTATTTGACCATAAATCTGAGCAGGATTCTGGGAGATCTCTCTTAAAAACGGAATGAACTACACGTACATCCATCTTTGAAGGGGATGTTAACCGTCATGTGAAACTGTGACTTATCAATGATAAACAGGCCAATTTGCCAGCATTAATTTTGAAGTTACGGGTCAGGTTAAGCCTAGCACTTCAGATGTTAGTTTTGAACATCTGCCTTCGCCAGGAATGGGGGACGATATTAAGGACTGAGCTGGCACTCAAGAGTTCCATTGCCCCATTTTTGAAAATGTGGAAGTTGCTCCCCACAACTTTACCTTCCCATCCCCCCTTCCTTCAATCACTGTTAGGTCCTTGCTGTGGAATCACTTCTGCAGACAGCTTTGCCAGCAAACTTGAAAGAGAAGAGCACTCTTTTGTGGGTTGAATCGTGTCTCCCAAAACAGTAAGTTGAAGTCCTCATCCCCAGGACTGGTGACAGTGACCTTATTTGGAACTAGAGTCTTTGCAGGTGTGATTAGTTAAGATGAGGTCATCCTGGATTGGGTGGGCCTGATCCAAAGGTTGGTGTCCTTATAAGAGGTAACGGAGATAAAGAGACACACAGGGGGACCACCATGTGATGTCAGAGGCAGAGATTGGAGTGATGTGTTTCCAGCCAAGGAAACACCAAGGATTGCTGGCAATACCAGAAACTAGGAAGAGGCAAGGAAAGATCTTCCCCTAGAGCATTCAGAGATCATTGCCCTGCCAGCAATTTTTTTATTTCCAGCCTCTAGAACCAAGAGGATAAATGTGAATTGTTTTGAGGCACCATGTGAGTGGAACTTTGCTACAGCGGCTCCGGGAAACTAAAACACACTCAACTCAAGACCCTACTGCTGACCGCCTTCACTGACTTGCCTCTCTGCCAATCCCACTGATGCGCTTGATCACCCTGATTCCCTTCTCTTCCTGGGAGGTTTTCTACAATGAAGTCCCACCTTGCTGGAAGGCTTAGGAAGTGGGACATCAGGCTAAGAAGAAAACCTCATCACATCTCATGTTTTACCGATGAATTTTGAAACATCTCAGTCCACATTCTAGTGTAAGCGGAAGGCAGTGTACATAATAAGATGGCTCTTTGATGATGGAGGATGCCACTCTGCCTCAGGGGTCATCGCTCCAAATTCAAGTTTCCCTGGCTGGCATCACAGATCCACAGAGAGTGAGGCTTTGTCATGACTTTGTACTGGTCCCAGCACATACTCTGCAAATTGAATTCTTACTATCACATTCCTGACTTACTCTTTGTCTCTCCTAAAAAACAAATGTAACAACAACAAAACTAGCAACCAAGATTCTACAAAATTCTGTTGTCTTGAGATAGCTGTGGGAAGGGATATTGAAGTTGAGGTCACAAACTTGGACCTGAATTCCAGCTCTGCCCATCCTCACAATGGGTTTGCCAAGGGAGTATGATCATCCCCCATTCACCTGTGGCGGGATGGACTGAGGCCACCCCATCCCACCTGCAGAGAGACACAGTCAAGAAGAGGAGTTTCGGCTTGGTCTTTGTTTTGCTGAGTGGGGCGCACTGGCTGAGGGTAGGCGTGAACTGCTCTGGACAACAAAAGGGGTTTTAAGAAGTCCCAGAGGTGAAGAGAAGGAAAGAGAGAGAAAATGATTGGCAGGGAAGAGGAACTTGGGAGATGTCTGATGGAGGATTTGATTTAATTTCTATTGTGTGGTGTGTGACCTGTATCTTCTTCCCCATATCCCCCCAAAAGATTTCTAGTTAATACATTATGGAATTGGATCTGCTTTGGGAGGTGGGCATCAGACAAGGAACAAAGACCACCCATGAGGATCCAATCAGCTGATGAGGGGCTGATTAGGAGCTGAAGCTCAGAGACATTGAGTGCCTTGCTCAGGGTGACGCAGCCTTAGGTTCTGAAGTCAGATCTGTGTGACTCCACACCTGTGTTCTTTCCTCTAACATAGGGTGGACTTTCCAAATGATTTCAAGCCCAGGAAGTAGTCCAGATTGAAAATTAAAATATTCCAAGATTAGAGGGTGCCTGGGTGACTCAGTCAGTTAAGTGTCTGCCTTTGGCTCAGGTCATGTCTTGGGGTCCTGGGATGGAACCCCAAGTCGTGCTCAGCAGGGAGTCTGCTTCTCCCTCTCCCTTTGCCCCTCCCCCTGCTCATGCACTCTCTCTCTCTCAAATAGTCATCTCTAAAAACTAAATAAATAAAATAAATCAAAATTATTTGTATAAATGCCCTGAATGACAAACAATAATAACTTACTAACTGTAGTTTTCATATGACTAGAGCTTTGCCGTCCGGAGAAATACCTTCTGTTTATTGAGCATTTACTAAATGCCAAGCTCCTTCATGTGCATGATGTGATCTAATCTTCTGAGTAGGCCTGAGAGGCAGACATTTTTATCCTCATTTCACAAATGAGGAAACATTAAAGTGTGGCTAGCCCAGGTCATTGCTGGGAAGCAGCAGACCCAAGACCTAAGTGCCAAAAATAGTTTCTCGTTTATTTACTTCCTGAGTAGGTAATACACACACATGCCACGATGTTTACAAAGGAAAAGGCCAACAGTGAAAAGTGTCTGTGTCTTCCTCCGACCAGGCTCCCTCCACTGCCACGCTCAGATCACCCACTCTGTCCGGTTCTTGAGTGTCCTTCCAAGATATCCTTGGTATTTACAAGTATGACTACGTTCTTCTGATAGCACAGTTACCTCCCTTGGGGAAAAAGGACATTTGAAGTTAACCTGAGGAGACAATGCCTTCTTTCAGCCCTCCTGGTAAGCCTCTGTTTAAACCTTTGGAGCTCAAATACCAAATGGAGTATGTTTTTGTGTTTTCCTGGGAGCTGGTGGGATGTACTGAAAAGAGCATTCAAGTCCATACCCAGAGCAGGTGACATCACCTCTTGGAACCACTTCTGAGTCTCAGAAATGGAGACACATGTCCCACCAACCTGCTGTGAGGATGGTAGAAAAGAGAAGAAAGGTAAAACATCTGGTGCATCTGGCATCCTCCTTCCTTCTCCTCCTGAAGGAGAGCCTAGAGTTTCCCCCATGCTCCTTTCAGAACACAGAGAAAAGGAAAAGCAAACACCCAAATCTACACGCTGTTTAATGATCAGCTTTGACCTAATTCTACTTCAGAGCGTTTCTGTCTCCTTCCTACCTCCCACCACCTCCCACCCAGCTGCCAAGTATAGAGAATACATGAAAACTTGGGCCAAATGGGAACCTGGAATGTTCAAGCCTTTGAGATAGCAGCTGTTTGTTTGTTCATGTATTACCCTGTTTGTGCCCCTGTCTTGTTTGATTACAAGAACCCGTGGGGAGGAAGAATCCTCTGCGCTTTGGTCTACATGGTTCTCTTCCACATTCCGTTCTCGTTCACAATGCTGTGAAAACAACGAAACCGTGGTTCAGAGGTTCATGCTTTGGCTGGGAGGCATGAGGCAGAAATGGGGCTAGAACCCAGGTCTCCTCCCTGATCGCCTCGCCTCCCACTGTCTCTAAAAGTTCTTGATGGGTCATCGCTAATGCATCAGTTAGGACGCGCTGGGCTGCCAGCAACAGAAAATCTAAGTCGCACTTGCTTATGTAACTGGAAATCTAGAGGTTGGACGGCTTCAGGATCAGCAAGACAGTGACTCTGCACTCCTTCTCTGCTCCCCTCTTGCTTTCTTCCCCTCCTCTGTGTACTGGCTTCATTTTCAGGCTGGCTTCCCTCATGCCGGATGACTTATTGTACTCCAGACTCCACATCAACACATCACAATGTGCAGAGAAAAGAGTCTCTTCTTGTGTCCCTTTTACAAATAAGGACGATTCTTTATAAGAAGCCCCAAGAAACAACCCCCTTGCGCCTCATTTTCTCAAACTGGAACAAATCTTGCGGCAGACATCTGTCATACTTGTGGTCACTCGGGCTCTTTTGAACACTCATCCTTTGTTAGGACAAGTTCAAAATTATAAGTTCCACCTCTCCAAGGTAGAAGCCAGATTTGGCTCTTCCTTATTAGGACAAGTTTGAAATTATCAGTCCCACCTCCCCAAAGCAGGAGCCAGACTTTGTTCTCCTGACACAGCCACGGGTCTTTTACTCAAGAGTTAGTGGTGCAAGAAGAAAAGCATGGAGTATGCCTTCTCCTTCTGCCCCTCCCCTCCGCTCCCCCTGCACGCCTGCCTCACACACACACACACACACACACACACACACACACACACACACACACACGGAGGCATTAATGGCTGCTGAGTAAAGTCAAGTTCCCGGCCCAGAAACAGCTGGAAGGCAGTCAGTAGCACGTGCATCCAGATCTTGGTGTTGGTGGCTGTTTTCTTGTCAGCTCTGACCTGTGGAACGGTTTGGGCCAGCTTGGCCTGGAGCCTGGCTTTCCAGCTCTCCCTATGATCTTGTGAGCCACCCATTGTCCTTTCTATAAACTTTGGAAGTGCCGAACCACCCAGACTCGGCTTCTGTTGTTGCAGCTAAGAACCTGCCTGATGCACACACCCGTTCCTGAGCACATGGCTAGGGCTGGGCCTGCGCCCTTCGCTGACCCACGTACACCTGAGTTCCTGAGCCAATGGGCGGCGAGAGTGTTGGGATTTCCCTTACGCCAGTCAAGACCAGCTCTGAAGTTCAGGGTGCGGTCAGCTTCCCAGGAGGCACAGGGGGACATACGGGAAACCTAAACAGAAACTGGGATTGCGTGAGAAAAGGGGGGATGCCTGCTTCGTGGGCAGCCCACAACATCGCCGAGCCGTTCTGTGTGAGAAGCTCTCTGGCTGACCACCTTCACCCTCAAGCAACTCTATGAGGTAGGTGTCACCCCCACCTTATAGTCGTGGAAACAGCCACGGAGACATTAAGTAACAAGATGATAGAACTCACAGGGTGGAATTCAAACCAGGTCTCTTTGACTCCAAAGTCGCTTGTACGTTTATACACCGATTCTTTTCATTCACAGGTCTGTGGCTTAGCTGTGGCTCTCTCGAGTTTGGCTCCAGCTGCCAGTTGGGTTCAGGTTGGCTTCATGAACTTCCTCAGTTTTCTTGGACCCGTGGTTACTCAGTGGCCACCCAGATTCTCGAGGTGATGAGGAAATGTTCTGAAACTGGATTGTGCTGTTGGTCGCACAACTCTGTGAATTCACTAAAACCCACTAAATGATACACTTTTGAAGGGTTGAATTTTATGGTATGTGAGTTATATCTCAATAAAACTTTTATTTAAAAATAAAAGAACACTAATCAAAGCATCTTCTAGTGGAGGGAGCCCAGTGAAGGCAGGTGGCCCGGGTTGCTCAGAGGAACACCACCTGGAGATTCTGAGGATTTGGTTGTAATCCTGGGTCTGTTTCTTGCCAACCTTAAACATCACTCTTTTGGACCTCCGTTCCTTCATCACTAATGGGAAGAGGCTTATTAGATCAATGCTTCCCAAGCTTTCCTCATTTGTGAGCCCCCTACATTACTTTATTATTTTTTAATTAACATATAGTGTATTATTGGTTTCAAAGGTAGAGGTCTGTGATTCATCAGTCTTATATAATATCCAGTGCTCACTACATCATGTGCCCTCCCCAGTGTCCATCACCCAGTCACCCCATCCCTCCAAACCCCTCCCCTCCAGCAACCCTCAATTTGTTTCCTGTGATTAAGAGTCTCTTATGGTTTGTCTCCCTCTCTGGTTTCGTCTTGTTTCATTTTTCCCTCTCTTCCCCTGTGATCCTCTGCCTTGTTTCTTAAATTCCACATATCAGTGGGATCATATGATAATTGTCTTTCTCTGATTGACTTATTTCACTTAGCATAATACCCTCTAGTTCCATCCACGTTGTTGCAAATGGCAGGATTTCATTTTTGATGGCTCCATAGTATTCCATTGTATATATATATATATATATATACCACATCTTTATCCATTCACCTTCATGATTTTTGTTCTATCACTGTGCCAACCGATTATTTACTGATTATTGTTTACCGACTTTTTAAAATTAATTCACTTTTTTTTAACCTAACATCATTCTAAACAAAAACATTCATAAAATCATGGGTTTGCTGGGCTGCTTGTATTTTCCCCAAACACATTAAAATCAACGATAGATAGCGAACTTAGAAATGTTCCTCCACTCCCCATGTCACCAGTCTTATTCCTCCCATTTGGGAACCCTGACTGAGAGGTCTCCAAGGCTTGTCTACAAACTAGCTCACCGGGGAGAAGACAAGCTCTGCCTTTGCTCCTCCATCAACCAACCAATGTGGACACTTAATCATTGCTTCTTAGGACTCGGCCTTGCCTGTGGCCTAACCTTGCTCTGGCTGTGGGGATTCCTGGTCTGATCCAAGAGGAGGACTGTCCCAAGGCTGACTCTATTTAGTAACCCAACTGCAAGTCCCAGGAGGTGCCCACTGAATAACCAAAGAGAGTCAGCCACGCTGGGGATGGTTATTGTTTATTCTCATTTTGCAGAGTGGGAAGATGATCTCAGAAACATTAATATCCCAGAAAAGGAAGAGGCAGGATTGGAAACCAGATCTTTTCTTAATCCCCATAGTTTTGTAACTGTATCATAATAGGTGCTGGGGCTGGACATTTTGGGGTGGATGTACTTGCAGTCCCCATGAAATCAGTCAATGCACGTAACTGCCACCTTTGCCTGTGGGCGGGATCCACATGGAGGAAGGGGACGCAAGTGTGGCTTCCAAGATAAAAGCCATATCCACTGAATTTCTAGTATTTCTAAGTATCAGCGACAAACAGTAACAATCTCCCCGGACCTCCTCCATTGTGCACATCCCACTTTTAGCTGCTAGTGCAAAATCTCTATTCCTGCTAGTCATAGACCATGTCTTTCTCATTAATTGCTGCATCTGCCACACTCAGCCCAGTATTTGGCACAGAGTAGGCCCCTGAGAAGTCTGAGTGTAATTCACTAGTAGCCCCTCGCCTCAAAGATCCTCTAGCCCAGGGAGGAATGGGGTAGGCTAAATCAAGCCCACAGACAAGGGGCAGGATTCACACTGTGTCCAGGCGACTGCTCGGCAGGCAGGAGGACACTGGTAAGCCCATCAGCCATGTACCCCACATGATCGACACATGTCCACATCCCCTGCCCTGGAGCAGGCTGCAGCTGCCACCTGAGTCCATCTGTGGAGGTGGTTTCAATCTGTCCAGATAGGAGAGCAGAGCAAGGATGCATTTATTCTAGCCAACAAATAACTACTGATGAGCAGCCCCATACCAGCCCCATACCAGGCACTGTGAAGGCAACAAACGGCCTGCAGTGAGCCCCATGCAGGGCTCCCAAGTACAGAAACCACCAGCCTAGGCCTGCCAATTCTCTGAGCCCTGTTCTTGCCACAAGAGCATGGCCTTCCAAAAGAGGTGCCCTTGCTGCCAGAATTAGGAGCTTTCTTCCAGCAGCATGTTCTAGAAGGCTGCAACTGGGATTTCGTATGAGGGGCCGGCGGTGGGCTAGATGTGCGGCTATAATGGAAACAGGATCCATCCTGCCCTAGGGAGCTTCAGTATCTAGATGAGATGGTGGGGGAGGGGAGGATAAGAAGGACCTGCTTGCAGAGACCTAGACCAGTGTCTGGGAACCTGGGAGAAAGGAAGCCACAGGCAGAGGGAGGGAAGAGCACCTGGGTTAGGGTTAGGGTTAGGGTTAGGGTTAGGGTTAGGGTTGGGGCACCTGGAGCACTCTCTCCGGGGCTTCAGTAACCTGGGGCTTTCTGGCTGGTCCTTGTCACGGGATGGGGCACTGCTCCCTAATGTAACAAGCCCAGCAGCTCCTTCTGCAGCCCCCGCCCCTCTTTGGACCTGCAAGAACAATGGACACGAAGGCTTTCTGGGTTTTGCTTCCTGCCTTCAGAAATCTTTCCCCATGAGGAACCTGAGCACCAGGGTGTGCCCCCCTGGAATGTCTACGCTCCCTTGTGCAGACTGTGCCACTATGGCTACAGTCACCCAGCCCATCCGGGGGCATTTTCAGTTATCCGGGCAGATCAAGGACAGAGAACCAGGCTAAAGAGCTTTGGGGAAGCTTAAGGAGATGATATACGATAATGGTTGGTCTACACAAGGTGGCTCAACCTCAGCACTATTAATGTTTGGGCCAGATCATCCTTTTTTTGGGGTGGGGGGGCCTGTCCTGTGCACTGTAGGATGTTTAGCAGTGTCCCTGACCTCGACTCACTACATAATACAAGGAACTCCCCAGTGGTGACTACCAAAAACTCCTCCAGACATTTCCTATGTCCCCTGGGCGTAAAAATCATCCCTTGTTAAGAACCACTGGTGTACAGGCTTGGAGTTTGCATCCCGGCTCTACCATCTGCCAGCTGTGTCAGCACAGCAAGTTAGTTAACTGCTAATCTGTGCCTCAGTTTTCCTATCAGTAAAATGGGGATAATAATAACTTCCTCATAAGATCGCTGTGAAATAAGTTAATACTTGTAAAGAACAGTGTCTAGCACATAATAAGCACTCAATAGACGTCAGCTATTGTTCCTACCATAGAAACCAAATTGCATCACCCAAGTGCAGTAATCCAAGCTACACCTTTTTTGGACTTTTGCTGGCCTGTTTTAATTTCCCTTATATAAATGTGATTTTTTTTTTCAGAAGTTGATTTTAAACACTATTCTAGTCTGTTCGTCATCTGAACTATTAATTGTAATTAAAATTTACTGCTAATGAGAAAAAAAAGAAACCAAACTGCAGATAAAGTGGATGGTCAGAAAGACTGCTCCATAAATACACGTTGAGTACACAAACAAGAAATTTAATTCAGTCATTCATTTTCTGCCCCGCTTATTTCTCATAAATTATTTGAGGCAGCTTAAAATAAAAGCACAGAGTACCTGAGTGGCTCAGTCAGTTAAGCATCTGCCTTCCGCTCAGGTCATGATCCCAGGGTCCTGGAATCCAGTCCTACATTGGGCTCCCTGCTCAGCAGGAAACCTGCTTCTCCCTCTCCCTCTGCCTGCCACTCCCCTTGCTTGTGCTCTCTCACTCTTTCTCTCTCTCTCTCTCTGTCAAATATATAAATAAAATCTTTAAAAAATAAAAATAAAATAAAACAAAATAAAAGCATACACCAATGGAAAATTCAAAAAATTTTACAACCCAAGGGTAAATAATTTTAATACTTGAAAATTCACACAAATCAAGAAATGAATCCCTAATATCACCTAGATTAATAAGGACAGGCGATAAACACAAAAGTTTATAGGAGAAAATAACAACATGGAAAAATGCTCAACAAAGACGTAAGAATTTAAATAGCAACCAAAAATAACCTGTTAAAAATGTCAGATTAGCAGAAGATGGTGAAACTGGCACTCATATATTATAGTTAGAAACATGGCAAATTAAAATTAATTCAGAGATCAATAACCATTAAAACTGGAGGAAAAACTGAAGAGAGGAGTTAATTTTGTCATTAACTCAAAAATGAGACAAGAGTGTTCCCTTAAGCAACAGATAGAATCCCAAGCTTCCTAGCAGCCACTGGGAAAAGAAGAACACGGCTAAGAGAACTTACCCCAGGACCTCCAGGAGAGATCAGTTCTCTTCACTAGGCTGATAAGGAACTGCGTGAGTCCTAACACAGGGCCTTGAGTCACAGAATTAGACAACGTGTCCAAGGGTGATACAATGTAACAGCCGGCTCAGCTGCATCAAAGCTTATTTAAAACACCACACACGCGACTCTACAGCTCTGTGCTGGCTGAGAATGTGCCCTCACCCACCCACTCCCCATCACAAAATGAATTCCCTGAAAACGCCCACCCCTGCCCAGCAACAGAGGGCTGCCAGGGAGAAGCAGCCTCAACCCCCTGCCTGCCTGGCTGACCTGCAGGGCCCCCCCAGGCTGACTCGGGCCCCAGAGCCAGTCACCAGCACATGCGGCCCCTCAGTAAAGGGAGGTCCACAGTGGAGCTTGGCACTGGGGAGACACTGCAGCCAAACACCACCACCCCCCCACCCCCTGGCTCAGTTCTGAATGGCTCCCTGGGCTGGAGAGGGAAGGAGTGTGGAGGGGAAGGGGCCAGCTCTGAATGTGTGGGATAAAGGAAGTAGAGGTGCAGAACGCCGCCCCAAGCAGAGGAAAACAATCACCTGAGCACGACATGGCGAAAGCAGCTCCTTGCCCCTGTAGCTGCCCTGTGCCTCAGTTTCTGCTTCTGTAAAATGGGGAGAATATTTACCTCACGGATTGTTGCAAGGATTAGAAGAGTTCTCCAGGTAAAATGCTTAGGGCAATGCCTGGCATGCTCTTATTGTTATAATTCTTGCTCTGGGCACACTTGTGTGGATACCCCAGACTTAAGCAACATGTCTCCTGGAGGGGCTCACAGGGCAGGGGGTGGGACAGGAGAACTTTCTGAACTTCTTAATCACTGTGTAACCCTCAGCCTAGAGCCAAGCAACAGGACCAAGTATTAGTTCATGATGGATGGTTCATGACTAGCCGGGGGTGCTAGTCGCAGCCCTGCCACTAACTCCGGCCCCTGTGCAAGAGGGCCTGGGGCAAGTCCTTGCTCCAGTCCGGGGCTCAGTTTACTCACCTCTAACATGAAGTGATGGGACGAAAGAATTCCTAACTTTGACTATACCTCAGAACCACTTCAGGACATCGTAAAATGCAGATTCCCAGGCTCTGGGCATGGAGACTGAGAATCTGCAGTATTTAACGCGCTCTTTGGAGGCTCCTGACATTCAGTCAGATTTGAGAGCCCCCGACGAGATGAGCTCTGAGGCCCCCTCCGACATTCACATGCTATAACCAAACTTAGAGACTTGGAGAATGGGGCTTGGCGTGGCCGTGTGCCTCGCGGTCCGGGGCAATGACCGTCGCTGGTGAGAGAGCTTCAGATGTCATGCAAGTGCCCTTGGTGCTCTTCCAGCGGTGAATCATCCCCAGAGGCAAGAAGTTATACTTTCTGTCAAATCAAACACTCCATCTCAGCACTCTACCTCCCATTCTGCGGGTTTTGCTCGTGGGGTTGTAGGAAGGAGCTATTGGGTGCCTTTCGGCACAACCCCTCGTGAACCTGAGGGCTCCTGAAGTCGGCCTGGTCCTGCCAATACCCCTGGTGAGATGGCTCTTGACCTTGGCCCTTCCTTTCCATTCCCACTGCTACCGCCCTACTGCAGGCTGTTAATACCTCTTGTTTGGACCATGTGACAGTTTCCTATAGCTAATCTCCTGCCCTCCAGGCTCTCTCCTCTTCAGGCTTTTCTTCAATGGTATCAACAGTTACTTCTGATTGCATTATGTCTCTAGCACACAACCCTCCACATCTGCCAAACCTAACTCCCCAGACTGTCACTCAAGGCCTTTCAGAGCCTAAACCAACCCACATTTTTGCTTTCATAGCTTATTACATTTCTCTTCCATAACCCCCTCTGGCCAAGAGCCACCTTGGGTTACAGTTAACTCTCTTGAGTTTTTTTGATAGAGGGTTTCCCAAACTTGTATACCGTGGAACTCTCTCTCCCTACCTCTGTCTATATTTTTTAAATTTATTTTGGGAGAGAGCGAGAGCACTTGCAGGTGGGGAGGGGAAAAGGGAGAGAGTTTTAAGCAGACTCCGCACTGAGTGTGGAGCCCGACACAGGGCTTGATCTCAGGATCCTGAGATCATGACCTGAGCTTAAACCAAGAGTCAGAGGCTTAACCAACTGCACCACCCAGGCGCCCCTACACCTGCCTATTTATCATGGCAAAATACCCATAACACTTCATGGATACTAAGTGATTCATCATACTCAGTTTGGGAAACACTCTATGCTTTTCCATCTGTTTGTCAACGGCTTGACTCTCTATTCTAGAATCTGCTCAGATCTTGAATTCCAACTCAGAACAACCGTCTAATGTTGTCATGCCAGCTCTCTCTCCATCTGTTTCTGAAGACCGTCAGGGTTCTACAGAGGTCTGGAAGCTAGAACACCACTCTCTTCCCACCCTTATTCCTTCTTTGCCTTCCTTCCTGAGCTGGTACCACCTTTCCCCCAAAAGCTGAATTGCTCAAGGTCCATCTTGATTTACTTAAGTGAGCATAGTTGACCATTCAACCATCTGCGTTTTCCCAACTTCCAAATAAACAGCCTCCGCTTCTCCTTAGCCACTCAAGCAGGTGAATATCCACCTCTCCTGGGGTAAGTATCTACCTCTCCTGGGGCTGCTCCCTTCCCTGCATCTAGGACAGACATTGTTGATTGATCACAGCACTTGCTCCTAAGTCCCAGATGGGAGCGTAGAGATTCAGAATCCTTCTCCAACACCACTCCCCGGGCAGGTATTATCCATCAATCAGAGTTGGCATGCCAGTTGAGACAGTCCTACTTACCATCAATGACCTAAGTGATTAAATAGCGAATGTGTTTACTAGAAAAGGTCTGTTGAGTTTCAATTTCAACTCCCTTGTGGAACCTCAAACTAGAGTGGTCTCTAGTTACACTCCATCTACTCCAAGCCTTTCAGGCTAGAGGATCTGGGTTGTGGGTGAGGATCTATTAGAAGTCTAACTTGGTATAAGACCTGGAATAAGACTGTCAAGGTTGGACAGGCTTCCACTAACAATAGTCCTGGAGCATTGTCCACCCCCCATGTCTTTCTTGTGCCAGACCACACAGAAGTGTCTGGTGAGCTGGCTTGTTTCTAGACATAAAGAAGAGCACCTGAGAGGCTACAAAACAAATGACCAACTACCCCTAGAAAAACAACTCTCCGGGGCAGACCGCAATTGGAGATGCTTTCGATGTCCCAGAGTAACAGCAAGGTTTTCAACTTGGCCTGAGCCAATGCAACCATCAGCAATGGAACCATGTACGGTGGAAGGACTGATATCTTTGGTCCGATAACAGGCTGCTCCAGTTTCTTCTCTCTCCTCCTCCCCCTCCTTCTCCTCCAGCTGATCACATTTCCTTGGTGATTTTCATGCTTAGTCAGTAGGTCTTAGGGGACAAGTATGAATTCCATAGGGACCTTGTCTGTATAAAGTACTCTGTACTAATGTTATCCTCTGTATCTTCCTTCCTCTCTTCCTGCCATAAGCGTTTATTAAACACCTACTGCGTGCTATGTGGCGACCTCCACTGTAGAAAAGAAAGCCGTTGAACTCAGACTGGAGCCAGCAGGAAAGGATGTATATTAGACAAAGATAATGCTACTGCTGTGATCAGCAGAAAAATGCATTACAAGTTGTTTCCTCTCTTCTCTAGACCTCAAAAGAGCTATAACTGTGTGGGAGAAAACTGAGAGCCTGGAAGCTACAATGCAGTAATTCCAAGGAATGCTACAAAATCATGAAGAGCCCCCGTAGGTTGAACACAGTTCTCAAATCCAGGATACTATAAAGAGAGATGAGCGGAACACTTCCTAGCCTTGACTTATTGCCAGGGACTATTTTAATTGTTATACAGTCACTCCCTAAGTCCCTAAAATAGCACTAGGAATTAAATACTCTTATTATCGTCACTTAAAAGATGAGAAATCGAGGAGCGAAGAGGGTAAAGGTCTTGCCCAAGGCAGCAGCTAAGAAGTGGTGGAGCTGGGATTCAAACCTGTGTCATCTCCTTGCAGAGTCCTAAACTACCTGAAATATGGACATTTAAATCAACAGAGGGCTAATTCATGGATCGGAGTGGGGCGGGGTGGATCACTGGATGAGCTTTTTACCCCCAGACTTCCTAGCAGTTAGAGTCAGAAAGGTTTTGATAGATGGGAGCACAGGGTGCCTACCATCCCTGCCCCCCATACTTTTAAGGAAGGCTTCTTAAAGGCTAGCCATGCCCCAGACCCACCCACATCTCCTAGTGTGTTCCTGACAGCAGACTGGGGCCCCAGTGCCTGACCTGAAGTAAAGTCTTCAAGTTCTTGAATGCCACACATGAAGATAGATTGGCATGGGTCCCTTTATGTACTAGCAAACTCTATTTCTGCCTGGAAAACCACATGATGTAACTGGTACCCAGTGCAACAATGTCACTGGTCCTAGAAGCCTGAAGCCCTAACTTTTAGACTGGACTCTACCACCTACTGTCCCTTGATGAGGTTTTTTTCACCTGTAAATATTTATTCATTCAGCAAACCATTTTGAGCCTTTCCACCATGCCAAGCACAGAGCCCTAAGCCCTGAAACCACTAAGTTGAATTCAATAGTCGCCCCCAAGGAACTCAGGATTTGCTGGTAGAGACAGACCAGGAAGGGGATACTTCTGACACACGGTGCCCTCCCCGGGCTCCTGAGAGCAAGGGAAGGCCTCACCCCGCTCCTCCCCACAGTGAATTTGTGAGCCGCAAATGATCACACAGGGGAATGGGCTTTGTAAATAGGAGAGGGTGAGAATGAGGCATGTGGGGAGGCAGAGGGAGAGGATTTTGACCCAGATGCTGTCTGCCATGTCTGCAGACCTTGGGCAGGCAGCTGGCCAAACTAAGTGCTCGGCCTGGAGCTGTGAGCCTGGGTGGGGCCTCCTGGATGCGAGAGGACCGAGCCTGAAGCTCTGGGCTTATTATCCCAACAGGCCAAGCCCAAACCTTGCTGCCCAGGCCAAGCCACTCTGGGCTCTGTCCTGGCAGGAACCTAAACCTATGGATATTACTTTGCTTGGGGCTAAGAGGTTTTGTCACCCCCTACCCCACCCTGCTCCCTGACCTCTCCAGGGTCCCAGCTTGAACAGTGACAAAGGCCAGATCTTCCCTCTACTGTGCAGCTGGAGAAGCCCAATTTCCATGAATCCTTTTACATAACGAGAGAGCCCCCGAGGAACGGCGGCCAGAGGTGACGCTAGCCACTGCTGTTCGCTGTGCTGAAGCGCCACCTGGAGGCCAGTCCTAGTTCGAACGAATGGGTAGGTACCGTTTTCCAATCGGCCTCAGCAGGGGAAACAAGAGGAGAAGAGATGCTCAGGCAAGAAAATGGCAGAGGACCCCATCAGTCCCTTCACCAGCCCCGCATCGTCCACCGGTGAGACAGACATTCGAGGGCTGAAATGTCCCAGCTTTTCACTGAGACAGGCTCTCCTCCATGGCCAGGGACCAGTATGAGACCACCACTGTGTCCCACAGATTCTAAAATCTGGATCCAAGGAACAAACATGCAAGAAAACCCTCCAGTTTGCCCTGCAGCCCAGACCCCAACCCATCTGATCTCTTATCCCACACTTCCTACTCTCTGGCTAGCTTGGCAAAAGGAATTTTCAGTGGATAAGCCCTCCTTTTAGGGAGAGTTTCTTGATTCTCCTTACATTTCTGGAATCGGCTACCCTACACCAAGCAGGAACACACATTTATCGTGAGCCATTTATTCAGTAGTCGCTGGATGAGTCTATAAAGACATCAACAATAAGCCAAGAGTTCAAAATCAGCATGGAGTTATTTTTGCCTGAAGAAAATCCAAGCCAGATGGTAGCAGAGTATCAGGAAAAGTAAGCCAAGCTCCCAAACTGAGCAAGGAGGTTTAAAAAAAAAAAATCCTCTTACTTTAGGTTTTTCTGCTCACTCCTTTGCCAGACCAGCAATTTAGTTTCCTACCAACTGGGTTTACTGAATTCTTTAGTATCACTGGAAAACAAGATACATAAAGTATTCAAGGTCTTGTTGTCCATCAAAGCGTCCTGGTCCACGCTGTTGGCGACAGCAGCTGTGCGCAGTATCCAAGGAGTACCCTCAGAGGTGACATCACGTCTTTGCCTGCAAGCCGCTGCTGGTCCCTCTTCAGGCCAGTGACAATTCAAACAAGGGGCACCCTTCAGAGTAAACCCGGAGGAGACTTGGGGAAAACTAGAATGGGGTTTGAATCTATTAAAAAGCTTACAGCTGTCCCTCACTGACGGGCCAAAGGGCCCAGAGGAAGTGAAGTTGCTGTTTCCTTTAGCCATACTCCCAAATAAGTCAGATTTACTGAAACTGAAGGGTTTGCTTCTCCACAGTTGAAATAATTGCACTTGGTGCTTACAGCAGTCTTGACGTGAGATCTTGAGGTGAGTAGTATGATCATTGCTGTCTTGCAGAGAAGGAAGCGGAGGCCAAAAGAAGTTCAGTAACTTTCCTGTAAGCAAAGTAGCCAAGATGTGAACCAAGGGTTCTGCTTCCAGTTCGCCCAATACCATCATCTACCAGGGCATGAAGCCAACATATTAAGTACTGAAGAGAATATTCTGAAAAGCAATCCGGTTTGCCACAGATTGTTGCAAGAATTCTTACACAATCATTAGAACTATGTTACAGGGTGGAATGTGTAGACCAAGGAAGACCCCCACTGAGGAATAATGCTCACTGGAGGTCAGCTCACACAATACACTTCCTAGGAGGCTCAGAACTTCTGGACTGAACAACAAAATTCTCCTTTTTTCGCCACTTCCTTCCTTTCATTTAAGCCAGACAGGCTCTTTGTCCCCTCTAAAGTCCCATGCACATGTTTATAATTATTCTTGAGAAATGATAAAGTGAGTTCCCTCTTGGGAGAGTTAAGAAGAACCGCTAAACAATTGGAAAAAACGGACACAATGGGGACAGTGATGAGGGCGGGTCTATGCACCTGGAAAAACCACTATAAAATGTAGAGCTGGAAGGGGCCTCTGAGAGCACCTGATAACAGTCCAAATTATCTTTGGGCAGAAGACCCTGAGACCCAGCAGTCAAGTGACTTCCCAAGATCATGTGGTCAGTGAGTGGCAGAGCTGGTCAGAATCCCAGTCCCACTGACTCCTAGCTGAAGGCACTTTTCACTTAATCATTGTTTTAGGAGACTGTGTCTTATTTCTAAATAAAATCCAGCTAGCAATCCAGATCTCCAGCACTACCCCTGAAATGACTCTTTGGGGAAACTGTTGACATTCCCCATCTTGAGCTGTCCTGGTTGGGGAAAGGAAGGGAAGAGAAAGGAAAGGAAGGGAAAGGAAGAAGGAGCTTTCCATCCTGAGTCCCCATAACAATAACTAACAGTAGCTAAAATTTATTGAGCGCTGTGCTGGGCACTGTGCTTAGTACTTTATATGTATTAATTCGTCTAATCCGCTCAACAATCATACCAGGTAGGGATGATTATTTCCACTTTACAGATAAAGAGGATGTGGCCCAAAGGACCTAAGGCACTGGCTTAAGCTCCCACAACTGGTAAGAGTAGTAAGAACTGGAGGGTTGTAGCCCAGCTCTGTCCTACATCAAAGCCAGTGCTCTGAACCAATGACTTTTAAAACCATATGGTAGGGGCTTAGCCGGTTAAGCGTCTGCTTTTGGCTCAGGTCATGATCCCAGGGTCCTGGGATCGAGCCCCACATCGGGCTCCCTGCTTGGCCAGAAGCCTGCTTCTCCCTCTCCCACTCCCTCTGCTTGTGTTCCCTCTCTCACTGTGTCTCTCTCTGTCAAACAAACAAGCAAACAAACAAATAACCATATGGTAAATGCAGGGCCCAGGGAAACTCAAATTAAATTTTGGCCAACCCCAGGGAATCCTCATGCACTGGCCTGCTGTCCCTGCCAAAAACTGCAGCCCCTGCCTAGCTGAAAGGGGGCATTTCCACCCTGGTGGCAGACTGGGGACTTGAGTTTCTTCCTTCTTCTGCCCAGACTCTTTAACTGGGAGGTTGGGGAAGAGTGAGATGAGCAGTAAGGAAGGAAACATTCAAGACTGGAGGTTTTACTAGGGACAGAAAGAAAACAGGTTTGTTTTCTAAACCAAAGGTATTCTAAAAGCCACACCCTGCCTTCAAGAGCTACAGAAGAAATTCTATGCCATTCTGAAACTCTTCCACCACCCTCAGCAACCATTTCGCTAACAAGTCTTACATCCGCTAGAACTTAAGACATAAGAAAGGAGTTCAGGGCAAAAGGAAACACTCATCTCTCAAATGGAGTTTCTCTTCATAAAATCCCTTTCCCCAAGTGAAGAAAGTAACATACCCAGCCAGCTCTTTGGGACCTCTCTAAATGAATGAAGGCTGTCCAAAGGAAGGAGCACTGAGACTTTCCACAGGGGAGGATCAGGAAGTATGTTTCAAACTTCTTACCTCACTGGGTATTAATTAGTATTTTTTTAAAAGATTTTTTTAGAGTCTTTTTCTTTTTAAAGATTTTATTTATTTATTCATGAGAGACAGAGAGAAAGAGAGAGAAGCAGGCTCCCAAGGAGCAGGGAGCCCGATGCGGGACTCGATCCCAGGACCCTGGGATCATGACCTGAGCCAAAGGCAGACGCTTAACCATCTGAGCCACCCAGGCGCCCTGGGTATTAGTCTTTCGAGCTCAAGGGACCTTTAGGAAACAGTACACCGTTGGCAGGTGAGACCAGCAAGTAATGTCTACAAAAGTTGTGAGAAAATGCCGGTGCTTGTGGAGGAGTGGGCCCAGAAGGCAAAACTCCTGCCAACATGATGCATTGCTTTTTCTCCATATCTGCTGTTTATTGCAATTTTGTGCTTCTCCAAAATTCTCAGCACCACACTTGAATCTTAACGTTCCTTTTCAGTGAAAGCATATCAGTGTGGTCCCCGAGCCATCCCCAGGTTACAGGTATGAAGAACAGGGCCCTAGAAGCAGCAGTAATTCACTGTTTGACAACAACCGTATTTCTTCTCTGCACGGTTTCTGACATAGAGCATATACTCATGCACTTGGCTCTGGAGCTCACCCAGAAGAATAAATAATTCAAGCCAGCCTCCATCACTGCCGACCTTAACCACATGCCTATTGTTTTTGAGACAGAGGAATTCACATCAGCTTTGATGAAGCATTTAAAAGGTACACAAAATTAAACTACTTGATCTCGCATATAACTCAAGAGCAACCAGTCATTCCACACACGGGATTCTACTTATAGCGGTAAAAACCTGGTTTCTTCTTGGGAAAGAAGAATAAAATAGGAACTTAAAGGCACTTACTCTTGAATGTCCAAATACCCTGCTTCTTTGTTCCCAGATGCACTCAACTTAATGGGTACACCGTAAACATGCGGCAGCTTCTTGCGTTCCGGCGTCATTCAGAGCTGCGGTCGGGGAGGCTCATGACATGTGTGCCAGGCGTCAGAACGACAAGCGAGCCGGCCAGGGTTTGTCGGTTTCATCTCCAGTTTCTCTACAGGGCTTTTCAGTCTAGAAGCCACCGACCCAGGGGCAGAAGACAATGTGGCTCAGCACAAAGAACACGGGCTTTGGAGTACGTGACTGTAGGCAAATCACCTAGCCAACCTGGCTGGGTTATTGGAAGACGGATCGTGTGCTCGGGCTGTCATAACAAGATACCACGGACGGGGTGGCTTACACAACAGCTTTTTGCACAGTTCTGGAGGCTAGAAGTCCATGATCAGTATGTCAGCAGGTTTGATTACTTCAGAACTCTCCCTTGTGGGCCTGAAGAGGGCTGCCTTCTTGCTATGTCCTCACATGGTCTTTCCTCTGTGAACATGCATGTCTGGTGATTAAATTTCTTCTTATAAGGACACCAGTCATATTGGATTAGGGCCCACCCTGCAGATCTCATTTTAACTTCGTTACCTCCTTAACACATTATGCAGTCACATTCTGAGGTACTGGAGATTAGGGCTGCAACATCTGAATTTGGGGGGCACCCAGTTCAGCCTGTAAGAAAGACTAAATGACAAAGGTGATAAAAGGTCACATTTTTCCTGTCTTTGGCATAAGGAAAAAACTTGTGCTTTGGAATCAAAAAGCATTACTTTCGGGCGCCTGGGTGGCTCAGTTGGTTAAGCGGCTGCCTTCGGCTCAGGTCACGATCCCAGGGTCCTGGGATGGAGCCCCCCATCAGGCTCCCTGCTCAGGGGAGTCTGCTTCTCCCTCTCTCTGCTGCTCCCCCTGCTTGTGCTCTTGCTCTGTCAAATAAAAAAAATCTTAAAAAAAAGAAAAATAGTCCCTAATATAGTACAGTGAGGAAGCTGACCAGAATACTGACATTCTTCAAATATTTTGTTAATTTTGATATAGAAAAAAAAATTTGATTTAGAAAATGATGCCTTCAGGGCACCTGGGTGGCTCAGATGGTTAAGCGTCTGCCTTCGACTTAGGTCATGATCCGGGGTGCTGGGACCAAGTCCCGCATCAGGCTCCCTCCTTCTGCCTCTCCCCCTGTTTGTGCTCCCTTTCATGAATAAATAAAATCTTTAAAAAAAAAAAGAAAAAAAGAAAACGGTGCCTTCCAATCTTTCCCTGTGTAGAAAGTACTCTTATTTTCTCATGAACTATTAAGTGTGTTTGTTTCCATCCGTCCTGCCAGGCATCTAGCACCATGGTGGACACAATGAGGGAGTCAAAGAAGAGCACACAGCACTGGCCCCTGGGAAGCCGAGGGCTGCAGGGTGTTCCGATGGCAGGCTCCAGACAGTATGGGGCTCAAACACAGCAGAAACAAGAGAGGGGAAATAACTTGGGGACCCCCTCAAAGGACCACAAACTTAAAAATACACCATTTCCCTCCTACACTTCAAGGCAACAGAAGACCAGAAAATCATAATGTATTTTAGCTTTATTGGAGACATATTACAGTAGACAAACAGGTAGACAAACACATGCCTTATAAAATATACATTCTCATGTGTGAGAAAATATAAATAGATACTAGGAAAGGACCACACTGAACAACTTGGCTTATAACTCTCTTTTGGTACATCTAGTACCAGGGCTGCTCAGACTGACATCCTCTGATGGGAAAAAGGGGGAACAGAAGAGGGTAGAAATAGTCTATCGATCAAGAGGCCACTTTAAGTAGCCAAGAGATACTCCAAGAGCACTTGACCACCTGATGATCAATTTCTCTTTCAAGACAGTTATAGTTGATAAAAGATCACTTTACTTTTTATCTAAAAACAGGCTCAAATCAAGTTGTTTTTTCACCCCACCCCACTCATCGGTGGAGATTATTAGGGCTGCTAAGAAACACTCAACAAACAACCTTAAGGGAGCAGGTCCAAATATTACTCTTGACACACACACACACACCAACGCATGCACACATGTGCACACAGACACACACACACGTCCCTACCTCTTATTACCCACAAAATCTTCAGATGATTCATGGGCTTGCAGGTGTTGTTTTGTAAAGAGCAGCTTGTAATATATCTCTTAATTCAGAACTTGTTATTTTTGTCAACAAACCAGGCAGTTGTCCAAAAAAGAAAAAAAAAATTAAGGCTAACTGATGTTGGTTGAGACTGTACTCTGAAAGTTTTAAGTTAGAAGCAGGAGGGAAAAACATCTGCCAGACTGAACTGGGAAAGAGGCCACGTCATAGAAGAATGAAACATTCCTCGCAGGATGCCAAAAATCTCAGCTCAACCTCGTAAGGCCCAACTGCTTCACAATTACCTCTGTAATCTACATGAAGAAGCAAACTCAGAAATGGAGCACACAGCATTTAAAATGGCAGTAAATTTACCTCTGTTGCTCCATTATCTCCTGGTATTTCTGTGGATATTAAAATGATTGGAAAAGGCTATAACGCACTTGGGTAAAATACTGGGTATAAAGCTAAACACAATTCCAACCCCATTCCAACTAAGTCCTGCCTGGTAAGAAGAAACAGGCATAAAAATGAGTAAAAAGGAGGGTCATAATACATTCTATAGACTCTTAAAGTTTTTATTATGGTAATGCCATTTGTTTTAGTAACTAGTTATAGATTTCTTCAGAAGTGTAAGCCCAGACTTTCATGTTTTTAGCCACTAACACAGAACAGGCTCCTTTTGTCAACCAAAAACCAAAACTTTTGAGCTAAAAAAAATTTAAGTGCTCTATACTTACTGTATATAAAGGATTTTGAAGGGGAAAGTTTTAAGTCTGTCAGATTGCTTCTGGAAATTTCCAACGATAAAACTGAGAGAGACCTAAAAGTCATCTTGCCCATATTCCATTCTCAATGCAGAAATTTCTTCAGTGCTATTAACAGATGATTATTTAGCTTCCACGTGTACTTTTCCCACAAAACATGGATTATTCCAATTATTGGACAAACCTAATCGTTAGATAATTAGTTTATATAGAATTACTAGCAAGTGTATACTGCCCCTCCCTATTAAGTTCTGCCCCACAGAATGGGGCAGACATGACCCCTGTCCTCAGGAATAAAAAGAGTGAATTTAATCCTAATTCATGGTGACACTTTAAGTAATTACTCTTATTCTATCTCCCAACTCTTAGGAAAATGGGTAAGAGTCTAAGTTGCCAGACATCTTAATGTTGCTTTTACAAGCCCCCAAAGGGCAGTGTGAAGACAACTATTTTTAAATATGAAAGTTAAGTTTCAGAAAAATACACACAAAACACTCTGAGATGGCACATTAGAGGGTTTCTGGTACTTTGTATCCCATAGAGTAACTTGCACAACTAGGGAGAGCACTTTAGAAGCGGCTGAATGACAGAAAGCCAATGGCTTATGTAGAGACCATGTGCCAGTAGGGTGTGGAGTTAAAGGAAGATGCTATTTCTTCTTCCAGGTAGACTTGAAGAATCGGGCTAAGGGGGGCATAACTTAAGAGAATCTATGTATCCCTACTGATACAAGGAGATAACTGGGTGAGGGGCAGACACATCCCCCTCAGCATTTTAGTTTGCCTTGCTTTACAACATCCCTGATTAAAGAGGCATTAGGCAGACATCACACTGCGGGGAAGACACACTGATGAGCCACTAACCCTGTTTACAGTAGAGGGACAAATCACTGCTTGGTGAAAAACATATGCAATAATGAAAAATTTCAGCCAAGTCGTTCTAAGATTAGAATTTATTAAATTATTATTTTTAAAACCAGGGGTAGGCTCTTGACATTTAAACAAATTCTTGACTAGTTCTTTAGTTACTTCAGCAAGCTAGAAGTATCTGGGAAGGCATCTCAGCCATTGGTGTTGACATGAGGGAGACCCCGGCCATTCAGGAGACCAGACTCTGACAGTCGTAGGAGGAATAGGACCACTGCTAGGGCAGAGGCAGCACTCCTGTATTGTAAGTTTTCTAGGACACTGGTTCGCAGCCTGGTTTTCGGTTCTGTCACCCTAACAGCTGATGCTCACCTGCAGCCTCATTCTAACTACACCTTCACTCAAGAAAAGTCTGTCAGCATTTGAGTGGGAGTACAGGATAGTAACAGGATTACCTGTACGAATGAAGCCATTTGAAAGGTAAGGGAGTCACAAACCAGCTACAGATTAGCTGCAGGGCACCCCTCACCTGATTCTGATGCTCTGGCGTGCGGCAGCACTAGCATTCAGAGCCGCTGCTCTAGAGAGCCATCAGTGGCTTCCATCGAGTCAACACTCGTCGTTCACTGAGATGGTTTCAAAGCAGAATAGCTCTTCTCCTCGAGAATATTTCTTACACTGTCCCTCCTGCTATGGAGGAAGTGAATCTGGCTCAAGTCAGAGTAAGCAGCATCACTCTTGTTACTCTAACAAACATTTCGTGAAAGCAGCTTTTTATTAGAGGAGCAGAATCCTCCTTGGTTCCTGGAGGATTCACAGAACATTACAGCTGGAAAGGGCTTTAGAGCATCTAGTAGAATTCCCTCATTTCATAAATGAGAAAATCAGGCTGAGAAGTAGACACTTGCCCCTGACTGCAGAGCCAGTAAGGAGCAGAGCTAGGAACAAAATCAGGTCTCCCGATTCTACGTCAGCCCTGTACAGGTAACAGTAGAACCTAGTAAGGAAGAAGAGGAATCACAAACTGAAAGGATGGGAAAATAGTGATATTTAAGAAGTTCGAAGTAAAAATGAACGGAGGCTGACAGTTCAAAAAAGAAAGGAGAGAAAAAGCCTGGTGGTACAAAACCGCTAAAGAGACGCCACTGCCTATGGGAGAAAAAAACTGGGATTGAGAACTAGTATGCAATTCAACTTTCTGGCAAAAAGCGAAGACATTATGTGAGTTTAGAAGCCTTGAAATGCACAATAACTTAGAAATAGATATTTTCATTTAAGTGATGGAAGTTATCCAGCACGTAACTAGTACTCACTAGATTGAGAGGACAGAATCTGACAGCCTAAGTAAGGAAATCTGAAAGAACAAAGAAAAGAAGAACTTTAGTCCATTACATTCCATTAGAAGTTCTTTGTTCATATAAAGCTTTCTGCTATCAAAAATTCAAGAGAACTTTTTGGCTTAAATAATCACTTGTATAAAACAAGGAAAACACTCTAAAGCTTTATAGTACAAGAATTTGTGCACATTCGACTTACTCCCAAAAGCACTCTTCCCAAGATATACTGTGCCTTGGTAGAAGAGATAAAAAAAAAAAACAAACAGAAAAGAAGCATCTTTGGTATCCTCATCAACTAAGGACTTTGCTGAAAGACATTCCCAAAGAAATTTTGTCTATGTGCACATGGCTATGACAAGACTGCTAGTCTTTTGAGTCTTCTTATGCTAGAAAGGTAGTATTACCTGGCACTTGTAAATAGATGGCAAATGACCAGATGTATGAAGAAAGTGGTTAATTTTACCAAGATTGTGTTTGTGTGTATGCAATCACTAGGTACCCTGCCTCTATACATATACGTCTTAACAAACACATTTTTAAAACTTTAAACAAAGTCTTTAGGTTCACTAAACCAAGTCATACAAAATCTGTGGTCTGAGAAGCTGCTGTCAATATTATAACTGGGTATTATATATAATTTTGGCATATCAAAAATATTTACAATGCAGCTAACACATATGGTCAATGAATACAAAAATTATTTATAAATGCACATATATTTACAATGAGATCCCTGGGTGGCAGGGACCAAAAAAAAAAAAAAAAAAAGATTCACAAGAATACAACACCCCTTGATGTGGTAACAGTTGGTCAAGTCTGGGATTCTTGTCAAAGACCTTGAATATCAAAGCCTCAGTCTCAACTAGATGCTTAAAACCACTGAAGAATCCCGGACACACTTCCCAGAGGGCTCCAAAGTTATTTCTGTTCCTTGGAAGACACAACAGAACAGTGATGTTTTCTCAGAATCATTCTGCAGGTTGAGACAATCCAGCATGTTAAGCAGCAATGAGGCTCTCCCTAAAAGGCAATGCACAGCCGGGCACAACCCCATGGAACCATCAGCAAGCACATTTGTCCTATGTTTTCCTCTGCCTGTGTTGCACATGTTTTATTAGATGTACCCATTTCTGTCAGCCGTTCCCCTTCTTCCTCAGGAATAAGCCCAAACAAATGCCTGGCCCACCTCGGTGGGGTCAGATGTAATTGCAGACAGGGTAAAGCAAATGCTGACTTTGGGGTTTCTTCTGAACTCTGAGGTAGTAAATACAAAATGAATTAACTGGAGTCTTGGCCCAGATTTCAGCCTGGAGTGAGGTTCATGTGCCCTCACTACCATCTTGAATGTTCCGAGTCCTACTAAAATCAAAAGCATGGTCGTGCAACCTGTGACAGGACGTGGGGGAGGCAGAACCCTCTGGGCCACTCTCTGCCAGACCCTCATTCTGATGGAGTTGTGGTGGCTCAAGGACTGGCTGCTGGGAAAAGGGAGGATGAGGCAGGCCTAGTTCTTTGCTTATGTTCCAAAGAGGCCGCGGCAACGTTTCTGAGAACGAAAGACAATAATCAGTGGCAATGGAAGTTCAAAATTAATGGTCTAAAACTTCATTTTCTTTTACCCAAATCCTCCCAGAAATAAAGATACCCAATATTCCTGAATAAGGACATTTAGAGTAAATGTACACTTGTCATCTTCTTAGCAACAGTTAACAAAAGAAAACAAAATAGGAACTGGAACCATGGTCTTTCAATAGGCTTAACCAAGTATTTACTGAAACCTTGCGATATGTCCTCTGCTTTCATCTATTATTAGTGGTTCTGCTGCTACAAAAATTTAAAAATAAAATTCTTTAGACACATGGAAACAGACAAAAATAGTATCCATATTGTAGTGAAAGTTGCATGATACAAAAATCACTGATTCAGTGCAGCTATTACATCTTTAAATAACAAATGAGTATGTTTAAAAAAATTGTTTTAAAAATAAACCATCTCCCTCCAGCTTCTAGCATGCCAGTTATTCTAACAACAAAATAATAACCAAAAGCAGCAATTTTAAATCAGATTATCTGTACTTTGGTTTCAAAAATATGCATTTCTCATTCACCTTATTTACTGCAGTGGTGAGCTCTTTCCCCAAAGAATATTTGCTGAAAGCTATATTAACTTCATGGGGATGCATTTTGGAAAAAGTCAGGCAAAACATTCTGGAAACAAACACTCAGAAATAAAAACAAAATCCTTATGGAAAAGTAAGCTAGGGCAGGGTTTCTTAAGCTTTAACGTGCATACAAATAACCTGGGGATCTTGTTAATATAAAGATTCTGGCTCACTGGGTCCAGGGTGGGAACCTTGGTCTGCATTTCTAACAAGCTCCTAGGTAATGCTGAAGCTGAGACCACACTGTGAGTAGCAAGGAGCTAGAGCACCCCAGGGAGGAATGAGCAAGGCACCAAAACACTCATTTGCTGACTTCCTCACTTACAGACCAAGTTAACGATTGAGATACCCCTAAAGTTAAGAAAAAGATGCACTGCATTTCTGGCTCCACTTAAAGTCTTTTTATGTGTGTAACTCTTTTAGGATATGGGAACACGGAATTAGTGCTGGTGCACTTCTTTCATGGACACTGAACTTTAAAGCCAAGACACACTTTTCTCTGACTTGTACCCTCTTTAGAAATCTCTGGAGTTGGTCCCTAATTAAGAACAAAAGAGCACATCTTAAAAGTCCCATGTCATGTTTAGTTTTGTGAGGAAGTGCCAAGCTGGTTTTTAGAGTGGCCGTACCATTCTGCATTCCCACCAGCAATGTTTGAGTGCCCCCGTTTCTCTGCAGCATAACCAACATTTATGTTGTCACAATTTTTTTTTTTTTTTTTTTAATTTTAGCTCTTCTGATTAGGGTGTAATGACCTGTTATTGTGGTTTCAGTTTGTATTTCTTTGATGTCTAATGATGTTGACTATCTTTTCATTTGCCATCTGTGTATATTTATATTCTCTTAGGTGAAAGGTCTGTCCAGTTCTTCTGCCCATTTTCTCATTGACTGGCTGATTTTTCTGTTCAGTTTTGAGAGTTCTTTATACATTGATACTCTTTATTAAGTGAATGGTTAAACAAAAGGTAGACATCTATATCTTGGAATGCTACTCGGCAACTGAAACGAATAGACTTTTAATATACAACAACTTGATGAATTTTGAGACAATTTTGCTGAGGGGAAAAAAGCCAATTCCAAGCTTACATGCTGTATGATTCCATCTACACCACATTCTTGAAAGCACAAGATGTTCCCATGAGGGGAAACTGGGTAAGGGGTACAAGGGAAACTCTCTGTATTCGTTCTTACAACTGCATGGGACTCTATAATTATCTCAAAATAAAAAGAATAGATTAAAAAAAAAAAATCCCATGTCAGATCATGTACTCCTGCCAGAACCACCCCTGGAAGCATGTGCAGTCCTCACCCCCACCCAACCTCCTGTGCCCTTCCATTTTAGGCTGACAGGAGGGTGACAGCTGATGAAAACCCTGGATGGACAGGAAGACATGTGCAGCAGTGCCCTTCCCGGTCTAGAAAGAGTTTTGTCTTACTGACCGAGGTGTTACCACCTTCCTCCTCTGCCCAATGTGACTTGTGCGTGTTCTCCCAGGCCGTGGAGGAGGGCAGCCACTATCCCACAACCGCATCCCCACCTCGGGCCCTGGATCGTAATGCCTCACACACAAAAGCAAACACTGGCTAAGTGATACTGACATTCAGTATTTACCTGCTAGAACAGCAACCAAATCATTTTTAAACCTTCTCAGTAAAATTCTCCACCAAATTATATCCTCGGCATATCCAATCTCCATTATTTAAATAAAGATGGAAGAAAAAATTAACACCTATATGAAACTTTTTAAAAGCTTTTTCTATATGGCTTCTGAATTTCTAGAAGTTTGATCCTGATACACCCACAGAAGCTGTTTCCATCCTACAGATGCAGACTTCTCTGTAATTCTAATCTCTGAAAATCTCTGGCCCTAGCTTATGCCAGCTAGCAGTAGCTAATCACTCTATTATACCAATTTGCTTGCTTCCTGTCAAATCCAAGTGCCACTTATAGGATGGAAGGAAAAATCAAGTAGGTGAGAGTAAAAACAAAACAAAATAAACAAAAAACAGTGTGCCCTTTACCACTGCTCATCTGTGTGGAGGGAAGTTTCTTCTCATTTATCCTCTCATGGTTGGTGGAAAAGGCAGCCATCTCTCTGTCTGCTGATGACACCAGGCTCTCCAGGGTAGGGGCATCTTGGGCAGGATGTGCCAAATATGTCTCTTTGGGCATCTGGACCATGAGGCTGGACAGTGTTTGATCTAGAACATCTTCCTCAGCAATATAGGTGTACGGACAGTATTCTCGGGTCCTGGAGTAGATGTTGGCATTGTCATAACAATCGGAGCAAATAACCCGGGTACCAGGGCCACCTGATGACAACATAGGAAAGAATCCTTCAGTTAAGGATCAGCTTTGCCGATCACCAGTTTTCTACACCAGCTGTCACCATTATCTCCATAGCTGGCATCAATTCAGCACTTACTTGATAAACCAGGTAAAGTCTCAAGGTCTTTCTGGGAATTAACTAATTTAATCCTCACAGCATCCCCATGAGGTAGGTACTATGTACCCCCATTTTACAAATGGAGTAACTACAACACAGAGATATGAGGGAACTTGCTCCAAGACACTGCTACAATATAGAGCCGAAATCTACACTCAGGCACTCTAGGCTCCAGAGCCCATGTTCTTGAATGCTACAGTTAACCATCTCTGTCCAGCCTGGGTAAGGTCACGCCCAATTCAAGGGAACCAAGATAAGGCTGCACTGTGCCACAAGACACATGTTTGGCTGAAGCAAACTAAAGCAGAGAACAAGGAGTTATGAGGACTGCACTTCACAAAGCCCACATTACTTTCCTGAGTCAAGGGATCAAGCAACACTCCTGGCTAAAAGTACCCCGAGAAAAAGCCTCTGATGGTCAAGAGTCCTGCCTGACACATGTGCGTGTCTGGCAGAGGTAAAGTTTAATAATGAGCTCCCCAGACTGTTATGTGCTTTGAAAACTGTTCAAAGAGAGAAAAGAGTGTGAGAAATAAAGAGCAAGTAACTTCTTGATCAAGCAACACTGTTAGAACTGGAAGTTAGTTTGGCTCAGAAAGTAGTGTTATTTCCCACCAATTCAAAGAGTAGAGGCATTTAAAGATTCTTCTAAAAGCTAGAAGTACCCAAAATAAAATCCAATTTAACGATTAAACAGATAAACCCTGTTAACGTTCAGCCTAAAAAAATCTCTGTACAAACAGAAAAGGTCTTTCATTTGTATGGTACTTGAAGCACTACACCAATTTGTTGAAAGGATCTGTGAGAATCTTGAGAGAAGTCCTTTATAAAATATTGTTTCTTTATTTTTAAAAAATGAGAAAGTTAAAGCTCAGATTTAAGTAACTTGTTCATGGTCCCAGAGCCGGAAACAGGAACTAGGAATCAAACCCAATTCTTCTATCCCTCAATTCACCTCCCCGAGTTCTGTCACTCCCTGAGGGAAGGGAGGAGTGGGGAAGAGAAGTAGTACTAGAAATTGGGTTCATTTAATTAGGGAACATTTTGTATCTCTCTGATTTCTCCAACATATGCTGAGAATCACCACTGCCCTTTAAACTTCAGTGAATATCAACCTGTCAGCAGGAGACACAAACCTCCCCTGGATATGGAGAGCGCTCATGTCTTAAAAAGTTAAGACACCTCAAAAAAGTTTCTAGAGCACCTCCTTCTCATAATAATACTTTGGGTTTGGGAGCCTTTGCTGGGTACGCCAATCTCTTGTTCCGGGATGTGTTTCTCCTTTCTGTCAGATGATTTTCTTCTCTGTTAAGATTTCGGTCGATTTCCATCCTATTTTGCATGGAGCCAAATGTTTTCATTGAGTATCTTACTTTAAAATGTTGCCTCAAGTCGCGCCTGGGTGTCTCAGTCGTTAAGCATCTGCCTTCAGCTCAGGTCATGATCCCAGGGTACTGGGATGGAGCCCCACATCGGGGGTCCCTGCTCTGCGGGAAGCCTGCTTCTCCCTCTCCCACTCCCCCTGCTTGTGTTCTCTCTCGCTGTGTCTCTGTCAAATAAATAAATAAAATCTTTACAAAATAAAATGTTGCCTCAGGTTAATGGGGAAAACTATACATTGACAAATAAACTCAACAGAATAGGCTGAAATTATAAGCATATATAACAAAGAGTCATTACCATCAGCACCTTTGTGTAAATATCCATTGGCAGGAGGCATGAGTTGCTGATGACTGCCTGCCTCAGAGTTGCTGTAGCCTTCCTGTGGCTCCGACAGTGTTCCTTGGGAAGACAAGTAGCTGGGAATGTCTGCAGGCAGATTAAGTTCCTCTGTAAAAGAGACATCTGTAACTTTCAAATAACATTAGGCAACACTCAGAAGACTATTGTGCAAATGTGCCCACTTTGATACATCTACTGGCCAGGAAAATGTTATGTACCTAGGAACTCAACAAGTCTTAGAATGTCCCCCAAAAACTCTTTCTTGCTAAAATTCTTTTCGAAGCCTCATTTAAAAAGTATTACTATAAGAGGCAAAACCTAAAGTCTGAAATCTTATCCATAGGAGTACTTTCACAATCTATCTGACTGAGCCTCTTCTCTTTCAGAATTTTGGGGAGAGGGGGTGTGAAAGGCCGATCCCAGTCAGAAGGGCTCCACTCTTCCCCCACAGAGAAGCTTGGATGGAAATGAGCCTTAAGGATTAAAGAAAGAAGGTGCACCTGTTACGTGTTTGTAAGAGCAAAGTTTTGGGGAACTATCTACAAATTCTTAAAATTATTCATCAGAGAGGTTCCATTATTATCAAGGAAGTAGGGCATTTTAACAAAAAAACCTCCTCCTACCACACATAAAGTATCAAAGCTCCACAGCTTTTAATATTTTACAATAAATTGTATACTACATTCCTGACTCAAGTACAAGCCATAAGTGTCGACTGGGTACCACTCACCTGTGTTCGTGATACTATAGTCTTCATTCTTCCTTCTCATGTGGTAAATAACAATGACCCAGATCAAAGAGGTGCCCACAACACAGCAGACCACAACAATGATGACGATGCCAACTGTGGTCCAGCCATCATCTTCATGCCCAATGCTACTCTGGGAAGAGTCACAGTTGGGGGATGAAATGACATTCAGGTAAATGTGACCACGTTCTGTCCCAAGGGTGTTAGACATAATGCAGGTGTATTTCCCAGCATCTTCCAGGCCAGCATCGACAATGATGAGAAGCTGGTTGGCTGCAGCAAAAAAGTGCCGTTCAGTCACCAGCAGGGGCCCATCATCTTTGGTCCAGTTGAGGCGAGGGGCAGGACTCCCTCCAGCTATGCACTGTAATACTGCAGTTTCACCTCGCGTTACTGTCTTGTCCTCCAGGGGTCTGATAAATGAGGGTGTCTCTAACAGAAAGATGTATAAAAAATCATGTTATACCATTTTATTTCTTAAATCCTCCTGAAACAGATGAATGAGGTGATGATGCAATAAGTAAGCCCTTTCAGGGGCACCTGGATGGCTCAGTGGGCTAAGGAGCCGACTCTGGATTACAGCTCAAGGTCATGATCTCCGGGGCCTGGGATCAAGCCCTGTGTCAGGCGCCGCACTCAGTGTGGAGTCTGCTTGACATTCCCTCTCTCCCTCTTCCACCCCCTAAAATAAATAAATAAACCCTTAGGAAAAAAAATAAGTAAACACTTTCATAGACTTAATGGGAAGATTAGAAGTTAGTGTTTCAGAAAAGCAAAAGCCTCAAAAATCTTATCTCACTAATTCTACCTTGGGCAAGCTATCCTAAGCAAGGAAGTCAAAGATTTATACACAAACAGGTTATGAAACTAGCTGTAATTTTTAAAAATAAAGGGAAAAAGTCTTTAAATCTAGCAGGAAAAGTTGTAAGTAAACCATAGTACAGGCACATGATATTTTTTGAAGACTTAATGACAGAGTAACCCTTGTGATACAATATTTTAAGAGGATAAAAGTAGGTATACATAACTACATGAAAATGTGTTTTTAAAAAAGTCCAGAATATGCCAAAATCTTTAACAGTGTTTTAGTGACTTTCCCTTTTTCTAATTTTCTATATATCCTAAATTTTTAAAACTATATACTTATTTTTCTGATTACACAAGTAAATAACACAAATCAACAAACTTTTAAAAAACCTAACATCTAGGGGAATACAGAACTAGAAAGCAGAATCTGCCTTTGAGTTGAGTCCCATGAAGACAAGTATTCTCAAAGAAAAAAAAATAGGCTTGTCAGAGGAACTCTTTAGGGAAAAAACATTTTATTTTACCAGAACATAGGATCAAGAGGAGTACATTGGAAGGAGAAGAGGAAATCTAACCAGAAGATGGTCATTTTTTTGTGCATTAAATTTTTTTTAAATAAACTAGGAAAAAAATTGTCTTGAGTTGTCTGTGAAGCAGTATAAAACAACTGCAAACTCACTGCTGAATAGAAAAAACATATATGAACTAGAAAACTCTAGAAGGCGATGTAACAGGATAAAGGGATTTGAATTTTTAATTCATGTGATAAAGATCTCTAATTCTGCCCTCACTACTTCCCCAGGTTTCAGTTATCTGATCCACTAATATCCTAGGCTGACATAACTCTGCATGTATTCGCAAAAAAAAAGTGACAAAGATAGAAGGATCACAATTAAAATCTCAAACTTAGACTTTTTTTTTTTTTTTTTTTTGCCAATAAGACCAGAGTAGACCCTTAATAAAAAGGCTCCAACCAAAGCAGGGACCCATGGGTCAGTACACATACCTAATACTGTGAGTGAGGCATTTGCTGAGAGGCCTCCAGCTATATTTTGTGCCATGCAGCTATAGATTCCCATGTCTTCTATTTTCACGTTGGCAATGAAGAAGACATCATCCTCGGGCATGACATGCATGCGTCTTTCTCGAGCCGCAGGAAAGTCAGTGCCACCATCTTTCTGCCAGGAAATCTGAGGTGCAGGGTGCCCCTCTGCAGCACACTCTAATCTGGCCATGGCACCAGTGCGAATAGTGAGATCCATTGGTGTTTTCAGGAAAGATGGCATCTCTGTTTCAAGAAAGATCCCCGAAACAAAGTGGGTGGGGCGGTGGTAATACACGCACACACACACATACACACATACACAAAGTACCAACTTGTAATACTCTATTTCTTTCAGAAGGCATGCTCTCTGGATTGACAGTAAATACAACTTCAGAGGCCATCTTTTCTCTTTGAACCTCAGAGTACTTGGAGTACAGTGGTAACTCTTCTAGAATGATACATTTACCTATCTCTCTGATGGGGAAAGGAAAGGTAGAAGGCCACAAACCTTTCAGAGAACTCCATACATTTATTATGACTCCCTTACTTAAGAGACTAAACGGTGCTTTCCAAACTAACATCTACAAAGCTGTCATGGCAAATGCATGTTAAAAGAAATTTATACCAAAAAATAAATAAAATACAGAATACAAAAAGTTTATGCCTTCAAAAATCTCATGAAACCCAGAAGTAAGACACAAGTATATCCTTTGGTTGCACAAAACCTAAAATGTTTTAGTGATTCAATTTGATAGGTGATCAATTAATCAAACTGTTTTGGAGAAGTTCTTTTTTACAACCACAGTGAAGAAGAGCATTAATAAATGATTCTGTGTGACCACATTTAGACAATGATAATGATCAGTGCACCCAGAAATGTCCTAAATACTCCGTTATTACAAAGTCCTGTGAACAGTGTCAGGAATACATTTCACAGTTTCCAAACAGAATTATGGTTCTAGAAAGAATAAATTTCAAAAGAATTTTTCCAAAAGCATAAGTAACAAGGAAAGCAGCCTATCTCCTGGGGCCATGGAATTCCCCCTTACCTCCAACCAAGGACCAATTAGGGACAGTAACTGGACAAAATGGTAATCCAATCTATACGTTATTACAACCCTAAAGACAAAACAGTAAAATCTCCCCTCAAATGTCAGGCTTAGCCTCATTTTCTTGGCCAAGTGGTTCAAAACCTGAACATGAAGAATCCTTCCAACTATAAAACTATCAGGGAGCAGAATTCCTTACCATTCACAGTCAGTTTGGCTTTCTGAGAATAATTAGAACCAAAGTGATTAGTAACGATGCACTGATATCTTCCTTCATCTGTGAAATTCACATTGAAAAGATGTAAGACACTCGTATATTCTAGAGCTTCTCTGGCTTGCTGCTGATAACGAACAAAATTCTCACTATCGATGTCATTCAGGATTTCACTGTCTTTGCGCCACATGGTAGACATGGGTGAATCACTGCTGCTCACTGCAGTGCACGTCAGAGTCACATTCGTGCCTCTAAGAGCAATTGTATTTTCAGGATGCATTTTTATCTGTGGCTTGAGAAAATCATCTAAGAGAAAAAAATGGGGCAGGAGCCAAGTCATTTATTTTTGCTTCTACAGATTTTGAAACAAATAATGTAAAATTGCTTGTTCTGTTTATAAAATGGCATATCAAGATTCACAGAGACTACAGAGCTAGAATCCAATTCCTTTTTGTTAAAAGATGTGGAAAATGAGGCCCAGAAGGGTCAAACAACTTGTTCAGAGACATGTAAGTTCCCAGCAAAGCCTGGACAGGAACCCAGGTTTTCAGACTTCAGGATCTAGCATGTTTTCTACTATCACTCATGGTCACTTATGTTTAGAATGTACTTCTTAAGTATTACCAGTTACTGGGAAAAAAGAAAAACCTATATTCAAATTTCAAGACAAGTTCTAATCCTATTAATTCCTGTGTGTAGAGTTTACATATATAAACATACATATGATAATACCCATTATCTTTTCTGTGCCAATACAGAAAACGGGGATTATAAATTTATATTTTACAGGGTGGACCTATTAATAAAACATTATCTGCGAGCCCCTGGGTGGCTCAGCTGGTTCAATGTCTGACTCAGTTTTGGCTCAGGTCATGATCCCAGGGTCCTGAGATCGGGCCCCACATCATGCTCTACACTCAGCACGGAGTCTGCTTGTCTCTCTCTCTCTGAAATAAATAAAATCTTTTTAAGAAAATAAAATAAAACATTATTTGAACATACTCTGTATGTGTGTAACTCTCACCTAAAATAGTGAAAAGTTCCAAACATGTTAAATGTCCAACTAAAGATAGGCTCAGGACTGGCTAATAAACTACAGATTCATAAATAATAGTATGTTATTAATATATGAAAAGCAACATAAGTATTTTGTGGGCCTGAACTTCCAGGATACTTAAGTATCCTTAAGTAGATTATAAACACAGATCTGACAATATATGGGTATCTAAATGATCAGATACTAGTGATATGCAAGAAAATGCACTGATATAAAAGTTCTACTACCTAAAGCTAGGAATCAGTTATTCTACTTTAAAGGAAATTTAAGTGTAAAGGAAAAATGCCCAAGCTGAGAAAGAACAATACAGATATATACTTGAAATTATGAGTACTGGAATCATGACAACTTTTCCATGACTGTCCCCCCCCTCCCCCCAAAAAAACTCCAAAACCCTGCCACCACTTTAGTCTTAAGAAACTGCATCAAAACTAGAAACAATGTGGGGTGCCTGGGTGGCTCAGGTGTTAGGCGTCTGCCTGCAGCTCAGGTTGTTATCCCAGGGTCCTGGGATCGAGCTCCACATTGGGCTCCTTGCTCAGCCGGGAGCCTGCTTCTTCCTCTCCCACTCCCGCGTTTATGTTCCCTCTCTAGCTGTCTCTTTCTCTGTGTCAAATAAATAAAATCTTAAAAAAAAAAAAAAACAGAAACAATGTGAAACTGGTACATTCACACATTGTTGGTGACAACATAAACAAGTGCTATCTTTCTGGAAAATGTACTACTTTTTAAGATCTATTTTAAAAAAATCATTTTTGATTCAGGAATCTTACTGGATATTTATTCTAAGGTTAACAACCCTCTAAAGGGAAAGGCCATTCATAAAGATGCCATTATACTGACATTGAAAATGATCACTGAAGAACCAGAGGAAAAAAACTGCTTATGATATATTAAGTCAAAGAATACAAAATTTAATCTACAATTACAAAATATAAAAATTTCAGAGAAGAACACAGGGAAATGGAAATAGATATGCTAGTTAGAAAGTATTCTGGTTTAATTTTTTTTTTAATTCTGTTAAGACAGTAAATGTGTACCATGCATCTTTTCTGACCACAATGCTACGAAACTAGAAATCAACCACAAAAAAAATCTGGAAAAGAGCATAATATATGGAGGTTAAATAACATGCTATTAAACCACTAAATGGGTTGGGCTGCCTGGCTGGCTTGGTCGGTAGAGCATGTGGCTCTTGATCTCAGGGTTCTAAGTCCGAGCCCCATGTTAGGTGTAGACATTACTTAAAAACAAAATCTTTTTAAAGATTTATTTATTTGAGTATTTATTTGAGAGAAAGTGAGTGCATGTGGGGGAGGGGGGCGGGGGCAGGGCAGAGGGAGAGAGAGAGAATCTTTAAGCAGACTAAGCACAGAGCGCAGAGCCCAATGTGGAACTTGATTCCACGACTCTGAGATCATGACCTGAGCTGAAACCAAGAATCAGAAACCTAACCAACTGTGACATCCCGGTGTCCCCCAAAATAAAATCTTTTAAAAAATAAAACAATGAATGGGTCAACCAAGAAATCAAAGAAGAAATAAAAAGTTACATGAAAACAGTCTATTATCTTTGGGATACAACAAAAGTAGTTCTAAGAGGGAGGTTTACAGCAATACAGACTTACCTCAAGAAGCAAGAAAAATCTCAAACAACCTAACCTTACACCTAAAGGAGCGAGAAAAAGAAAACCCAAACCCAGCAAAAGTAAAGAAATTCTAAGAGCAGAAATAAATGACGTAGAAACTAAAAAAACAACAGAACGGATCAATGAAACCAGGAGCTGGTTCTTTGAAAAGATCAAGAAAATTGATAAACCTCTAGGCAAGATTCATTAAAAAAAAAAAAAAAGAGAGAGAGAGAAGGGACCCAAATAAATAAGATTACTAATGAAAGAAGAGAAATAACAACCAACACCACAGAAATACAAATAATTTTAACAGAATATTATGAAAATCTATATATCAACAAATTAGACAATTTATAAGAAATAAATTTCTAGAAAACCTACCAAAACTAAAGCAGGAAGAAATAAAAAATTTGAACAGACCAATTACCAGCAATGAAATTGAATCAATAATCAAAAAACTCTCAAAAAACAAAAGTCCAGGACCAGACGAATTCACAGGTGAATTCTACCAAAAATTTAAAGAAGAGTTAATACCCATTCTTCTCAAACTATTCCAAAGAATACAAGAGGAAGGAAAACTTCCAAATTCATTCCATGAAGCCAATTATCACCCTGATACCAAAACCAGATAAAGACACTATAAAAAAAGAGAACAGGCCAGTATCTTTTATGAATACAGATGCAAAAATCCTCAACAAAATATTAGCAAACTGAATCCAACAAAATATTTTAAAAAATCATACGCTGCAATCAACTGGGATTTACTCCTGGGATGCAAGGGTGGTTTAATATGCACAAAACAAGCAATGTGATGCATCACATCAGTAAGAGAAAGGATAGCAACCATACGATCATTTCAACAGATGCACAAAAAGCATCTGACAAAATACAACATCGATTCATGATAAAAATCCTCTACAAAGTAGGTCTAGAGGGAACATATCTCAACATACTAAAGACCTTATATGAAAAACCCACAGCCAACATCATACTCACTGGTGAAAAACTGAGAGCTTGTCCCCTACGGTCAGGAACAAGACAAGGATGTCCATTCTCACCACTTTTATTCAACAGAGTGCTAGAAGTCCTAAGCCACAGCAACCACACAACATAAATAAAAAGCATCTGAACAGGTAAGGAAGAAGTAAAACTTCCAATATTTGCAGATGACATGATACTATATACAGAAAACCCTAAAGACTCCACCGAAGAAAACCCAACTAGAACTGATAAATGAATTCAATAAGGTTGCAAGACACAAAATCAATGTACAGGTATCTGTTGCATTTGTATACACTAATAATGAAGCAGCAGAAAGTGAAATGAAGAAAACAATCCCATTCACAATTAAACCAAAACCAATAAAATATCTAGGAATAAATTTAACCAAAGAGGTAAAAGACCTGTACTCTAAAACTATAAAATGATGATGAAAGAAGTTAAAGATGACGCAAAGAAATGGAAAGACATTCCACATTCATGGATTGGAAGAGCAAATATGGTTAAAATGTTTATACTACCCAAAGCAATCTACACATTTACTGCAATCCCTATATCAAAATACCAACAGCATTTTCACAGAACTAGAACAATCCTAAAATTTATATGGAAGCACAAAAGACCTCGAGTAGTCAAAGCAATCTTGACACAGAAAAACAAAACTGAAGATATCACAATTCCGTGCAAGTTATACTACAAAGTGGTAGTAGTTAATATGGCATAAAGACAGACACACAGATCAACGGAATATAACAGAAAACCCAAAAATAAGCCAACTATATGGTCAATTAATCTTCAACAAAGGAGAAATGAATATAAAACAGGAAAAAGTCTCTTCAACAAATGGTGCTGGGACTACTGGTCAGCTAGCTACATGTGAAAGAATGAAACTGGACCACTTTCTTACACCATCCACAAACATAAACTCAGAATGGATTAAAGACCTAAATGTGAGACCTGAAACCATAAAAATCCTAGAAGAGAACAGAGGCAGTAATTTCTCTCACATCAGCTGTAGCAACATTTTTCTAGGTATGTCTCCTGAGCAAGAGAAACAAAAGCAAAAATAAACTATTGGGACTACACCAATATAAAAAAATTCTGCACAGGGACGCCTGGGTGGCTCAGTCAGTTAAGCGTCTGCCTTTGGCTCAGGTCATGATCTCAGGGTCCTGGGATCAAGTCCCGCATCGGGTTCCTTGCTCCGTGGGGAACCTGCTTCGCCCTTTCCCCCTGCCTGCCGCTCCCCGCTTGTGCGCACACTGTTCTCTAATAAATAAATAAAAATCTAACCAAAAAAAAAAAAAAAAAAAATTCTGCACAGCATAGGAAACAACCAACAAAACTAAAAGGCAACCTACAGAATGGGGAGACAGTATTTCCAAATGACATATCCAATAAAGGGTTAATATCCAAAATATATAAAGAATTGATACAGCACAATACCCCAAAACAAATAATCCAATTTAAAAATGGGCAGGGGCGCCTAGGTAGCCCAGTCAGTTGAGCATCTGACTCTTGGTTTCGGCTCAAGTCATGATCTCAGGGTCGTGAGATCAAGCCCTGCACTGGGCTGCGCACTTAGCGCAGAGTCTGCTTGAGATTCTCTCTCCCTCTGCCCCTCCCACTCATGCACTCTCTAAATAAATAAATCTTTAAAAAAAAAAAAAAATAGGCAGAAGACATGAACAGGCATTTCTCCAAAAAAGACAGATGGCCAACAGACACATGAAAAGATGCTCAACAGCACTCATCATCAGGGAAATGCAAATCATAACCATAACGAGATATCACCCCTACGTGTGTCAGAATGGCTAAAATAAAAAACATAAGAAACAAGTGTTGGCGAAGACGTGGAAAAAAGGAACCCTCCTGCACTGCTGTGGGAATGCAAACTGATGCAGCCACTGTGGAAAACAGTATGGAGGTTCCTAAAAAAAATCAAAAATAGAACTACCCTACAATCCAGGTACCAAAGTACCCAAAGAATACAAAAACAGGAACTGAAAGGGATACATGGACCCCTATGTTTATTACAGCATTATTTACAATAGTCAAATTATGGAAGTAGCCCAAGTGTCCATTTATAGATGAATGGATAAAGATGTGGTATATACATAAAATGGAGTATTATTCAGCCATAAAAAAAGAAAGAGATGTTACCATCTGCAATGACATGGATGGAGCTAGAGAGGAGTATAATGCTAAATGAAGTCAGTCAGACAGCAAAAGACAAGTATAAGATTTCACTGATATGTGGAATTTAAGAAACAAAACAAACAAGCAGAGGAAAAAAGAGAGAGAGAGAGAGAGACAAACCAAGAAATGACTCTTAGCCATAAAGAACAAACTGATGGTTACCAGGACGGAGGTGGGTGGGAAGAGGGGGTAAACAGGAGATGGGAGATTAAAGAGTACACTTATCATGATGAAAAAATAATAATAAAATGATTTTAAAAAGACAGTGTGTAGTATACAAAATTTTAGAACAAAATACAAACCACAGACAAAATCTTTCAGGTCCACATTCAGGATGCTCTGCCCTGCTAGCCATTCAGGGTGTGCACAGCTTACATTCACAGAACGCTGGAAGTTATTATCAACCAGCCACTGAAGCAACCACTTCAAATGGCAGTCACAGAGTAAACTGCTTGTGTTCAGAATCCTGCAGAAGCCAAGAAGAAAAGAAATACCCTTTACTTTTCATTCTGCTTCTTCACCATTAAAAGTCTGCTGCACACCCACGCATTTTTCTCTCCAAAAAATGTTCAACCTGAATCAAACTACAAGACAAATTCAGACCGTCAGCCTCAATTCCTCAAATATTTCAGTGTCATCCAAAACATTAAGAAAAGGGGCAAAACAAGGGTAAGCGACCTATTTTAGATTAAAGGAGACTAAAGACTCATTACCAAATGCAGTGCATGATTCTTGATTGGAAAGAACATCTACAAAGAACATTTTTTGACATTGGGGATATCTGAGTATGAACTCCATGTCAGGTAATATTATTTTATCAATGTTAATTTAATTGAATGAGATAAAAGTGGTTATATGTAGGAAAACACCCTTGTTCTTGGGAAATACATGCTGAGATATTTAGGGGTAAAGTGTCATGAGGCCTGCAACTTACTATCAAATGGCTAAGCAAAGTAGTAGTGTATGTGGAGAGAAAAGAGAGAAAGAGATGGAGAAGGAGAGAGAGACGGGAGCAAGGGAGGGACAGAGCACAAATTTAGCAAAAAGTTAACAAGCAGTAAATCTAGGTAAAGGAAATATGGATGTTAACTGTACCTTCCTTTCAATTTTGAAGTTTAAAATTTTTCCCAGAAAAGTTTGGGGGAAAGCTTACCATATACATTGCAGCACAGAGACATGTTTGTTGTGGAGAAGATATTTTCCACAAGAATATTCCACAATAATTCCCTAAGAATTATTTTCAAATTATTCATTACAATTACAAAAACATCTCAGCCCTGTGGCAATGTGTACTGCTTAACTTAAACTAGGAACCAGTGAAATTTTATTTGTTGTCTACGGTAGGGCTGTAACATACACCGGAAAAATCAGATGTTTTCTCCTAATGACCCCATGAATGTCCCGTCCACCCGGAAGTAGTGAAAGCAAAGATTTTGAGAACATTGTAACTTGCTTTGTGTGCATCACCAAAATCCTCATTTAGTTTTTAAGTATCTAAGATCTGATTCCAAAGAAGTTTCAGTCTTCAATGGTATCTCAAAAGCCTTATTTGACTAAGGGTTATTTTAATTAATCAGGCCAAAAGTTACCTTTTGTATTTAAGAATTCTTAGGTTATATTCATTCATTGATAGACAAATATTTGAGTCTACTATATGCGAGGCACTGTTCCAGGCCGTGGGGATATAGGCCTCACAGAACTTACGTATTCATTAGAGCCAAGCAATAAACAAATAAAGGCAAAGTACAATGTCAGAAAGTGTTATCAAGAAAAACAAAGCTAAGCAAAGATACAGAGAGGGCAGCTACTAGTTTATATAAGTGGCCAGGGAAAGATTCTTTGAAGAGATGGCATTTGGGCAAAGAAGTGAGAGAACAAATCCCACAAAGACCTGAGGTAAGAGTGTCGCATACATAGGAAACTGTATGCAAAGGCCTTGAGGCAGACATGCCCAGTGTGCTTGAGGAAAAGTAAGGAGGCCACTGAGGCTACAGCACAGTGAGGGAGGGGACATGAGGGAGGGGACAGTGACAGGAATGAGGTCAGGGAGCTGGGCAGGGAAGACCAGGCCATGCAGGTGCTTTACAAACTAAGAAGAGAACCTGAAGTATTTTCTCCGTGTGTGTGAAGGAAGCCATTGGAAGGTTAAGAATAGAGGAGTGATGTGGTCTGATTTATGCTTTCTGAGATATAAGCTGGACTCATGAGACCTGGACTTAATCTTAATTCTGCTAACTTACCTTAAGCAAAATACTTAATGTCTCCAAAATCTCAGTTTCTATTTCTGGAAAATGGGTTTGAGAATGCCTACCTCAAAAAAATTTAAAATAAAGCCTTTAGCACAGTGCCTGGACACAGATACCACTGAATTCACATTACTTCTCTTTACTTCTGTTTCTTTTGCATCTTTCTATCCTCTCATGCTAACCAATCTGCCCCCAAAGACCTCATAGAATACCCTGCATTCTCTCGAAAAGTGTGTGGACAGATATACACCAAAATATTAATAGTGGTTGTCTCTGAGTAGTGGGGATCTGGGGACTTGCTCTCCTTCTTGCTTTAACTATATATTTTCTAATGTTTCTACCATGATTATTTAAGTTTAATGCAAAATATTTTTTAATTTACATACGACTTTCCCATCTCCCCCCAATATTTATGAAAAGCACTGTGAAGGATACCAGAAAGCATAAGGATATATTTTAATAAATCTTGATGTAATAACAGTATTATAAATATGACTTCGATTTAAAGTAAACCAAAAGCAGTCAAAATTTCTCAGTAAAAAAGGTGTGTTAGAGTTTCCTCCATTAGCAGTGTGTTCAAACCAATTCTCAAATTACCAAATGACTGAACCCTGAAACTACACTATTTGCTTTCACCTACTACCTAAATTACATTTTACACTTAGCTCTTCTAATAAGCGTTAAAACTTTATTGGCGGCCCTCAGATTATCATGGGCAAAAAAAGGGTAATACTGATATGCACTAAGTTGTGCCCTTAAAAGTTAAACTGAGGGTTGCTGGAGGGGAGGGGGATGGGGTAGCTGGGTGCTGAGCATTAAGGAGGGCATGTAATGTAATGAGCACTAGGTATTATATAAGATTGATGAATCACTAACCTCAACCTCTGAAACCAATAATACATTATTTTATGTTAATTAGTTGAATTTAAATTTTAAAAAGTTAAGCCTAGGAGAAATAATTCAAAATATCTTAACCAAAAAAAAAGAGCCACTTTTTTGCCACACTTTTCTGCCACAAAGTCTGGCAGAAAATAACTGATTCCCATTAACATTTTTATTTTATTAATATTAAGTTACTCAACTTTCACTATGTGCCAGCCTCTGTGCTGAGCATCTTCTCAAAACCTTCCAAAGTTTCCTAATGTATTTAGAGGAAAAAAAAAATCCAAAGTCCTCCTGACTCATTAGGTCCTAGGTGGTCTGGTTCCTGCTTAACTCTCTGACCTCACCTCCTAACCTCTCTTCCTCTTGCTCTCTGCCAGCCACACTGATGTCTTCGCTGTTCTTCAAGCCTAAGAAGCAAGCTCCTACCTCAGGGCCTTTTCACTTGTTTTCTGTGCCTGGAATGCTCTTCACCCAGTATTCAATGCTTTGCCACTAGGGTCCAGACTCAAATGCTATTATCTTCAAAAAAAAAAAAAAAAAGCCTTCCCTCACTACTTTATCCAAAATAGCAATCCCAGTCACTCTCCATACCTGTGACCCACCTTTATTTTCCTCCAGAATTCTTATTACCTGATGAGATATTGTATATCTACTGATTTATTCTTTGACTTCATTACTAGGATTTATTGTAATATGCTATGAGGATAAAGATTTTGTCTTGTTCACTACTGTGTTTTTAGCATCTAGGACAGTACCTTACATAGCAGAGGATAATAAATATTTTTTGAATAAACAAATTATCTAATTTTATCCTCACATAACTCTGAAGGAGGTACAACTTCCATTTTGAGAAGGGAAACTGAGTCTTAGACTAAATTTTCCCAATGTCACATAGCTGTAAAGAATGGAGCAGAAATTTGAAATCTAGGCAGTTTGAACTCACACACTTCCAGTGCATCTCAAACTACTTGTGATGAAGGACCAGTTTTATAATTTCCAATCTGTTGTAGATTAATACTTTTATAAAATTCAACAGAAGTGTCACAGTAATGTCAAATTGTTCTAAAAGTTTCTAAATGCTTACTATGAATTCCTGTCCTTATCTCGTCATGAACCAGTTCTGGTCCACAGTCTGTCCTTTGAGTGGCTTTTAAGCAAGGCGAGATCAATTGTTTTAGTCCACTGATTCTTAACACTGGTTCAATATTCAAATCACCAGAGTATAAAATTAATACCAATGCCCAACTAACCAACCCTCCCCCTGGGAAATCTCTAAAACAATAACAGCAATTTTTTTTAAAAATCATGAATATGTGTTTTTCTATTACAACTATTTAACAGTGTTTGACCATTTTAGTAATTTGAAAAAACAGATTAGAGACATTCCCTCTGATGATACTGAAACTGCTAAATTATCTCCAACAAATTACCTAATACCTTAACTGTAATCCACCCTAAGGTTTCCACCTAAGGAGCCCGGGAACACATTTTTCCAATGATCCAAAAACAAACAGGGGGGAAAAAGGAACAGAATATACTTAAAGCACAAGGAGCCATGCTAAGGTCTCTTTAACTACAAGCACAGGCAAAACAGAGGGTCTTGGTGCCACAAACTCTAGGCTTTTCAATCTTGGGTTATTTTAAAATTATATCCAGCCGCTAAAATAACTGAATATTAACATTTCTTTTTTTTCCTGCCTATATTGTGTGTTTTTGGAAACACATGGGTCACATTCATCACACTTTAAGCACAAGCATGGATAATGATCTAATGACTGGTGACAAAAAAAACTTAAATTACGTACAGTTCTTTCAAGCGAGTCTGAGAAAAAGCATTTTCTTGGATAGACATTATAGCATTGTTGTTCAAATCGCTGAAATGAAGAGAAATGAAACATTACTGGTCACCATTTCTACAATTAAATTATATAAACACTTTAAATGGTCATGAGAACCTCTGCTAATAGCAAAGATTATTTATATACTGAACAAAATGGATGCAAAATACTTACAGATGCTCAAGGGATTCAAGACCAATGAATGCTTTCTTTGTAATTGACTTAATTTGATTTCCTTGTAAGATTCTGAAATACAAACAGACCTTTCTAATAAAGCTCTCCACTAAGCAAAATTTAATTCATTAAATCAAACATTTACCTATAAAAAGTGAAAATACGTTTAACATGGATTTTTTAAGAAAGCTGTGAACCTTTATTACCAACCAATGCAAAGCACAGAATGAAGGCCTCTATTAAGAGGCTGGAGCGCAACAAGGTGAGAACACAAGGTGTGAACAGTCATGCAGACCCGTGATGCACTGCTAGATTTCATATGAGAAACTGGATTAGAGTCCCAATCTCTCCCTTCTTAGCAAAAGATCAGGTCAAAGAAATTCACACAAGTGTGAAGCTTTGGAGAAATTCTCAGGTGAGAAGATCTAACATCTTACTTGAGAGAATTCCTCTCTTTCTAGATAAATTGTCCATAAATCTCATATGATTAAAAATACTGGTTCAACTCTGGTTTCTCAGTGCATTTCTTTTACGTGAACAGAAATTCTAGTCCTATGAATAACCTCTTTGAGTACCCATAGGAAAGCCCTTTCAATAGAAAGTGTCCCACCACTAAATAAATAAAAAAAATTTAAAGCCACTGATAAACAAAAAACTTAATAAACAAAAAGCTTCCTCCTTTAGTGGGTGAGTCAAAAGGGTGACTTTCCAGCCATAGCAAAAAGACATAATCCAATCACATTTACAACTGGTTCTTGAAAATACACCTATATAGGCATACAAAAATATTATAAATACATACAATTTAGTGAGACTTGTAAGTCCAGTAAAAGCTTCACTAGCATCTTCTATGGCCCATGAAATTCCATTGTTTCTTAAGTTTCTACAAAAATGTCAGAGAAAGACAGGTTATGTTAGTTAAAATGACCATGATAGCACAGGATATCATCCTGGTATGGCAATGCTAATTTTCATCCTTATTTTAACAGTTATTTCTGAAGATGATTCGATTCTTCTTTTTAAAGAATGTCTGTAATAAGCAAGTAAGAACTGATTCTCATAAGCAAAGGATTAAGCTGGCCTTGATAAATAAATTAAGCAACCTGCTAAGAGTATTAATCTTCCTACCTAATAGGCCCTAATTTTGTTAGCATATTAAAAATTATAGTCATGGTCCTGCAAAAAGCAGGATTTCAAGACACAAGGGATATGGCTTACAAATGTGATTTTATACTAATGGGATTTCTGGGTGACCCACGCCTTCCCATGGGCCCTTAAACCTAAAATGGCTAACAAAGAATAATGTCAGTATAAAGCTTCACAGTTTGACAGCAATTAAACACACCCTCCTGGGGAGCAAGACCATACACCCATGCACTAGAGTGATCATTCTGTTATTTTTAAAAGGCAAAGTATGGATTTTTTAAAATCCACTGCTGCATTCTCAGAGGAAATGCAATTGCACCACACAATGTCCTGGTGGAAGAAGTATCAGTTATAGATATTTAATCACTTTTGCTTCCTTAAGTCATCTCATAATAAAACACAAAGCTCTTTTCTTTTTTTTTTAAGATTTTATTTATTTATTTATTTGACAGAGAGAGACACAGCGAGAGGGAACACAAGCAGAGGGAGTAGGAGAGGGAGAAGCAGGCTTCTCACCAAGCAGGGAGCTGGACGTGGGACTCGATCCCAGGACCCTGGGATCATGACCTGAGCCGAAGGCAGACGCTTAACGACTGAGCCACCCAGGCACCCAAAGCTCTTTTCTTTATTAATAATTTTTTTGGTTATGTAACAGTAAGGAGATAAGAGATCACTCTTCCCCTTTACCTGTATCTTTACTTGAAGTGAAGGTTAACAGGTTCATTTCATTTTACTAAGGAATAAACATTGAAACAACATTCCAAGACTTTTCCCCCTCCTCTAGAGTATAGCATAAAGAGAACTCACTGACCAACAGGAGTTAAGAAGTATATACTCTAGCAGGAGTATTGGCCTAAAGCCAGAATTTTTCAGCTCTTATCCTAATTCTGCCTTAACGATCTCTGTGGCATTAGACCATCATTAATTTCTGCAATTACTTTCCTAAACTTTAATACTAAAAGTAATAATCTGTGGTATACTGAAAGAAACTGCTTGCCATTCTTTGAACTGCCAAAAGGCTGCAGCTGCATCTGATATAAATTCCTGGGTTTGAACTGTTCTAGGTTTCTAGTAATGTAGAAAAAAGAAAAAAAAAAATCACTTTTAATTTTTCAAGGCCAAATCTGAGGGAAGACTACCTCATTAAGTTAAAAAAAAAAAAAAAATCAAACTTGTGCAGGTATACATACCTTCACAAAATTATCATGCTTTCTTTCTCACTGATGGCTAGGTCCAAAGTTGGGAGCCTGCCTCTTTTCTGAGACCATTTATCAACTCCGAGCCTGATGACCAAAAAGTCCCCTATTCAGGACCCTTAAGAATCTACAAATTCTACTACCTAGCCCTTCTCTCTTATTCTGCTCTGTTTGAAATCACTATATTTCATTAAAATACTTCTTCATTCAATTATGTTTCATGACAAGGGTAAAACATCCAACTTACAGAACCCCAGAATTTTAGAGTTGATATTGCCTGTAGCAACCATTTACTCCTATGTCCATCCTCTGCTGGGGGAAGACACAAGCAAAATGACACCCAGGGAAGGTTAAGTGATTCTGTTCATCTGGCAGTACGGTAAGTAGCACATGAGCCTTGGCGTCAAACAGACCTACTTCTCGCTCAAACATTTACAAGCTGTGTGACTTTATCCTGAATGTGCCCGATTTTGTCTGATCTCTGAAACTTAAACAGGGTCAGGCCTGGTTAGTACTTGGATGAAAGACCAGCTGGGAATACAAGTTGTGTAACTTTATTTTTTTATTTTTTTTTTTTAAGATTTTATTTATTTGACAGAGAGAGACAGTGAGAGCAGGAACACAAGCAGGGGGAGTGGGAGAGGGAGAAGCAGGCTTCCCGCTGAGCAGGGAGCCCGATGTGGGACTCGATCCCAGGACCCTGGGATCATGACCTGAGCCGAAGGCAGATGCTTAACGACTGAGCCACCAGGCGCCCCAAGTTGTGAAACTTTAAACAATCATTTTAATCTCTCTGAACCTCAGCCTCCTGATATGGAGAAGAGCAATAATATCCTAGTATTCTGAAAGCACCTAGCACACGTCAGATCGTTGATAAACGTAAGTTTTTTCTGTTCAAGTCATGCAGCAAATTAGCAACAATGAACAGCGCTCCTGTCAGAGCTGCTCCCACTACACATCCTGTATCCTGCTGAATGGTAAGTAGCAGTTTTCTGAGAGTAGTTCAAGGTCAGAGGAACAAGAAAATGTGCATTCTTGACTAGCAACTGTGTTTTATTCCACAGTAACTGGCACAATAAGAGATGCTTTATTTGATTAAATTCAGAATTAAAGTACAAACTGAACTGGCTAAAGATATAAGATTTATGCGCAGGGATAGAGACAAATAAGACTGTCTTGCCACGGGCGCCTGGGTGGCTCAGTTGGTTAAGCGACTGCCTTAGGCTCAGGTCATGATCCTGGAGTCCTGGGATCGAGTCCCACATCGGGCTCCCTGCTCAGCAGGGAGTCTGCTTCTCCCTCTGACCCTCGTCCCTCTCATGCTATCTCTCATTCTCTCTCTCTCAAATAAATAAAAATCTTAAAAAAAAAAAAAAAAAAGACTGTCTTGCCCCAAAGTATAAGACAGAAGAACTGCAAATATTAACATAAACATAAATGTGTAGCTTGATTAGCTGTTTTAATTTGCTTTACTATTTTTTTTAAAGATTGTATTTATTTATTTGAAAGAGAGAGAGAGCACGAGCAAGGGGAGGGGTAGAGGGACAAGCAGACTCCCCGCTGAGCGGGGGGCCCAATGCAGGGCTCGATCCCAGGACCCTAGATCATGAGCAGAGCCGAGGTTAGACGCTTAACCAACTGAGCACTCAGGCGCCCCTATTTACTTTACTGTGTTTAAAAAATCAGCAAAATAAAGGACAGATGTACTTACAGCGTCTGAAGATTGGAAAGAAACCTAAATACACCATCAGCAATGTGAGTGACTCTGTTGTCCCCTAAATTCAGTCTCTCCAGTAAGCTCAGACCCACAAAGGCAGATTCATCCAGGCGGGTCAACTGGTTATAGGACAAATCACTAAAAACAGGAAACATGAAAGGTAAGGAATTCATTGTATTTTAATTCAACTTTCCTATTCTCATTCTATTTACATGTTAAATTTAGAGTTTTCAACAAACTTCTAATAAAGAGGGATGTTAGATCTCATTATTGGCTATGAGAGTGATTTATTCCAACCTACTCTGGTCTCCCAGCCGCCACTGAAATGCCAGCCAACACTCACAGTTCAGATAGTCTTTGGCAGAACTCCCATGCATCAGGGCTGATTCTTTCAACAGCGTTCTGGCTCACAGACAGCTGCTGTAACATTCGCAAGCCATACAACCACCCCTTGTTCACTTCTGTAAGGTTATTATGCTCCAGTTCTCTGCAGAATGAGAGAAAGAAAGGAGAAACAAGGCATTGCACCGAGAAGGTTCCAAAACTCTTCATGAGGTCTTGCTCAGAGAGGCATATACTTTCACTCAGTACAAGTGAGCCAACAAATTCTATCCAGTAAGTATTTATATTATACTCAAAATTTATTGCTAGAAGGTAGTAAGACTGTCTAAAACATCAGATCTATAAAATTAACACACTAAGAAGTTTGATGTACCTGTTTGAGGTAAATCCTGCTAATTTTCATCAGCTCCAAACATTAAGAAGATATAAGTTTTTTAGACAAAATGTTTTGTTTTGTTTTTTAAGTAGGCTCCATGCCCAGCGTGAGGCCCAACATAGGGCTTGAACTCACGACCCTGAGATCAAGAGTCAGATGATTAACTGAGCCACCCAGGCGCCCCTACACAAAATGTTTGTAAGAATGATGAGAAAAATACCAGTTTGATAACAAATCTTCAAGAGCTTTGTATACACTTATTTCACATCAGAGAAGGGAGAAAGAACTAATGTACTTGCATATAATTAAATCAACTACCCTAGCCATTTGGCACTAACAAGTCCCAGGCAAAACCCATTTCCTAACAATATTCTATTCTAGTTCATAGTACTTACAATTCTTCCATGTTATCCAAGCCAAAAAAAGCTCCATCCTTAAGTTTGCTAATACCATTCCGCTGCATCTTCAAAGATCTTAAGGAGTCAAGCCCTTGGAATGTCAGACCTTCCACCACTTTAATCCTATTTCTTTTAAGTTCCCTTTAACAAAAGTAGTTTTCCAGTCAGGTATTTGCCGATTTGCTCTAATAATAATTAAAATAATTTAAAAGAAAAAACAATCTTCTTAAATTCCATCTATTTAGTTACTCACAAGAACTGAAGGTGAGGTAGCTTGAAAATCTTGGGTGGAATCATGCTGATTCTGTTCCTGTTTAACTTTACCACTAGTAAGGAACTGGATAAATTATCAAAGCAACCAGCCTCCAAGATGGTTATCCTATTATTACTCAAATTTCTAAAATGAACAAGATAACAAAAAAATTTAGTGAAACAAAACATTCTACCACCTGACAGCTACCCCAAAGGCTATGAGTGAGCCCAGCTCTACCACTTAGCAATTATATCCAACTTTACAAATCATTAAACTGCTCTGTTTCTTCGACTACAAAATAAGGATAATACCTACTTCATTTAGGTTCAAACAGTTAAGTATGAATATGCTTTGTAAAACACTAGCACACATGCTGATTATTATATAGGATAAGCTATTGTTTACCAAACCAATCCTGTTTACCTTTTACAAAACTGTTAGTAAAACACACCCAGAATTAAACCTCAAAAATTACCCTGGATACTTAATATTTTCTGACAACAGGAGAGAAAAAACAACCCAAAAAACTGACCTCAGATTTGTTTCTCATAAGCATATCAAAATCACAATAAATAACAGAGATTTCTGGGAAGATAAGTATCAATAAATAATAAACATGCACTTTAAAATAAATCTAGTTTAAACTACTTACAGGTATTTAAGCTGCATACGAGGAAATGAAGAGGTCTTGATTTCTGATATTGTATTTGAACTGAGATCTAAATTCTCGAGGGCAGGGTAAAACTGAAATGCTTCTGCGTTTATTTCTGGGATTATATTATGGACTCTATAAAAAAAAAAGATTGTAATGAAGCTACTGCCAGAGACCCACCCCAGGCCATGAGGATGTTAAATAATCAGGATCAACAATAAGGGTACCAAAACAAAAATTTAAATTTAAAAACTGTACTATTCATAATTTAAAAGATATGAAATCTGCTTTACTTACAATGAGAGTAGAGTAATATTAAAGGTTGGTTCTCCAAAATAAGGGATTTCTGTTAGTTCATTATAATTCATTTTCCTAGGCAAAGGGGAAAAACAGATTTCAAAGTTTAGAGGGGGAAATGTTGCCTCTTGAGTTCTGGTTTCTGGCTAATAATTATTCTTTAGGATAGGTGCCAAATTTGAAAAAGGCAGATGACTCAGAATGAATTAGACTAAATGCATTATACTGAGAAATAAAAGATTTTAATAAGAAATGTTTTTTCATGATGTAGATCTATGACTGATATCACTATTTTCACATCAAGTATTTTTAATCTCAGCAACGTTCTTGAATAGTTTACTTTTCTGACAGCTAATTTCAGTCCTTCTTAAAGAAGAAATAATTAACCTATCCATCTCCTTATACATTTATAGTAAATAAGATAAAAAATTATAAATTAAGCAAATTTTTAAAATACACACACACACACACACACATTTTTTAAGTTATTCAAAGTTAGAGAGGGTTGCTTGAATCCACAGATGAATCTGCGTGAGAGATGGAGCCTATGATTAATTTTACAGATGACATGACATGTCACCCTCTGATCCTAGCAGCTCTTTAAACATAATGTCTCCAATGTTTTAGTAGCAAATCTAATATAATCACATTTCATTAACCTGGTTTTCAATCACTAAACAACCTCAATAACCTAAGACTACAGAAACCAGAAGTAGAAGGCCTCCCAGAAACCAGCCAAAGTTACAAAGTCCAGGTCATAAAGCTCACGCATTTCCCACTTTCTTCAGTGTCTATTCTCTTAGCCAAATAAGCTTGTCAATAGTTTATTCAGTGCACAGCAGATCAAAACCAGTCAATTCGGAGCAGAGACAGAGGGAATTCACGGACAATGAGAGCATGAAGAAGTTACCCCTGTCAGCAAGAAGTTAAAAAGAAAAATAAATCTGAAGGTTCTGGCATTTTAGTGTACAGGCAAACAGGCCTCAATAGTTGTGCCTCTGGAAACATCACAACGCAGTAACTGATACTAATAGTATTTTAGAAAATTCCCTCCAAAAAATACATAATAATACATCTCAGTATTAAAGGAAAAACTTCAGTGAAGTGGAAAACTGAACTATATTAACCACCACATTACAGACAATACAAAAAACACTGTATTTCACGTAAATCTTATTTTGTTTTTTAAGTGGGCTCCAAGCTGCGGATAGATAATGAAGCTACCTGAGATCAAGAGTCAGACACTTAACCACCCAGGTACCCCCACGTTACTCTGCTTTAGACGTGATGCTTGTATCTTAGACAAGTCAAGACATAAAAAAATTTACACAACAGAGAATCTCACTGGCTGAAACTGGCAAAAAACAAGCAAAATTATTTACTCTGAAAAGGGGGTAAAAAATCTTACTTTTGATCCCAAGAAAGTAGACAGAATAATATTTCTACACAGTCTGCAACTAATCACCAACCTAATGGTGCAATGCCCGGGGAGTCTGTAATAGTAGCAAAGCCAAAGACAACAGTTTAGGTTTTTAAAAAGTGTCTTTTAAATTTTTTCCGTCAATTTTTTTTGACAGCATTTCTGGATTAAACATCCTCAAATTCATAATTCATCAAATCCACCTCTAAGAGTTTAATTTAAACAAATAAAAATAACTTACACTTCTTGTAATGTTTGAGATTCCAAGCTGATGTTCCAGTTAGACAACCGATTATGACTCAGATCCCTAATGGAGGACAAAAGATCATTCTTAATTTAGTGTTGGAAAAGAGACTTAAAAAAAAACTAAACTAAAACATAATCTAAAAGCCCTATCAAATGTGAATTTGAATAGTACACACAAAAAGAAGAAATGTTTACAAAGCACGAATACCTAGATTTTAAAATAGCTATTTTATTTTTTCTTCATTTTTATGAGGTTGTTTTTTTTTTTAAACTAGGGAATATATTCACGTGGTTCAATAATCAAAAAGTATAAAAGGAAATAAAGTTTAAATCTCCCATCCTGTCATACAATTTCCCTTCCCAAAAGCAACAAGTGAAAATATACCATTTCTTGTGCAGCCTGCCAGATATTTTATGCATGCACCAGGAAATTTTTACAAAAATGGTAGAATAATTTACACACTAATTTGCCCTTAGTCTTTTCACTTAATAATACAACTGGGTAGATCATTTCACAGCAACATTAAAGAGTTCTTTCATCCCTTTTAGTGATTATCTTATACTTTTATTGTAATGGACTATACTGTATATATTTTTGAAAAAATACACTTTTTAAAGTAACATACTGCATAATATATTGTATTATGTAATACTGTAATGTACTGCATTATACTTTAGCAGTAGATAAAAGAAGATCGATTTCACAAGTCAAGATAGTGAGCTTCTATATTAGAACTGAGGTTGACCATATCCTCAAAAGAGATACGGTCTTCCTAAAAAAAGCAATCTAGCTTTGGGGAAGAAAAAAATCCATCTCCAAATTATGTTAATGATGATGATTGGTGGTCAGGCACTCCTCTATGCACTTTATACATATTAACTGCCTAAATCCACACACTACCTTATGACGCAAATACTTTTACAGTCCTCACTTGCCTAAGACAGAAAGAGGCAGAGAGATTAATAATTTGTCAATCCAAGGTCATACAGCTAATAAGTAAGGAAGCCATAAACTTGAAATTCCATCTCACTTCTAGCAAGTAGTTTGTTAGATATAGCAGAGATTTCACTGAAATTAGTCATGGGTCTAAATATTTAAATAGGCTTTAAAAATTCACCTTGATGCTTCCTGGCACCTTTACAAGGCCAAAGTGGAATCCAGCCCACACAAGCTGTCTGCCCAAGAGACGTATTACACGTTACAATATGGCTAGCAATAGGGGCACAGCAGAGAAACATAACGATCACTCTCTCTCCCTGCGCCACAAGCAGCTGACAGATGCACGCAGGTCTGAGTGATGTGTCTATCAGAGCAGAACAGTTTGCTCTCAGCCAGATTCATGTCTGTCCATCTGTAAAACTTAGCCACTTTCATTTAGCTTAGTTTGCACCATAAGATAACTAAAGGCAGATGAAACCATCCCTTTTCCACAACAGTTCTAACACCTTTATTCTAAGACACCTGGCACCAGGTATCAGCTCAAGAAAACTCATGACTAGGGAGGAGGTATGCACTGGGAAATTTTAGAGATAAAAATAGGAATTTGCTCCACATAAAAACCTTATATTCAGATGCTTTCATCCAACTCACACTTGCTGCTAAACAACAATGGATTTTATACAAGTGAAAAGAGACTTATTGTGGCATTTCAACTAAAGAAGAAATGCAGCTCTTGTAATTTAAGTTCAACAGTCCACATTCTGCTCCAAGGTGGCTGGTCTGGCAACTATCATCTGTGTAGCAGGCTAGCGTAGTATGATTTAATTCCATTGCTGATGCTTCCTAAAATTTCATTTTTTCCCTTTTACAGATTAAGAGCTTTCATTTTAATCATAACAGTGCTTCTAATGCCCTCCCAAACCCTAATCTCTCTGACAATGTAACTCTTGACCATAATCATCTACAGTTCTCTCATGGATGTCAATGACCAGCTAATCACTTTTAAAGAAAACTATTATTAAAGAAATCTAAAACAATCAAGTTAGCCTAACTTACACATGGTATAACCTACTTTGTATTAAGTATCAGTGAAAACTGTCCACTGTCTCTACTGGGGGAAAGGGTAAGATTTTCTCTATCTCTTTGAAGAACCTCTAAAGGTTTTGTTTTGTTTTTTTTAAAGATTTTTATTTATTTATTTGACAGAGAGAGACACAGCGAGAGAGGGAACACAAGCAGGGTGAGTGGGAGAGGGAGAAGCCGGCTCTCCGCTGAGCAGAGAGCCTGATACGAGGCTTGATCCCAGGACCCTGGAACCATGACCTGAGCCGAAGGCAGACGCTTAACGTCTGAGCCACCCAGGCGACCCTCTAAAGGCTTTCTGACAGAACCCAAAGGGTACTGGAAAGACTTTGGAGCCTCTCTACAGGATAATGCTGTCTTAAGAATATATGCCTCCAGTGCTGCAAGCCCAATCGCGTGCTGCTCGCTAGGGGTGTTGCCTCAGAGATCAGACTGGCTCGGCTCGATAAAGGATTAACACAGGCTTTTGGCTAGAGATTTACTACACCTGTCCTTGGAAAAGAAAAAACATAAAAAGAAACAGCCAGTTCAAAGCCCACATTCCTATTTTATGGATGTAAAATGTCCACATTGTTACAAGATCACCCCGGTTTTCAGCCATGCTCAGATGGTGGTTACTTGTGTAGTAGGCTGTTCAAGTGTTGTGCCAGCCAACAGGAGGAAAGGTCAGACTCACAGAAGGGTGTTCTTCATTTAGAAGAAAGCAACACTAATGATCCACACAACCTCCTGAATTTGTATCATATCGCAGAAAGCCTCATCAGTTCAGTAATTCCAGTTAATCTACCAAAATAATGTAATTATGTTTAATTTTGTAAGGTACACAATGGTGATCTCCTATTTTGGTCTCAGTTTTTTTTTTAGATTTTATTTATTTGACAGAGAGAGATACAGTGAGAGAGGGAACACAAGCAGGGGGAATAGGAGAGGAAGAAGCAGTCCTCCCGCGAAGCAGAGAGCCTGATACGAGGCTTGATCCCAGGACCCTGGGATCATGACCTGAGCCGAAGGCAGACGCTTAACGACTGAGCTACCCAGGCACCCCTGGTCTCAGTTTTTCAATAAAGTTTTGATTATGGACAAAAAAAAATAAGAATATATGCCTCAGAGGTCAGAACCCCATAATGAGGCTCTCTGGACCCTTCTGTGACAAATCCACATTAGGTGGCATTTTAAAACACTAACAGTGAACTAAAATACACTCCCAAAGTAGCACCATCGTAGAAAGCAACTACGGTAGTTCCCACACTCCCCCTTATCCAGTTTGGCTTTCTATGGTTTCAATTGCTCAGTCAACCATGCTCTGGAAGCAGATGATCCTCACGCTAGGTCACAATGCCTACATCATTCACTTTACTTCATCTCATCACATGGCCATTTGATCATTTCACATCATCACATCATCACAAGAAAAGAAGGGTGAGTACAGTAAGGTGTTTTGAGAGAGAGACCACTTTCATATAACTATTACCATATATGGTTATAATTGTTTATTATTGCTGTTAATGTCTTATATGGTGTCTAATTTATAAATTAAACTTTATCATAGGTATGTATAACAAAAAACATAGTATATATAGGGTTCAGTGCTATCTACAGTTTCAGGCATCCACTGGGAGTCTCAGAATATATCTCCTGTGAATATGGGGGAAGGGAGACTACTATAGTATAAATCTTTATAGCTGTTTGAGTTATCAAAATATCAGGTATCTAAAATTATATGGATTGATCTGATCATCAGGTAGTCATGCAATAAACATTTACTGAACCATGTGCCAGGCCCTATGCTAAGTACTAGGGTTACAAATTGTCAATTTTAGTAACCTTTTTGTCTTTTTGCCATTTTTTTCTTTTTTTTAATTTTTTTATTGTTATGTTAATCACCATATATTACATCATTAGTTTTTGATGTAGTGTTCCATGATTCATTGTTTGTGCATAACACCTAGTGCTCCACGCAGAATGTGCCCTCTTTAATACCCATCACCAGGCTAACCCATCCCCCTACCCTCCTCCCCTCTAGAACCCTCAGTTTGTTTTTCAGAGTCCATCGTCTCTCATGGTTCATCTCCCCGTCCGACTTACTCCCCTTCATTCTTCCCCTCCTGCTATCTTCTTCTTCTTTTTTCTCAACATATGTTGCATTATTTGTTTCAGAAGTACAGATCTGTGATTCAACAGTCTTGCACAATTCACAGCGCTCACCATAGCACATACCCTACCCAATGTCTATCACCCAGCCACCCCATCCCTCCCACCCCCACCACTCCAGCAACACTCAGTTTGTTTCCTGAGATTAAGAATTCCTCCTATCAGTGAGGTCATATGATACATGTCTTTCTCTGACTGACTTATTTCACTCAGCATAACACCCTCCAGTTCCATCCACCTTTTTGTCTTTTTGAAAAGCAGTATTTAAGTACTCAGGTAGAGTCACTGGAAAACTAAAGATAGATTCAACATTGACTTAACCATTCCCCCTCTTCCCTAGAAATGTATGCATTCTTTTATACCTAAATTTCCCTCTGGAATTTAATGACATGTGCATATGGGAGTGCACAGACACACCCTTGCTTTCCATAACCATGCCCTTCCCATTTCTTTTTTAAGTACTTCAAGGGGCGCCTGGGTGGCTCAGTCGGTTAAGCGTCTGCCTTCAGGCTCGGGGTGTGATCTAGAGGTCCTGGGATCAAGCCCCTCGTCAGGCTCCCTGCTCAGTGGGGAGCCTGCTTCTCCCTCTCCAACTGCTGCTCCCCCTGCTTGTGGTCTCTCATGTGTGCTCTAATAAATAAAATCTTTAAAAAATAAAAAGTAAAGGGTGCCTAGGGGGCTTAGTTGGTTAAGCGAATGCCTTCAGCTCAGGTCATGATCCTGGAGTCCCGGGATTGAGTCCCGCATCAGGCTCCCTGCGCTCAGCAGGGAGTCTGCTTCTCCCTCTAACCCTCCCCCCTTCTCGTGCTCTCTCACTCTCTAATAAATAAAATCTTTAAAAAATAAAAATAAAAAATAAAAAATAAAAAAATAATAAAGTACTTCAAAAAGGCTGAAGAAGACTAAGACTGGAAGACTTTGACTATCAGATGTAAAACTCTTAGACTGGGGCGCCTGGGTGGCTCAGTCGTTAAGCATCTGCCTTCGGCTCAGGTCATGATCCCAAGGTGCTGGGATCGAGCCCCACATCAGGCTCCCTGCTCTGCGGGAAGCCTGCTTCTCCCTCTCCCACTCCCCCTGCTTGTGTTCCCTCTCTCGCTGTGTCTCTCTCTCTGTCAAATAAATAAAATCTTTTAAAAATAAATAAAACTCTTAGATTAAGAATTTGGATACTTAAAGTCTCTCACCATTCCTCCCAGTGGCAAATCATTAATTCCATTTAATTTGCATAAGCTAATGCTGGTTTGTCAGGTTTTGGGTTTTTTTTTTAAGCAAAAGTCCTGAAAATGGAGAACCGTCTTTCAAATATTTTCAACTTGAATATCCCTAAAATGTACTTAAGAACTTGAAGTAATCTAATGCTTGATAAACAAAACCTAAAAGAGTCTAGCTTTGTAACAGTCAATAATCCTTCCTTTATTTTTAAACACCACTAATATCTGAATATTTATGGACATGATGCTTGGAGAGTAAAGATCTCAGAGAAGGTCTTATCTCAATGTTATAAACTCAGCTCCCACGCATGCTAATTTACAGGGATGTAGCTGTAATAAGTATTGAATTATTAAAGTTCTTGATATCATGTGGAGTCAGAGGTGCCATTAATATAGTCATTTAGTACCATCAGGGTGTAAATAATTTATAGAATGTACAGAGCAATCACAACACTCTGAGGAGGGGAATCAAGGTCTGCAAGCTAATTGCAAAAAAGTCCTACAGCAACACAGATACAGAGGTTTTCTTCTGCCCAGTCACGTGTGTACACTTTTGAGTCATCACCAATCTTTTTCATTTTTGAGAATCTGCAGCACTAGTAGACTATGCTGTGAACTTCAACAATAACAATACTTCAGTGAAAAGGGCCCTTCACAAAAGTTAAAAGTTAAGAACATATATCCAACAGTTTAGGTATGTCAATGCTTTACATATTTATCCAGCATAATTTGTCCGTTTGTTTTTTTTTTTTTAGAGAGAGAGCTCGGGGATGGCGGGGAGGACAGAGGGAGAGAGAGAGAATCTCCAGCATTGAGCCTGGCGAGAGGCTCGATCCCACAATCGAGATGACCTGAGCCAAAATCAAGAGTTGGCCGGTTAACCGACTGAGCCACCCAGGAACCCAAGACAGGGATTCCTGTTCACAAAACAAAGGTCAGGGGCACCTGGGTGGTTCCTGGAAGCATTTGTTTTTTGGCTGAATGAGAGATGGCTAGAGATGTTGGGTAAATTATCTTTAGGATAAACGAGATTTTATTATAGCATGAAGCATAATGTGATTCCAAATTAAATTTTCTCTCAATTTGCTCTATTTATTTGTAATACACTGTACAACACTTTTTATATGAACCCAAAAAGTTGGAGGTGGTAGGGAGATGGCAGCTTTCATTTCAAGAATCAGAGGCAGGTTTTATTTTCTTCCATGATATTTTCACTGGGTTCTTAATGACTGAAAATATTGCTTCACTGGAAGGAATACAATGACAAAACAGGAAATAGGAATCCTACAGTTACATTTTTTTAATTTAAATTCAATTAGCCAACATATAGTACATCATTAGTTTCTGATGTAGTGTTCAATGGACAGTTAAATTTAAGAATAGTTTCCATGTGGCCAGTCTGAGGCCTTGGGCAAAGCATTCAACCTCTCTAATCTTCTAACATTAAATAAGAACACTGTACCGATCTCACTCAACTGCTCAGGAAATTAAAAGAATATATATCAAATGCTTAGCATACAAATGAGTATGTATATAATAACTTATTACTGGATTGAAATACAATGATGGTCAAGCACTGTCACTTTTTCTGAGTATTTATCTATTATATATGCAGACACAATACATTTCCCAAGGTAAAACCTTAATTAATTGGAACTACTCCCCTACATTAATTTAAAAGTAGTAAACTAAATATTGCTTATGAATTCCAATTTTATGAGAAAGATTCCAAAAACAAGGCAATCCACCAAACATTTGGTCAAGTTATTAAAGTACATACCTATATCACAAGATTTGATGTTTTATAATTACCCAGTGATACCTCTACGGATCTATTCTATATACGGCCACATAATTATGAAGAGGTATCTACCAGGAATTTACTGGAATAGCAAAATCATAAAATAAAATCTAAATGTTTATTAAAATGGGATCACTTAAATACCTTATTAAAGTTCCATACAATAGAAATCTCTGCAGCCAGTAAAAAATAACACATTTTTTAAAGATTTTATTTATTTGAGATAAATAAAGCGGCTAGGAGCAGAGGGAAAGGGAGAAGCAGACTCCCCACTGAGCAGGGAGCCCGATGCGATGCGGGGCTCGATCCTGGGACTCCAGGATCATGACCCGAGCTGAAGGCAGTCGCTCAACTGACTGAGCCACCCAGGCGCCCCAAGAATAACACATTTATTTACAGATGGCACACAGTACGGCTTCGTGTATGTGCAGGCACATGTGCATTTCAAAGAAAAAAAAAGATGTGTGTAGAACTTCAAGAAGTATACCCAAGAAACGGTTAACAGTGGGTTTTCCTTAGGTGGAACAAAGGAACTGTTATTTTTCCACTTTATATGCTCCTGTACTGTTTTAATAGTCTACCATGGGAAAATATTGTCTAAATATAAAAATAAACTCACATATAAAATCTATCTACAACTAAGAATGTGACTAGAAAAAATTTTAATTCAATTACTTTTCTAAGAGATTAGAATTCTTCCTACAGAATGTTTTCAGAATGCCCTATGTTGACCAAATCAACTTAATTATGAACTGGACAAAAAAAAAAAAAAGTAACTAGATGGTTCTCTTATATTCCTAATCAGTAATATACCTCAGAAAGATAGTGGAAAATGCAAATGTACTAGACTGTTTTTGGACTGATTTATGAAACAGTAAACTCCATTTCAGAACCTAGTGTCTGGCCTTCAAATTCCAAACCAGTGAACAGAGTTTAAGTTTTAGCAAGCAGTACAAAATCATGGCATACTAATAAAATAATTCAGCAATAGCAGAACAAATGCTGTTGCTTCTACATGAAAATATACAGAAAGCTATGCATTTTCCATCATCATTAGTAAGCATTTTCTGCATATCAACTGGGTTCACGTCTTTGTATCAGACTATTTATATTTTATTTAAGTCAATAAAAAGATTTTTAGGAGTGAATGGATATTAAAGCAAGTTATCTTATCACCTACATTATTGGTAGAAAAGGAAGGTCTAATCAAAGCCAAGCACTAGTTGGATTTCTCATTATTAATGTAAACCATCATTCCTTAATATCTGCATAGTTTAACTTGGCACAAAGTCTAATATCTCTTCAAATAACCATACTTATGCTCAGGGTTGGTTTTTTCCTGAAGCAATCTGCCAAGATTCTGATTATATAAGCAAGGTGTAAGAGTGATTTTGAAAATAGATATGTAAAAAATAAAAATGTGTAAGAGGAACCCATAGTTTTGTTACAAATTTATTTATACCACACTTCACTAATGTTGCACTATTTATGATTTAACTTTAAAACTGCTAATCACCACTAATTATTCTGACAGTTATTCCTGCAGTTAAGTTTGTTACAAATAACACAATTTCTTCTGTGGGGAAAAGCTGGGGAAGGACAAGGAAAGAAGAAAGGTAAAGAATACACACATTTAAAAAAAAAAAGGGTTTACAGCAAAGTAAAGGTTGCATCAACTATTCTGTTCCTCTGGTTTTTGTCCCAAACATGAAATTAATAATTTAGATAGGATGTAGTTACTTAAACTGCTTTTATTTTTTATTTGCATCAGCTGAACATCTTAATATTTTTGATGACTGGAATATTACAGAATAAACAAGTCGAGTCACTTTGACATCGAAAAGAGAATACTGCGTAAGAATTCAAATATTTTTCAAAAATATTTTTGGGGCACCTGGGTGGCTCAGTTGGTTAAGCGACTGCCCTCAGCTCAGATCATGATCCACAATTCCCGCATTGGGCTCCCTGCTCTGCAGGGAGTCTGCTTCTCCCTCTGACCCTCCCCCGCTCATGCTCTCTCTCATTCTCTCTCTCAAATAAATAAAATCTCTAAAAAATATATACACATATTTTTGCTAAACTGTTAATATGATGTGTTTTCTCTACTGTCAAATGCCCATATTCCATTAGGACTGAAGGGCCTTTAAAAAATAAAATATACCAGGGGCGCCTGGGTGGCTCAGTTGGTTAAGCGACTGCCTTCAGCTCAGGTCATGATCCTGCAGTCCCGGGATCAAGTCCTGCATCGGGCTCCCTGCTCAGCAGGTGGTCTGCTTCTCCCTCTGACCCTCCCCCTTCTCATGTACTCTCTCTCTCTCTCAAATAAATAAAAAATAAAATATACCATACAAAATGTCATGGACCAAAGATGAAGGAAATGTATTTTCTAGCATCAGGAAGAAATGATTATCTTAATATACCAGTAAGTTTTTGAATATCCGTGTGCTGAATATATACGTTGTATATCAAGAAATGCAAAGTATTTTTAATATAATGAAACATAAGGACAATATTTTCTATAAAAATGTGTCCTTCAAAGCATAAAGGACTTTCAAAGAATTAAGGAAACCACAGATCTCAATTAACATTCAGTAAGCAACAACTGTCTGTGGTTCAGTGGTTCTCCATCACTGCTGCAGGCATCATAAGACTCTAACATACTGATGCTGGGGGCTCACCCTAAACCAATCAAATCAGAATCACTGGAGTGTGGAGCCCAAGCATTGGTATTCTGTAAAAGCTCTCCAGGTGACAGTCTAATGTGCAGTCAGCACTGAGAACCACTGCACTAGTCCAGAAATCTAGTAACCCAAAGCCTGTGGCCAGAGGATGCTGTCAAGATTCTCTCAATTCGGGGCGCCTGGGTGGCTCAGTTGATTAAGCGACTGCCTTCGGCTCAGGTCATGATCTCAGGGTCCTGGGATCAAGCCCCGCATCAGGCTCCCTGCTCAGTGGGAAGCCTGCTTCTCCCTTTCCCACTCCCCCTGCTTGTGTTCCCTCTCTGTCAAATAAATAAATAAAATCTTAAAAAAAAAAAGATTCTCTCAATTCTTTTCCTTTTCTTGCCCTACAATAAATCTGTCAACAAAGACTTGACACCTACCATTTGCCAGGCAACACACTAAGCAAACATGAACAAAACAGACATTTTTGGAGTTTATATGCTCCCTCTTGGAGTTTATAGAATGACCTTAAACTAAAGCCTCACTGGCACGGAGATGCTACTAAATCTTATTCACTATCAAGATGAAATTCCTATAAAGTAAATTCCTGGGGCACCTGGGTGGCTCCGTTGGTTGAGCATCAGATTCTTGGTTTTGGCTCAGGTCGTGATCTCAGGGTCATGGGATCGATTTAGCCCCACATGGGCTCCACACTCAACACATGGAGTCTGCTCGGGATTCTCTCCTTCTCTCTCTGCTCCTCCCCTGACACACACACTCTCTCTTAAAAAAAAAAAATAAAAATAAAAGATTCCAGGGGTGCCTGGGTAGCTCCGTTGGTTGAGCATCTAACTCTTGGTTTCAGCTGGGGTCTGGTCTCAGCGTCCTGAACTCGAGCCTCGCATCTGGCTCTGCACTCAGTGGGGAGTCTGCTTGGGTTTCTCTCTCCCTCTTCCTCTGCCCCCCATAATGCCACAGGTGTGCGCACACACGCTCTATCTCTCTCACTGAAATAAATTTTTTTTAAATGCCTATTTGTACCACAGGAGGGTGGGATAAAAGGGTAAAGGAAGAAATGGATGCTTTTATTTCTATTTAATACATTTGTTTTGCCCTTTTTAAATGAGTATATATGCCCTCTCATAATTTATATATGCTTTTTGAATTAAGATTTTTGTTTTTTTTCCCAAGATTTTGTTTTTAAGTAATCTCTACACCCAACATGGCACTCATACTTATGAGATCAAGAGCTGCATGCTCCATTGAGCAAGCCAGCCAGGCGCCCCAAAATGAGATTTTTAAAATGCATTCGTAGATAAACGCAGCAAGACATACCAACTGATTCTTTGATAACCCTTGACTACGTATTTCACTGGGGAGGAGTGGGATTTGGGCTTGGGTATGAGAGTCCATAGCAAAGCTAATTACCCTAGGTTTCTTTTCTTTGCAGTTACAGCCTTGTTTTATTCCTAATCCCGTAACTATTGTTTCCACACCCAGCAAGATCTTATCAGAAAGGGAAAAGGCTGAAGGTAAAAATCCTTAGGGATATAAAGAGCACACTGTGGCTCTTCTTTCCACGTGGTTCCAACATCTAAAATTAAGTGCCACTCAGGGCAAGGCAAGCACTGGAGGTAAAGTTAATTAACCAAAGAGACTGCACAAACAAAAGCAATCAAAACACTTTCCTTCTACCAAATGATAAAAAACAAAATTTTTAACAATAACTAGTGCTAGGTAAAGTGTGATAAGATAGTCACTCTCACAGTGCCAAAAGAAGTTTAAATTGTTAACTTATGCTGGATTCCATGTAAAATATCAAGATAATTCAGGGTAGACCTGTGTTAACAACCAACCCTAAACGATCTACAGCAAATAATGTATTAATTCAGATTTCTTAAGGCTCTCTCATTGTAGGTTTTCTTCTTAGGTATCTTCTGAACTAACCAAAAATGCCTTGAAGATTGCGAAAGATTTCGTGGGATCACATCTTCTGTTTACCACTTCCCCAGATAGACCAGGATAAAGATGAAATATGTTAAATCTTTAATGCGATGAAAGAAAAACATATTGTATATGCTTTGAAATGATTTTTGGAAGTGAAAAGGTTCATTGTAACAGCAGTATGCGAGCCAAGGACAATATATGTTAGATTCTGGAAACACCATGGTAGCATATTCCCCTTACCCCCAATGTACTTTAGGAATTTACCAGTAGGTCTGTTTCTTTTGAAGAATAAAATTAGTGTTTCTCCTAGAGTCTGGAAAGATAAGGTATGTGAAAGACGAAATGTCTTTTGAAGTATCCCAACTCTAGAAACAGGTAGCTGCTGTACAGGTTGGAATGAAGTTGTGCAGGCTAAAAACTCCTCAAACCACAGCGGCAAGCCATGACACTCTGTGTGCAACTGATTATTCACTGATATTTAGTAAATATCTAAGAGATGCTGCAAAGCCCTATAAAAACAAAGATGATCAGAATAAATGAAAGATTATTTGTGCATGGAAAAGTTCTGGTACACTCAAACAAAACAACCCACACAGAGTAAGATGAGAACTAGAGTTAGTAGTAACTTAATGTGCCTATATTTAGAATTTTTCTTTTTGTTAAAAAGAAAAAGATGATGCTAAAATGCAACTAATTAGCTAATACCCTGATTCATTCACAGTGTTTACTATGGAAAATGAGGTGCCTTGAAAAGAAACCCTCTAATAAAATATATAAAAGACTAGAGAAGCAAATGAGAAAAGACTGCTTTGAACTTGTCTTGACCTCTCCCTCCTCAGAAGACACAACCACACACTTTAATTCAATTATTTACTACATTCATTCAACAAATATTTTGAGTACTTACTGCTGATCACTGTCTACAGCAATGAACAGACAAAAATCCATGTCCTCGTGACACTTACAATCTACTGAAAAGAAGACAAAGTAAAATATGTAGCATGTCAGAAAATGATGCCTGCTAAAGACAAAAAGAGGGCCAAGGATTTGGGATTGTCTCTGGGAGAGGAGAGATAACCTCAAAGTCCTGAGATTCTTGTGGAGACTGGTGTAAACAAGAATCAAGGGCATGAGACTGGTGCTGATGGTCTCATGGCAGATACTGATTGGTGGGGAGAATGTGAGGGTGAGAGGAATGAAGACACAGGGAATCTTTCCAGTTCTTTACTCTGAAGTGTTGACTTGGAACAGGGTAGTATCATCCAGAGCACAAAGAGTTTCCCCTGACTTCTGCCTTATGGAAGCCTAGAGGCCAAGAGAAGGAAGTCCTACCTAGGTTTGATCACAGAGTGAACCAGCTTTCTAAACGCACTGTATGCTCAGTTCCATATAGCCAATCTTTCTTCTCTGTAAGAAGTATGGTAAAAATAACACAGACACAACAAAATGGATGGAGGAAGTAGAAAATAAAGGTTGATAGTAATAGATGATAGTAATAAATAAATGAGGTAAATGAGGGACCTTAGTAGAAATGAAATCACATCTGTACTGTTTTTAAAAGGACTCCTTTTCAGTTCACCACCTTGTGGTTTAAAGCAATTAAAGTTCTTTTCACATTCCAGCTAGATTATCCAACTAAAGAGTATCAAATTATGTCAATGTTATGTTTCTGCCTCTCACAGTTTTCTTCACAACATACAATGGAAGGTTGAGAGTTCATTTTCAGAAAAACATACATACATATGCAATGAACTTAAAGGCCCTCAAATCAACTTCCCTATCACTTTCTAAAACCTAAGAATGTTTTCCAAAGTGTATCATTATCCTTACCAGTATCACAATAAACGTAGAAAGGAAGGATACTACAAATTAACTGCCCCTTTATTTTTTTTTTAAAGATTTTATCTATTTGAGAGAGAGAGAGAGCACACACAAGCAGGGGGAGCAGCAGAGGGAGAGGGAGAAAGAGACTCTGCTGAGCAGGGAGCCTGGCCCAGGGCTCGATCCCGGGACTCCAGGACCATGACCTGAGCTGAAGGCAGACACTTAACCAACTAAGCCACCCAGGAACCCCTATCTGCCCCTTTAGAAAGGAAATATGAAGTATTGACAAAGCTATGCAATTTTTCCTTGACGTCACACAAGTCACTGGTAGTGAGCTCTGGACCTTTGAAGGGATGAAGGCTGACTCTACCTGTTACCTAACAGTGAAAACATTCTGCCCATGTTACTTACAGAGAGCAGCAGCTAAAGAGGTTAAAGCTCAAGTCACATCCAAGTTCGGACTTTCCTAGAGTTACTCAATATAAGTTAATGTCCTCTTTGTATCTAAAGAACTCATCTGTTCACAACTATTCTAAAAAAACAAATGCAAACAAGTCTTAAAGTTACCATAATGAAAACAGAGAGATAAGAAAGAAACCAGAAGTAACTACATATGAAATTTAATCTAATATAGCAGTGATTCCCCAATACTGATCCATGATAAAGTTTTTACCAGTCCACAGTGGAATGAAAACAGGAAGGACAAGATTACAAGTTTACCATAAAGCTAAATATATTTAATCTACAGAATTGTCCTTATTTCTAAAATTATGTACTTCCTAATTTTTTGGTGCTGTCATGAAATGACCATGACAACAAACAACTGGAGAATAGGGGTTCTAATGGTGTCACTTGGCAAAACAAGAATTTGATACATTTGGTCCTCCAATTCCTGCGTGTGTGTGTGTGTGTGTGTGTGTGTGTAAAATCAGAATAATGTGATACAGAGCTTAGCACCCATGGACAATCCAATCAAATTTTGAATAACCAAATAAAATTTGAAAAGAGTTTCTGATAACAGAGAAGCATAAAGACAGAATCTAAATAGGTTTCTGTCTAGGAAAAATTCCATTTCTTCCTACCTTTATTCATATATACAATCCTCCTAACACCAGATGTATGATTCCCCCCCACACACCAACCAATTCTCCAACACCAACTGGCTGTCCCACAATGCAGTTCCAACATTAATGGGAATTAGAGCAGACCCTACAAGTTAAGAGTTCAGTCCCTGAAGACTACCCCCCAATTCAGCCCCACAGCCCATCTCACTTCTCCGTAAGAACTATGGTAAGGAGCACCTGGGTAGCTCCTGGGTAGCTCCTGGGTAGCTCCTGGGTAGCACCTCAGTCAGTTAAGCATCTGCCTTCAACTCAGGTCGTGATCTCAGGGTCCTGGGATCGAGCCCTGTGTCGAGCTCCCTGCTCAGCAGGAAATCTGCTTCTCCCTCTCCCTTTGTCCTTCCACCACCATCACTGCCCCCACCCCACTCATGCTCGCTTTTTTTTATTTTAAAGATTTTATTTATTTATTTGAAAAAGAGAGAGAGAAAGCACAGAGGGAGAGTGAGCAGCAGACTCCCCCCCCCGCCCCCTGCCAAGCAGAGCCTGAAGCGGGGCTTGGTCCTAAGACCCCGAGATCACAACCTGAGCTGAAGGCAGAGGTCCAACCGACTGAGCCACCCAGGCACCCCTCTAATAAATAAATAAAAATCTAAAAAAAAAAATTAAAAAAAAAGAAGTATGGTGAAAATATCACAGACACAAAAGTTAAGTATAAGTAGTAGGCACTGTGTCAGGAATCAGAGTCAAAGAACAAGTATTAGAGCACAAGATGCTCCCAATGCTCTAATCACTTGGAAATTTCAAGGATTTCAGGAGCTCTGTGCCACCAACCAGGGTCAGAGACCAATATATATTTTTTATATTATTTCACAGCCCACCTTGGTCTCTGGCCACAGACCCCCTTAAAGCAAAAAGATATACAACTCAAAAGATACTGACGCATTAGAATCCCATTCAGTCATTAATATTTGCACTAGTCCATCATCATCTCATATGAAAATGCTTTCCAGGCAAGGCCACTCATGTTCACAGGCTTCCAATCTTGTGAGGTCACAAAAGCAGGAGTGGTGTAGGCAAACACAGTTTCAGCCAGGCATCTGGTATAACTAAGAGATGATATCTTACTCTGAGCCCCTTTTGAGGTGTTAACATTGGATTTCCCTCATTATCCAACCCATTTATTCATTCCTTTACCCTCAGCTACTATTGCTCCTTCTCTCCACTTATACCCAAACTCTCCCCACTTTGGAAGAGACATCAGGTTCGGCTACTGTGCTGACCTAGATTGCAAACAGCAATAATAGTCTAGTAGGTACCACCTCCCCCTCAGTCCTCTCCATTCCGTTGGGGAAAGGTTATATAGATATAGAACCACTAGGCTATTCTTGCCACCAAGCAATAGAGTGGCATTCACTCTTAACCTCCATTTTGCCAGATAAGGTGAAGGTACAACCCACCCCATCAGGCCCTTAGGATTCTAACCCAAGCTTAAAAATACAGTTTCTTGCTAAGGAATCATCCCTGTTTTCAGCACTTTGTATTTGCAGCCCTGGTCCTATGACCAGTGTATCAAGCACAAAAGAAAAAAGTTGAGGTGATGTGAAGAAGAAAAAGTACAGTCATTAAGCAAAGATAAGAACTTGGTAACTTGGTAAGAACTGCAGAGTCGCCCCGCATCCTTTGCCACCCCCTTTCCCCCAGATCCACCAGAAAAAAAAGAGGACTCTGCCTGGTGGGGCCGCTCCTTTAGCTCCACTTCATGATGAATGAGAGCACTCTCAGGAGCTCATGAACGTAAGCCATACATTCAGATGTTTACCTCCCATTCTACACAACCAATGTTTTCATTGCCCACTCACTTCTCTATTAAACTAGTACTCTGAGGAGGACATCTCTCTGCCCATTGGCTGGACACTATGAGCTGTATATTCCTCGGTCATGGTCAACCATCCCAAACTGTTATAATTATCTTCTGTGTCCAGTTCTTCTTTAGTACTCTGAGCATTTGCATCTACTGTCAGATAAGCAAAGCCCAGTCCAGACTCAGTGTCTACTCCTATCAGGACCCATTTGTAAACTATCATGGTTACAGCATCAGTCTCATTTGCCACCTATATGCAGGGCCTTCCCAATGGGAATCTGCCACCTAGCCATCTACAATCTCTATTTTGCTTGCAGATAAAACAGTTCTTACGGGCATTTTGTGCCTCAGAAGGTACAAGAGGATTATATCTAGATTCGGTCATCTTTGCATTGCTGCATGCCCCATTACTCACTTATGTCATGGGCCCAGGTGGCCACCTCAAGTAAGCACACAGGGATATTGCCTGTTGATTCCAACTGCCTTACAAACCTGAAAAGGGTTCTTCTGATGAGCATCGATATGTCCTACCTTAATGCACACTTCAAATTCCTGCAGCGATTTCCATAGGGCTGTGCCCTAGGTGCGCATCCCTTTAATAGGCCAGGTTTCCACTGTTCTTCTACACAGCCATATGGCCAAGCCATTGGCCTCTGCCTATGAAACAGTAAAAACCCAAACACAGGGGCGGCTTTTACCACTGTTCAATTCATCCATGCTGCTAGAAAAACAGCATGCAATTCAGCCCACCAAGCTAATCTGTCTTTACCTTCTCCATTCAGAATGGTGGCCTTCCAAACAGGAAGTTCACCTTGGAACTGCCATCCACAAACCAACTAGCTCTTTGTTGGGCCAGTTATAAGCTGTTTATAGGACACTGCCCAAGTGACAACAGAATCCAGCAGCTCCTCACACAGCTCCCAAGTCAGTCTTAGGGGGAAAGAGGCTCCCTTGAGTAGCTCCTCCTTGCATTTTCCATTTTATTACAGAACTCTTCTGGGCACTGCCCTACCTATTGAAGTGTTATCTGACATTGTGCAAGACATCATAAGTATTTCAGTTTTCAAGTTTATGACTTTATGAGTCACAGTGGCTGTTTCAATTACTGTCCAATAGCAAGGCAATAATTGCCCTTCAAGTGGGAATTCTCTAGTCCAAAGTCCAGTAAGTCACTGCTGGCAGGCACTCACAGTGCCTGCCATAAGCCCCAGTCTATGGAACACTACAGTCCACTATCGCACAGAGAATTTGTCCATACGAGCACCTGGACTTCTACACTGTGTGGGCTTGGGCAATCTTACTGGTTCCCCTTTAGTGTATCCAATTAATATTGAAAGGTGGATTTACCTGACTTCTGTTTTACAATAATAAAGGAAATATTCCCCAGTCAGATATAAGGTCCATCTCCCTAATACAATCAGGTAAAAACCTGTTCAAACACACCAATTCTCACAAACTTTCACTTTACATGCCTAACTGTAGCCTCCATTAGGACCTTATTAACAGGTTTTGGTTTTACAATACTAGGGCAAAGTGTTCCCCACGCCAGACATAACTCATTACCATAAAACATTCAGGTAAAGGAGACATGACTTCTTTACATAAAGCCTTGTTTAAACATTCCAACTTTCAAAATCCTATCAACCCTTACATGTTTATAGTCTCTCAACTGTATCAGGGCTTTATCAATGGGTTTTGGTATTTGGTACCACAGTGCAAGAGGCTCCCATATCAAGGAAATCCTGGGAACTTTCCTTCTCCACCTCCTGACCATTTTACCCACTCTTGTGCAAAAGGCTTTGGGTCTTGCCCAGGGATGAAGCCAAGGGACCCTAGCCCTTTGTCAGTTTTTAGCTCATTTAATCTATCTACCCAATGCCCCAAGCAATTACTAGTCACATTACTCATTGTAATCTCTGCCTTCAGATTTTTAAATTTCTCCAAACTGGGGTAAATATATTTGTTTGGGGCCCTTTATGTTAGGGTGGAGAGGAACCAGAAAAAGGTCCCTTTGGCCTGCCCAATCTAAATAGTGTTATACTAAAATCTTTGTTTTAACCCCATCAATATCTGTTTTATTCATCCCATTTCTTAATAACCATCTAAAGCTTTCCATTCTGCTGGGTTGAATCCCATGATTCTTCCCTTTTTCCTTTGTTTTGCTCCAAATGATATTTGCTTTATTCACCTTATTTCTTAAAAACTATTTAAAATTTCCTACCTTGCTAAGACCAGTCCCTTGATTCTCTCCTTTGCCTTTCCTCTTTCTCTTGCTAATTAACCTAATGTTTTTATTAACAGTGATAAAACCTGGGAGGGGAAGCTGAGACAGCAAATACATAAGGCTTCCCCAACTGTCCCTCGGTTTTGCAGCACTTAAGGTTATATGGGGTGTTCACGTAAAAGAGCTCCCCTTAATCACAGCACTTACTATCAATGGAGTAACATATTCAGCAGATGAATATTCCAGTTATCATAATCCCATACAGCTCATATATGAAGCATACCAACTGCTCCATTGGGGGTGTTCCGCTTGGCATTTATAGGGCCGGTTGGGCAGTCCCCATTATCAGGGTAAACAAACCTTAGAGTGGCTTTTATCCAGTCCACCAGGCTGGCTGTTCCCTCGGGAATAACCTGCTTTGGGTCCGGATCACATAGAGCCATCTGTGATTGCTCCATAGTGAGCTGTGGACTCTGCACCAACCCAAACATGGTCTCCCACATTACAGCATTTAAAACCAGATACTACTCCTAAGTTAATTACTCTCACAATCCATTTTAATAAAGGTTCTTCAGGAAACTAATTACTGATCCACAGAATGAAAACAACTCCTTCACATAATATTCCCTGGTTTCAATAGTTTCTTGGTTTTGCCCTCCCCCTACATACACCAATGGTCTTGGTGACCAGAGGTTTTGGAGGTAACTTTGTAGTCTTTGCATAATTTACCCTTTGGGGGGGCAGCTTTGAGGCTAGTAGCCAAAACTCAGACTCACTGAAATCTGATCTCCGTCTAGCATCAAGTTCTGATCCAGAACTCCATTTTAATTTCATTTTCACTATCACACGTAACAATAGCCAAAGGACTTAACGTTTCACCTTTTCCTTATTAGTTTCCATTCCCTTACATATCCAGTGAACCAAAGTGCTGGGAATTAGATCCATCTCTAAATTCCATTTGTAACTTTTATCTTTAGTAACTGAGAGCAGCACAGCTGCTGCTCCATTCCAGAGGGGAACATGCCACCCAGGAATCAATGGCTCCACATTCCCATCTTTTTACCCGCTCTCTTCCCAAACCACGTTTCCATGAGCCAAGGCCATTCTAGTGAATCTCAATTCTGTGACACCAAATGTCTATGAAGAACTCCCTGGGTTAAAAGGAAAAAATATTCAAGGACACCTGTTAAAACCTCATGAGGAAGACTTTATTCAAGGTGGTGCAGGTTTTCTCTTCAGGTATAGGGACCACCGTGGTGACATTTTGCAGTAAGGGGGGATCAGGTTCAACTCCAAATACTGCATGGGCAAGTGGGAATTTATAGCCAAGGAGCAGGGTGGTCAGCCAAAATCAGTGGATGGAAAATCACTAAAAGGTAAAAACAGGGATGTGGTGGGTTCTGGCTAAGCGGATTCTTACTGAAGACAGGCCTCGGTGACGAGTCATCACCTGGAGAACGTTAGAAGATGAGAAAACCAGATATCAAGGGTGTGATCAGATACTGAGGGTGAGGGCTTCTTGCTTAACTGACTTAGCAGGGTTCTTGCTAAAACTGCATTTTACAAGAACGTATACAGATGAACCTAGAAGGTGGTTCAGGAGCCTAAAATCTGGTTAAGCAAAGAATCTGTCAGTCCTTATTCTTGTTCAAGGAAAGAGGCATTCTTCCTTCCTCTGCACAATATAAGTCTATTCTCTTGTTCGGTAGCCTTTTATCCATTAAGGACCAGATAAAGCTTTGGATGGGACTTGGTATTAGAGAATATCCGCTTAATGATGCTAGTAGCCAGACATTTAATGAGGGCAGCTTCTGTGAAAATACAAGAAAAAAGTTAATAGTTAGATTAGAAACCTAGTTTCTGAGTCCAGAGGAGAGCCAGGTGAAATCTTCAGACTTGAGCTCCAAGTATCTTTAAACGGTGGAGTGAGGGTGGCAGTGGCCATCTAAAGAATTTTCCTGGTTTGCAGTTTGAACTCTGGGGATAGCACTGAGTGTTCTGGTGAACCTGTGAATGGTCCAAACAGCAGGAGGCATAAGAGTTGCCCATATTATGATACGCCGTGGTAATTTTTTTTTTTTAAGTTTATATCAAGTCATCCAGTTTCAGCTTGCAGGGTTTCAGGAAAAGGGCAGTTTTAGTTCTCAGTGATAGCAAGTCAGGAGGGTGGGAGAAATAACTAGAAACATTAGTTTGGAAAATTATAGCCAGACACTGGAGGAAACCAGAGTTGAATATTTGGTAAGAACTGGCAAAATGTGCAAGACAGAACCCACAAGGCTGCACTACAGTTTTGCACTGAAACAAAAAAAATTCTCTCTACAGTCAACCTTTTAATTCTTTTTTACAAAAGAATTCTGGTCTCATTTAAAGCCTGGGATATTTAAGTTTGTCAAGTTGTGTGTAAGTTGCTTCTGTGACATTTCAGTTAACATAAAGTTTTTGGTTTTTGTCTTTAAAAAAAAAGAATTTTGGTCTCATTAGGTTTGTCCTAATTATTTACATAGGTGCAGCAAGAATAGTGACTGCCCATACAGCCTCTTTTTGAGTTTGCTTTGCTGGAACTTTTAAGGAAATCTCAGATTAATCTAACTTTTAAAAGCTTCTTGAGGTTAGGAAGCCAATCCAGGAATTAGCCACCAGACTTCATCTTCCCATACCTATAGGTCTGAATGAATTCCTCTTTCCTTGAGGTCCATAGCCTGAGATTTCTGGGCCTGCCAGGAAGTGACATTCCTTACCCACCTATAACGCTGGGAACCCTGTAAGCCAGATAGCAGGCCAGTTCTTTCAAGAGCACTGGCTTCAAAAGGGCAACCTTAGTCCCTTAAACCAGACTCTATGCATGTCACTCTCAAATATAACATTCCAGTCAAAGCCTTGGTAATAAAACCAATGTTTCCAATTGTATCCTGCTACAAGAATAGATTCTTCTTCAACTTACACAAATAACTAGAGTATCATGAAAATAATATGCACTAAGAGTTTCCAAATTCTGGAGGGATCAGATAAGCAGAAAAAACTGTTTCATCTTTGTTCACAAAGGTATAATCAGACTGTTGTAAAGTACAGACAGTTTAAGAGCAAAAAAAAAGGGTTCTTTAAATCTGAAAAACATTAAAGAACTAGCACTGTTTCAAACAAAGAGTCATAAAAAAAATATAACCATCTTCGTCAGTTCATTCGGTCCCATGTAATTAATTCTTATTCTGCTTGATCTTGGGTTAGCAGTTGTATGAATCCATCAGTTTCTTCATTAGTTCTGGAAATTCTTACTCAGTCCAATGCATGGTCTTAAAATTATTCAACTGAGGGGCGCCTGGGTGGCTCAGTCAGTTAAGTGTCTGCATTCGGCTCAGGTCATGATCCTGGGGTCCTGGGATTGAGCCCTATGTCGGGCTCCCTGCTCAACGGAGAACCTGCTTCTCCCTCTCCCTCTGCCCCTCCCCCTGCGCATGCTCTCTCAAATAAATAAAATCTTTTTTTTTTTAAGATTTTATTTATTTATTTGACAGAGAGAGAGGGACAACAAGAGATGGAACACAAGCAGGGGGAGTAGGAGCAGGCCCCTGCTGAGCAGAGAGCCCGATGCGGGGCTCGATCCCAGGACCCTGGGATCAAGACCTGAGCTGAAGGCAGATGCTTAACGACTGAGCCACCCAGGTGCCCCTCAAATAAATAAAATCTTTTAAAAAAATAAACACTTAAGAAAACAGGTCACCGTGAAACAATACTTATTTAGAAAAAGTGACAAGAGATTTCAAAGGCAAATACAGAAAATTACATAGTTGGAAAAAATCTTAGCTTTTGTAATACTGAAAAGACTCAATTTTTTAAAATAATGAAAAGACTTAGAGATTTGGGCTCGAGTCATGATCTCAGGGTCATGAAATTGAGCCCAGCAGTCAGGCTCCTCACTAAGCAGGGAGTCTGCTTCTCTCCCGTTCCCTCTCTGTCTGCACCCCCCAACCCTGCACACAGCGCGCGCGCGCGCGCACACACACACACACACACACACACACACACACACACACACACACTCTCTCTCTCTCTCTCTCTCTCTCTCAAATAAATCTTTTAAAAAAATAATCAAAGACCTGATGAACATAAGAAGCACAGGAAATTATTTTAATTAGACACAAAAATCTTTGTTTCCTAGGCAAATTACATAAAAGGTAAAGGAAAATCTTTTTACAGTTTCTTAATAAAAGTAGACAAATAATCCAAGAAAACTTCGACATTCTAGTTTTGCATCAGGTACACTTTTGATGTTAAAGTTTAATTTTTTTAACTTATAAATCTACTTAACCTTAGCAACTTGACCGCATATATAATTCCTGTTCTGCACATCTATAACCGTTTTTCTAATATCCATTCAGTTTTTGTCCTGTATTTTTTCTTCTTTCTCATTCTGGAATAACCAGTCTGCCTTAGAAAATTACTTTTTTTCCCTAAACAGAAACACATCCTTCATGCCTTGCATACTTTGCATACAAAGTTGTTTCATAGTATTTTTATGGTTTCTAATAGTTTTATCTACATATACTGATTACAATTTTTAACCATTAATAAACTTTCTTTTACAGAGAAAACTATGACATAGACAATTGTTGTCTGTCATATATCAGCATCCTGTAGACTAGTAAACTTATGAATATGCAATCTCACAATTTCTAGAGGCATATGATTCCTCACAATGTAATTTTTCAATGTGGCAAATGACATGTTTACTAAGAGATTCAAGTACCTTTAGATTTTCTATATCATATGAAGATAAATACCAAAAATACATAAACCCAAACTCAGGTTCAGTAATGAAATGTTTTTAGTAGTTTATCTTACTTAAAAATGACCTACATTTGGGGTGCCTGGGTGGTTCACTTGGTTAGGCACCTGACTTGTGATTTCAGCTCAAGTCATGATCTGAAGGCTGTGAGATCAAGCCTCACATCAGGCTCTATGCTGGGCGTGGAGCCTACTTAAGATTCTCTCTCTCCCTCTCCCTCTGCCCTTCCCCTGCCCCTGCACTCTCTCTTTAAGAAAAAAAAAAGAGGGCGCCTGGGTGGCTCAGTCGTTAAGCGTCTGCCTTCGGCTCAGGTCATGATCCCAGGGTCCTGGGATCGAGTCCCGCATCGGGCTCCCTGCTCCTTGGGAGCCTGCTTCTCCCTCTGCTTCTCTCCCTCTCTCTCTCCCTCTGTCCCTCATGAATAAATAAATAAAATATTAAAAAAAAAAAAAAAAGAAAATTTTTAAAAAATGGCCTACATTTTTATTTTTATTTTAGGCAGATATTAACACCAAACTAAGCTAGCCATCATCTGAAGTTATTTCCTTATTAACTATTATTTTTAAGATTTTATTTATTTGAGAGAGTGTGAGAGAGCGAGCGAGCATGAGCAGGGGGAGAGGCAGAGGGAGAGGGAGAAGCAGACTCCCCACCAAGCAGGGAGCCCAACACAGGGCTCAATCCCAGGACCCTGAAATCACAGCCTGAGCGGAAGGCAGACACCCAATTGACGAGCCACCCACATGCGCCCCCCCATTAACTATTTTTATAACATATACATGACAAGCAAGTATCACAAAAGTAAAAACCAAGGAAGATTAAATACATGGTCTCCCCCTGCCCCCTTTTTTTTTTACTATAGTACTTGACATACATCAAGCAATTCATTTTTTTTTTTTTAAGATTTTTATTTATTTAACAGAGAGAGACACAGCAAGAGAGGGAACACAAGCAGGGGGAGTGGGAGAGGGAGAAGCACACTTCCCGCTGAGCAGGGAGCCCCATGCGGGGCTCAATCCCAGGACACTGGAATCATGACCTGGGCTGAAGGCAGATGCTTAGCAACTGAGCCACCCAGGCGCCTGCAATTCATTTTTATTTTATGTTTTATTCTTAGTTTGGATTTATATCTTTATAATCTTAACATCTAGTAGAGATTATGTAAGCTTGACTAGTAAGCTTAGGTAGAAGAAAAATTATATGTCTGCATTATATTTAACACTGACAACTCTGAAGACATGCCCATTTTTATTTTACCATCAATTTCAAAAAACATAGCTTTATTTACAAAAAAATTTCATCCCAAATCATGTGTACTTAATACACTGGGTCAGTTTTGGAGCACCTGGGTGGCTCAGTTGGTTAAGTGTCTGCCTTCAGCTCAGGTCATGATTTCGGGGTCCTGAGATAGAGCCCTGCATCAGGCTCCCTGATCAGCAGGGAGTCTGCTTCTCCCTCTCCCTCTGCCCCCTCCCCACCACCAGCTCATGCAGGAGTGCACACTCTCAAATAAATAAAATCTTTAAAAAAAAAAAAAAGGGCAAAACAAAACATTGGGTTAGTTTCTCTACTTCTGAGAGTTTCAGGAATACTTAATTTATGTAAGTGCTCATTTATCTCTAAGGCAGCTTGAATGAAGCTCCTTAAAGGGATTTTATAAATTAATTTGGTAATACCATCCAGAGGTAGAAATATATCACACATCTACAACATGCATACATATACATACACACACACAAACATACAATCACCAATAGCTATTGTTTTCATTCTAAAATTTAAGCCCTAGTTAGTAAGACACAGAAATACAAATTCACTGGCTTATACAAAATAATTAGTTCTTGTCTTTTCTCCACTTTCTATTTTTATACAAATTATGTTTCTAGGGGCGCCTGGGGGGCTCAGTAGGTTAAGCATCTGCCTTCAGCTCAGGTCATGATCCCGGGGTCCTGGGATCCAGCCCCGCATCGGGCTTCCTGCTCCGCAGGGGGTCTGCTTCTCCCTCTGCCTCTTCTCCCCCTGCTTGTGCTCACACGCAGACATGTGTATGCTCTCTCAAATAAATAAAAATCTTACAAAAAAAAATGTGTTTCTAGGAAATGTCAGGCCAAGTTAATGTTATTTGTTTACCAATTGTGTAAAGACCACCTTCAAGACCTTCCCTTGCCCTGATATGTCACTTTATGGAAGCTGTGGATCAAATTTCAAGTGAGTGACCAAGGAGACATCTAGCAACTGTCTGGATATCTCCAAAGCCCATCCAACTGGCCAAAACATCCTGTCTACTTCCAGTTAGGCTTTTCCTTTTCAGGTCAAGTAGTTGCTTTGGGGGGTCCTTAAGTCCCCTGACAGCCCCCAATGGAGGGCAGAGGGCCCAAAATTCAAGTGACTAGAAAGAGTGTGGTGGAAAAAGGTCTGGCGGAGGTGGAGAGGAGGAAGGAGTTTGGAGGGGGACATAAGAAAAGATTCAACGGAACTGGAGGGAAGACTGAAGGTGGGAAGAGGGAGGAGGCGGAAGAGCAGCAATGCGAAGGGAGAGCTCTTCAAGGAGCCAGACTGGGGAGAGCTCAAGTTTCCCAAAGAGGCCAATGAAGTTCTCTATTATTCTCGGCAAAAGCATGCCAACATGGATGGAGGTAAGACAGAGTTGGCAGAAAACACAGCTAGCAGGGGTTCAAGAAGGGTATTTGAGTCAAACGAGAAGTTCCCCTGGAAAAAGCAGGCTCCAACAAAGAAAACTAAGAGGTATTATAGAGAGCCAGAAAGATAGACTTCAGTACAATGAGTCAAGGGGGGGAAAAAAGAAAGATTTCCAATCCAGAGAGTCAGAAAATAATCCCCACTCAGAAAAAAAAGAGCCAAGAAGAAGAGATTTCCAGACTGGTAGGTAGCTTTCAAACCAAGAAGCCTAGGACTCTAACCCCGCTTCTTACAAACAGCTGTTTGCCTAGCACTCTGAGCTTCTTACAGACAAACGGGACTCCAACCCAACCTGTGTTTATCTGGGACTCTCTATCTCATCTTCTGGGGTATACTCAGACCCTTAGGAATCAAAATCTGCCCTTACCAGCTTCCACGGACGTTTGTCCGGAGCAATGGTTCAGGAGTCGGACTCACCAATGGATCCCCGATCAATCAGTCAGGAGTGAAGATAAAGTCTTCAAAGGTATGCCCTTAGGGTCCTGGGTGAGAGGTCTGGGGGTCCAATGATGAATCTGATCCTATCCCAGTTGAGGCACCATAACTGTTAAAAGGAAAAAAAATGACACTTGTTAAAGCCTGGTAAGGAAGACTTTGGGGGGTGGTGAGGCTATGAAATTTTGTAGTGGAGGAAAGAGACTGGGCTCAACTCTGAATATTGCATGGGCAAGAGGAAGTGTATAGCTAAGGAGAAGGGTAAGGTCAATGAATGGAAAATTATTAATAGGAAACATCAGTGGTTAGGGGCAGGGGGGCTCTGACTAAACAGCCTAAAGGATTCTTGCTGAAAACGGGCAAAGGGCAATCAGACGTCATCTTCTGGGTGTAGTAGGAGGAGGAACCCAATCAGACATCAAGGGGGAGCGCTTCTTGCTAAACTGACTTAGCAAGGGTCTTGCTAAAACTACATTTTACAAGGATGTGTACATATGGCCCAGGAAAGGTTCAGAAGCCTAACTAAAGTCTGCCCAAGCAAAGAGTTTTTGTTACCTGTTGCTTCCTTTTACTCCACACAGAATACTTCTGACACCAGACGTGTGGGGTTTTTCTTCCCACACCAACCAATTCTCCAACACCAGCTGCAATTCAATTCAATTCTAACACTAACTGGAGTTACAGCAGACCTCATGACATAAGATCTCAGTCTAAGACTGCCCCCAACTTCAGACACCAATCACAAGTAGTGGGTCCCCATGTTACCTACAACTTCTGTCTGACTTGGCTACAAATTGTAGGTTCCCATGACCCCCTCACTGGATTCAATCACTTGCTAGAACAGCTCCCAGAACTCAGAGAAACACTTACATTTACTGGCTTATTACATAATAAAGGATATGGTAAAGAACACAGATGAACAGCCAGACGAAGAGATACATAGGGTGAGATCTGGAAGGGTCTGGCGCAGGAGTTTCTGTCCCAGTAAAGTTGGGGTGTGCCACTCTCAGCATCAAGGTATGTTCACCACCCTAGAAACTCTTCAAAGTCCATACTTTTGGGATTTTATGGAGGCTAATCATATAGGCATGATCAATTATTAACTCAATCTCTATCCCCGCTCCTCTTCCAGGAGAACAGGATAGGGCTGAAAGTTCCAAGCTTCTAACCATGGCTTGGTCTTTCTGGTGAGGGGCTCCCATCCTGAAGCTATGCAGGAGCCTATCAAGAGTCACCTCTTCAGGTCAAAAGACACTCCCATCACCCAGGAAATACCAAGGGATTTAGGAGCTTGTGTCAGGAATAAGTCAAAGACTGAGTGTTAGAACACAAGATGCTCCTAGTGCTCTTATCATTTAGGAAATTACAAAGGATTCAGAAACTCTATACCAGGAACTGGGTAAAGATATACATATATATTTAAAAAACCAAGATTAACGGATTTCATCTATAATCTTTTTGATGATGGCCACAAGTTTCAGCATTTGAGTTTGAATCACTATTTACAGCATTACATCTACTTTAAACATTCAAAATTACATTAAAAAATCCATGTGTACCTGGTGGTTTTATAGCTGAAGGCAATGACTAAAGAATGTTACATTTCTCAGTTTATAAAAGCACGATGTTTTAATATTCTAAGAGTTCTCCTGCTAATGTAAGACTTCCAATTACATTTCTACAACAGAACTGTTCTCCCAGGCATTTTACATCAACTGAAAATGTCAATTCCATTATAGGACATTTAGAATTTGGGGATGTCATTTGGCTTTAGGAAATCTGTCTAGATTAAACAAAAATCAAACCTAGACACAAAATAATTGTATCGTACATAAAACTATTCCTAATTACTGTTTACCTACCAATGTAGGATCTTGTAAGTAAGCCACATTTATTTCAACCACAGTTAAAGTGTTGATTTTAAACCTGCACCAGATTTATTCCATCATAATCAGGTAGCTGTTCCAAGAATTTCTTAGAAAAAGGCACTTGCTGCATTACAAAGATGCTGTGCTAGGTTCAATTCAGACTATGCTGCTCACTGGTAACAATTTTTAAATTTAATCTGGGTCAACAGAACCAGAATTAGCTACATGTGTCACTATCAAAAAACAAAAGAAAACATCTTATTTTATTGCTGATTTATGCTACATTTGGTTATTTAAGTTACCTTAATTTTCTCAAAGAATTTCTGAAGTAGCTTTTTTCCCCATATATCTTAACCTATTTGTAAATGTTTAAATACTTTAACCTCTGCAGCAGAAGAGAATTTCTATTTGTATTTTACTTGCAAGGAAAATCCAAACAGCCCCTCATATTTTAATGGCACCTCAAACTATTCTTTTTTGTGACACTCTTTTTAGAGAAGACTCCATTAAAGTCTGTCAATTAATAAATTCGTTGCTCAGTTAGCAGAGAAGTAACTGTACGTTAGTGGTTAAGAAACCCCATAATTGCAGCATTTAACACCTACTGTTGCTCCTAATGCCACTAGGCTGACTCAGACTAATGAGCTCTCCAGGTGCCACTGTCTAACACAGGCCTGTCAAGATGAGCCCTCAGCAGTGGAGTCTCCAGAAGAATTCATCCAATCACAGTACTCGCTTCCCACACATAAACAAAGAGAACTGATTTTTAGGTTCTTTGCCACAAGGAAATGCACTGAAAACAATTAAAGCATCACATGATCTGGAAAAGAATACTCCTTCCTTTCTTTATAGTGAATCCTGACTTAGATATAAAAAAAAAAAAAGCTACTTATAAAGATATTTCCTCGGGTTAGTACTGGATCTCCCAACACATGCTGTTTTAACCCTGTAATTTAAGTATCAAAACTACAACACCCAATGTGTCAAAACGCGAACTAGAGACAAAAGGACCGTTCTTATGTCTTTGGCGATCGTGGTTATAAAATCACGTACCTGGGGAGCATTCGAGTTGAGTTACACACTGGATGATGCAGCCCAAAGTGGGCGAGGATCTCCAACCATCCAGAGTCAAGGCCGGTGCCCAGGTCCATTGAGCCCTTCACAATATCCCCGTCCCAACTCCTCCCCAGCCCAGGAATCACAAACTCCCTGGCCTCCAGAATCTTAACCCTGGTTTTCATACTAGTCTCCAGAACCTTAACTCCAGGTGTTTTAGGCTCCCACCCCACCTCAAAAAATGTTCACAACACTGTAATGGCATTTCCCTTCAGAACTTATGCTCCCGACCGCGACCTCCGACCCAGTGTATCTCCCTCCCGTCCCCTGGGAGGCAGAGCTCCCCTTCCTTTGGACCCCCTCCCGGCAACCCTACTCACAAGCTGGCAGCGTCGGGGGGCAGCGGGCTCGACAGCGCCCTCCAGCTCGGCGCTGGTAGTTTCCTGCGACTGCAGTCCAGCAGAGGGATGCGGCAGGAGCAGGGCGCGGGGCAGAGGCCTGCCCGAGCGGCCGGCAGCAAGAGGAGGGCAGCCTGGGCGAGGAAAAGGAGCCGGGAAAGTGGTGTGGACCGACAATCCAGCAGCGGCTCCTCCTGGACGCCTTGTAGCGCCGGCGCCATTTTCCACCCCCCGACCTGGACCAAGCCGAGAAGAGCCGCCAACCAGAAAGACAGCTCGACGGAGACGTTTGGTGGCTGCGCTGCCACCCCAGGGCCCGGCTGTCGCCTGTACCCTCCGAAAGTAAGATAGGGGCGGATACGCACAGTAGCGGGGGCGGCGGCCGAGGACACACGGCTCAAGCCCTACGGACAACGCTCCTCCGCCCCGCCCCGCGACGCAACGTCTTCACGCACAGGAGCCAGCCAATCGGTGCCACAGAACGAGGTCGCGCCGGGGGCGGGACTCCGTGAGGAGGCGGGGCCGGTGATTGGGAGTTTCTTAAGGAGGATTTTAAGGTGTCCGGTAGGATGTGGCGCCCGTTTGGTGTTCCGCCACCAATTTTCCGCTGGAGGGCGCAGTAGCTTCTTAAGAGGAATAGCGGCTAAAACTCTGCAAGTCCGAAGTCTTGATTTAGGGGATATTTTCTGTAATAGTAGAAAAGGATCTTCTGGGCTCCAAGGAAGGGGAATGATAGAAGGGCTACCTTCCTAGTCGCGGACTCTGAAGGTATGTTACCTGGCGTTGGCCTCCAGAGCCCAGCTGGGGCCGCCGCTGCCCCCTCCTGCTTGTCTGCAGCTCCTGCAGTCCTGCAAGTGGGCGACAACTCCCACTCTCTTAACAGGAAGCATGTTATCACTATCAGTTGATGGACTGCTATCAGTTGATCAGCTCCTGAAGGAAGAGGCCCTCTATTCATCTGTGTACCTCCAGCTTCTATTTTAGCTTGGAGTTTAATAAATGTTGGTGGGACTGCATCTGCAAGGCATGTCTCTAAGGAAAATACCCTGCCTTCCTCTGTTTCAGAGAAGCTGTCCTTTATGCTCACACTCAGAAAAGCAAGTGGGACCTATACAGAGGATGTTAAATAGTCAACAAAGCGAAGGCTGGGTGTTATTTATCCTGAAGCAGAGGCTATGAAAAACTTACTAGGAAGAGCCAAGTCTGGCCTCCTTATGCTCACTCAGCCATTTCTTATATCCAAGTTTATGAATAAGACTTCGAGAATATGGTGGCTCACTTCTATGTAGTGCTTTTATACTTTTCAAAGAGCATTTCCATCGGTTACCTTGTTTGGTCTCTCAATGACTGTAAAATTGACAGGACGATTGTTGCTGATGAGAAAACAATCCCAGAGAGGTTCAATGAAGTGTTAGAAACAAATTCAGCTGAGTAAATTTGAAGATCTAGTTGGTGTTATGCAACATTCATGAACCAGGCCTCATCCCACCCAGCAAAGGAGCTTTGAGGAGATGTATAAAATGGAAGGCTTTTGTAGGCCGAAGTGGATGGAAAAAACAAAGTTTCGAGCAAAAGTCACCTCCTTTGGTGGTGGGCGGGGGGCGTCTGTCAGGCACATCACCTTACCAGCGCTGACCAGGTAATTCCAGACTGATGAAAGGTCACAGTCCTGGGAGTAGCGGAAACTGCAATTAGGTTAGGTATTTAATCTTGGTTTGCTGATGTGGGGCTTAGCACAAGTGACTCCACTTTGGACCTGTTTCTATCTCAACAAATTACCTGGAGCAGAGGCACACTGGCATTACTATGGGTTTTCTGACTCTTGCAAATTGAAAGACCAAGCAAGTTAAAAAAGTGATAATGCCTAGGTCATAAGGTTGTCCTAGAAAGTAACTGAAATCAATCTTTCCATGGCAGGTTTGGAGTCACAATTATGCTTTTAAAACCCTTTTTCAATTTTTTAAGAATTGAAATATTTCTTGGATATCCATTGCTTGGATATCCAAAGACATACCCAATGCTCCAATCTTAACCAAACTTTAAAAGCCAAGACAGCAGGGTGAAACTTACTCTTAACCTCCTTTCCCTGGCTATTAAGCATGCTTAACAACCTCCACTAAGAAACTGGGCATAGGCAGGAGTATCTTAGTACCTCTCTGAATTATGGTTTCAGAGCTTCCCTCTGGGCACAATAGAAATTCATGCTCTCTATCTTGTGTCCTCCCGAATAAGTTGTGCAGGTCACACCAGCTAGGAGCCCCTCCCAGTTCTTAATTCCTTCTGCACATTATTTTTTACCATTCTGATAGGTAGAGGGTTGTGGGATTGAGCCCCACATCGGGCTCTGCATTTGGTGTAGAGTCTGCTTGAGAATCATCGCCCCCACCTCCCCAAGCATGTGCACGCTCTTTCTCTCTCAAATAAATAATCTTAAAAAAAAAAAAACTCCTACAACTCAATAATAAAAAAAAAGGAAGAATGGGCAAAGGACTTAGACATTTTTCTAAAGAAGATATACAACGGTTAATAAGCACATGAAAAAATGCTCAACATCCTTCATCATTAAGGAAATGCAAATCAAAACCACAGTGAGATAGCACTTTACACCCATCAGGATGGCTATTATTAAAAAAAAAAAAAACCCACAAAACAAAAGCAAAACAAAAAAAGTGTTGCAAGGATGTAAAATTGGAACTCTTGTGCATTGCTGGTGAGAATGTAAAATGGTGTGACTAGTGTGGAAAATGGAAACGTAAAGACAGAATTATCCTATGACTGAGCAATTCCACATTTGGGTATATACCCAAAAGAAATAAAAGCAAGGACTTGAAGAGATATTTGCACACCCATGTTCATAGCAGCATTATTCATAGTCAGTCAAAAGGTGGAAGCAAACCAAGTGTCCATCAACAGATGAATGTATAAAGAAAATGTGGTATATACACTCAGTAGAGTATTAGTCACCCTTGAAAAGGAAGGGAATTCTGATACATGCTACAACATGGATGAAATCTGAAGACATTATACTAAGTGAAATAAACCAGTCACAAAAAGACAAATATTGTTAATTCCATTTACACGAGGTACCTAAAGTAGTCAAATTCATAGAGACAGAAAATAGAATGGTGGTTGCCAGGGGCCAGGGGAGAAGAAGATAGGGAGTTATTGTTTAATAGATACTAAGTTTCAGTTGGGATGATGAAAAAAGTTCTGGAGATGGATAGTGCTGATGGTTGCAAAACAACATAAATGTACTTAATGACACAGAACTGTAACTTAAAAATGGTTAAAAGGGTAAATTTTATGTTATGTATATTTTACCATAATTTTTTTTACAAAAAAACTTAAAACCAGAAATCTAGGACTCGTCTTCAAGTCTTTCCTTTCCCTTTATTCTCCATGTGCTCCCAATGGTTACCCCACATCCAGTCCATCAGCAAATCCAAAATATACCTTAAAACTGATTGCTTCTTTCCATCTCCATTACCACCATACCAGCTCAAGACATAATCATCTCTCACCTACACCACTTCAGTAGCCTCCTAACTGAACTCCTTTTTCCAATCTTGTTTCCCTCAAAACTATCCGCACGGCAAACAGCATGAATGTACTCTTCGACAGGTAAATCAGAGAGTGCTAGCCATTCACTTCGTTATCAGCAATTCACTACATTATCAGATATAATATGTGTGTATATTCATGTTATATATGTTATATATTACATATATAAATATACTGTATATCATATATTTTTTCATATACTAAAATAGTTGTATGGTTTTTCTTCTTTAACACATATATATGCCCATATGATATATAATATAGGCCCCATATACCGTAAGATACATGTAAATATCATATATGTAATATATCATATATATGTGTTTAACATCATTTTCAGAAATATTCATTACAAAAACTTTTTGCCAACTTGGAACACAATGAAATTCCTTAAGCTGATAAAGGATATTTACCAAAACCTGAAGCAAACTTCATACTTAATATTAACATTAAAAATACAATGAAATAGAGGCACCTGGCTGGCTCAGTCAATAGAGCACGTGACTCTTGATCTCAGAGTCACATGCTCTACTGACTGAGTTCAAGCCCCATGTTGGGTGTAGAGATTACTTTAAAAAAAGAAAAAAACTCTTAAAGAAATACAATATAATACAAACATTAAAAATAGTCATCTTGGGGTCCCTGAGTGGCTCAGTAAGTTAAGGGTCTGCTTTTGGCTCAGGTCAAGATCCTGGGCCCTGGGCTTGCCCCCTCCCCCCACTGTAGGGCTCCCTGCTCGGTGGGGAGCCTGCTTCTCCTTCTCCCTCTGCTCCCCCACGCCCCCGCTCATGCTCTCTCTCTGGCTTGCTCTCTCTCTCATATAAATAAAATCTTTAAAAAAAAATACTCACCTTACATTAGGATCAAGACAAAGATGACTATTACTGCTTCCATACAGTAAGTCCTAGAGGCTGTAACCAGTGCAGCAAGAGGTTCTAAGCAGTGCAAGCGAAGATATAAAAGGTATAAGAATTTTTTTAAAGATTTTATTTATTTATTTGACATTGAGAGGGAGAGGGAGCACAAGAGAGGGGTACGGCAGGCAGAGGGAGAGGGAGAAGAAGGCTTCCTGCCAAGCAGGGAGCCCAAGGTGGGGCTCGATCCCAGGACCCCGGGATTATGACCTGAAGGCAGACACCTAACCGGCTGAGCCACCCAGGCGCCCCAAAGGTATAAGGATTTTAAGATACAAAAGTACCCTTACTCAAACAGGTTATGATTGTCTGAAGGAAAAATCCAAAAGAATCTTCAAGTAAACTACTGGAATTAGTAAAAAGGCTCAACAAGTTTCTGACTACAGGATTGACAAACTAAAATCAATGATTAGTAAAACAGCAATTATAAAATACAATTTTTTTCAAAAGACAGCACATGCAATAGCAATAAAAACCATAAGACACCTAGGATAGAACTAAAAGACGCCTTGATCAAAGATGTGCAAGAGAAAAAATATATGGAGAACATTATAAAGCATTATTGAAAAGTATTTCCTAAAAGGTCTAAGTAAATGGAGAGTTTTACTCTGCTTTTAGATTGGAAAAATCATCATAATAAAGTTGTCAATTCTCCCTGATTGATTTGTAGACTTAATGCAATCCTAGTAAAAATCCTAAATGTACATAGTATTGCAAGGAGAAAATAACAGCAAAAAATGTAGATGGGGGCACCTGGGTGGCTCAGATGGTTAAGCATCTGCCTTTGGCTCAGGTCACGATCTCCAGGTCCTGTGATCCAGCCCCATGTCAGGCTCCCAGCTCAGCAGGGAGTCTGCTTCTCCCTCTCACTCTGCCTCTTCCCCTGCTTGTGCTCTCTCTGCCTCTCTCTCTCTCTCTCAAATGAATAAATAAAATCTTTAAAAAGTGTAGATGGATTTGCTTTACCAGATATCAAGATAGATGTTAAGCAAGTGCCTGGCTGGCTCAGTTGGAAGAGCATGTGACTCTTGATCTCAGGGTTCTGAGTTCAAGCCCCATGTTGGGTGCAGAGATTACTAAAAAAATGAATAAATAAACTTAAAAAAAAGATAGGTGTTAAAGCTATAGTGATTAAAAAGTGTAGTATTGCCACAGGAAAGTTACATAGACTTTTGGTACATATCAGAGACTTAGTTTGACATTTGATTTATGAGCCAGTTAGAACTTCAGATCATTAGAGAAAGGACAGACTTTTCAATAAATGGGGCTAAGATCATTAAATAATCACACAGGGAAAAAATGAAACTAGATCCTTTTTCACACCACATACAAAAAATCAGTTTAAGACCTAAAACTGAAAAGTAAAACCATAAAGCTTTTAGAAGAGAATAGTAAAGACTATCTTTTTCATTTTGGAATAGAAAAGGGTGTCTTAAAGCAGAAAAAGATCATTCATCATAAAAAAAAAGAATGATATATGTAGACATCATATATGTCAAATTTTTCATTCACAAAAGACACCAGTAAAAGATATATACAGGGCGCCTGGGTGGCTCAGTCGTTAAGCGTCTGCCTTCGGCTCAGGTCATGATCCCAGGGTCCTGGGACCGAGCCCCGCATCGGGCTCCCTGCTCTGCGGGAAGCCTGCTTCTCCCTCTCCCACTCCCCCTGCTTGTGTTCCCTCTCTCACTGTGTCTCTCACTGTCGGATAAATAAAATCTTTAAAAAAAAGAGCCAATTTGTTTAAAAAAAAAAAAGATATATACAACAGGGCGCCTGGGTGGCTCAGATGGTTAAGCATCTGCCTTCGGCTCAGGTCATGATCCCAGGGTCCTAGGATCAAGTCCCGCATCAGGCTCCCTGCTCAGTGGGGAGCCTGCTTCTCCCTCTGCCCCTCTCTCTCTCTCTCTCTCTCTGTCTCTCATGAATAAATAAATAAAATCTTTTTTTAAAAAAAGATATATACAACATACATAACCAACGAAGTATCCCAAATTTGCAAAGATTTCCTGCAAATCAATGGGATAAAGGCAATCAACCTAAAAGAAAAATGGGCATAAAATTTTAAGGTACACTTCAAAAGAAAAAGAAAGTACAAATAGCCAAAAAGCACATGAGACATTGTTTAATCTCATTATGTGTCAGGGTTATGGAATATTAAAGCCACAATGAAATACCACTATACATATCAGGTGGATAAAAATTACAAAACCTGACAATCCTGAGTGTTGGTAAGAAAATGGAGCAATGAGGTGTCTCATCAAAGCTAATGGGGATCAGAATTAGTGTAACCACTTTGGAAAACAGCATGGGATTATCTAGTAAAGCCGAAAATGTACACATATCACAATGTAGCAATTCCACTTTTAGATATACACCTTAGAGACAGGCATGCTTATGCACTGGACACATGCACCAAAATGTAGACAGCAGCCTTAGTACAATTGCCAAAAACTGGAAACAACCCAAACATAATTCTGAGCCAAAAATCCAAATCACAAGAGTACATCCTATATTATTTTTTCATATAAGGCTTAAAAACAAATGTTTATTTAGAGATGCATACACAGACAGTGAAACTATAAAGAAAACCAAGGCAATTATTCCTATAAAAGCCTAGAGCGGTGACCCCTGCACAAGAAGAGGACGATTGTGATTAATATGGAACACCCCGGAACGTTCCCACAGTATTCTGTTTCTTGACCTAGAGAGTGGTTACATGGGTTTTGCTTTACAACCAAAATGTGGATTTCTATTTTTTAACACTTTTCTATATGTTGTATTTTATAAGAAAGATTAAAACGGACAAATCTGCCAAAATGAATCCAGAGTGCAGCACAATTCCAAAAAAGAATGTTATGAAACTTGACAAGTTGATTCTAAAATCATAAAGAGCAGAGGGCCAAGAAAAAACAAGATTATTTTTATAAAAAAAAAAATTAAGTCAGGGGGTTGATACTTCCAGATAATAAGACTTATAATAATACTTTAGTTATTAAGAAACTGGGGGAGAGACATAGGGATAAACAACAAGAACAGAATACAGAGGGGCACCTGGGTGGCTCAATCTGTTGAGCGCCCAACTCTTGATTTTGACTCAGATCATGATCTCAGGGTCATGAGACTGAGCCTCACACTGGGCTCCACTCTCAGCTCAGAGTCTGCTTGAGATGCTCTCTCTCCCTCTTCCCTTTGCCCCTCCCCCTGCTCACATGCTCTAAATAAATAAATAAATAAATAAAATATTTTATATTAATTAATTACAATTTAAAAAATTTTTTAAAAGAACAGCATAGAGAGTCCAGAAATCAAGTCATGCCCACAGGGAATCAAGTCATGCCCACGGGGAAACTTGACTCAGGTCATATTACAAATCAACAAATACACTGGAATGTAAGAAATAAAATAAAAGGGAACCCCCAACTCACATTATAATGAAAATAAAACCCTAATAGAATAAAGACCTCGGGGTAGAGAAAGTAGACAGAAACTACTCTTTGCCCACCAAATCTATTCCCCCATTCTTCCATAATAATCACATTATAGCTGGGCACGTTTTCCAGCCTCCCCTGCAGATGGGTCTCGTAAGGAAATTAATTTCTTATAATGGGATGTAAGCAGAACTGTTGACTGCCACTTGCAGCTCTGGAACTTAACATTAGGTATGCCTTCTCCATGCTTTCCTTCTCTTTCCTGCTGGTTGGAATTTGAATATGGCAGCAATTCAGCTTTGGCTACACAACACAGTGATATGCCCAAGGGGATGGCAAACTCACGAGATGGTATGAACCTGGCTCCCCAAATGTCTACATACAGCAAAGCCACCTCAGCAATCGGGACTACTCATCTTGGGACTGTTTTGTGAGAGGAACAAATGTCCCTATTCTTTAACACACACCATTTTGGCGTCTCTTTGTTATAGCATCTCCGTCTTCACAGACACAGAAATATTTTGTAACCATGACTTAAAGAGCACCAATTAGTTGGAAAAATGTTGATAAATATGCCTACATTATAAAATGAAAAATATCTATACCATAAAACATCATAAATAATGCAAAAATAGAAGCTATAAATGAGAGCAGATATTTATAATGCATAGCCAGAGTGTATAAAAAATGCCTCAGATCAGTGGAGAAAAGATAACCCAAAAGAAATACAAATAAAGGAAATAAACATGAAATCACAGAAGAAACCAAATCCTCAAGTAAACATTATAAAAAATAATCAACTTTAATAGTAATCAGATAGGTGTAAATTAAAACTACCCCCCCAAAAATACAATTCACATCCAAAAATTGTGAAAGTTAACACAAATATTAAAGTCTAACAATACCAAATGTTGGCCATGAGCAACAGGAACTCTTGCACCCTGTTTTTGTAGCAGCTTAAATTAATATAACCACTTTGAAGAATAACTTGGAAAGATCTAGTTAAGTTGAGGATGCACCTTACTATAATAGAATAACTCCATTCCTAGGTATATACTCTAGAGAAACTCTTGTGCATTGATATACGTGAGTGTTAATTGCAGCATTATTTGTAATAGTTGAAAATTGGGGGGCGCCTAGTGGCTCAGTCATTAAGCGTCTGCCTTCGGCTCAGGTCATGATCCCAGGGTCCTGGGATTGAGCCCTGCATCGGGCTCCCTGCTCAGCAGGGAGTCTGCTTCTCCCTCTCCCACTCCGCCTGCTTGTGTTCCCTCTCTCGCTGTGTCTCTCTCTGTCAAATAAATAAATAAATAAATAAAATCTTAAAAAAAAAAAAAAAAGAAAATTGGAATCAACCTGAAAGTCCACTAACAAGAAAATAGATAGATGTAGTGGCACCACAAATAAATCTCAAAACTTAATGGCAAATGAAAAAAGCAAACTGCCAGCAGATAGGTCTGGTATGTCCAAAATACACCAAGTTTTAACTATGCAAAAAATACTATGTAGTAAATATGTAGTAAAAGCATGTGAATGATAAACACCAAATTTGAATTTCTTGAGAATGTTGTGGCCTCTGTGGACAGAAGGTAGGGAATGGGTTCATGTGTGTGTGAGCACATGCTTTAGATTGTTTTTATATGGGCAGAAATCAGCCTCTGCATGTGGGCCTCCAAAGAGGGAAGCAAAACTCCATGAAGGATACTTTGTATATTCCTATAGGCTTTTAAACAGTCCTGTTTACAATTCTGTTTGAATTTAGTCCCCTTCCCTCTGTTTTAATTTTTTTCACATTATCTTCAAACGTACAGCAAGGGTCCTTAAATTTCAGCAGGTATCAGAATCACCTGAAGGGCTTGTTAATACACAGATTGTTGGGCTGGCTTTTGGATTCTGTAGGTCCCCGGTAGCACTGGAGAATCCACACTTTTTTTTTTTTTGTAAAGATTCTATTTATTTATTTGACAGAGACAGACACAGCGAGAGCGGGAACACAAGCAGGGGGAGTGGGAGAGGGAGAAGCAGGCTTCCCACTGAGCAGGGAGCCCAATGCGGGGCTCGATCCCAGGACCCTGGGATCATGACCTGAGCCGAAGGCAGACGCTTAACGACTGAGCCACCCAGGCGCCCCGAGAATCCACACTTCTAACGTCCCAGGTGACGCTGCTGTGACTGGCTCACGGACCATACTTTGAGAACCACACTCTGAGACCTACAGGGAAATCTATTACACGAAGCCCATGTGTTTTTGTGGTTGTGGGGAATTAGACAAAGCAGTGAAAGAAAATGCGGCACTCTCTACCTTCACCTTGGGCTGAGGCCAGCGTGGAAGCTCAGAACTCTAGGTGGCAAAGAGAAGCGCCCACTGCGCAGCAGGTGGGAGCCAGGTGTCAGTGCAGTGAGTTTGATAGGAACCCCCTTTTACCTAAATACTTGCCTGAACAGGTACGTATGATGTAACTGGCTGGGGAAATAACTTCCCATCAAACCATGCCCCCTCCCGTCCCCTGTCTTCAGCAGAAACTCCAGGTTCACACCCCACGGTTGGGGAGGAGGAGGTTGAAAATGCTGACTCCATTGTGTATCCAGCAAACCAGGCTGTTCCTGGGCTTCGGGAGCCTCTGAGCTAGCCTCAGTCCAATTGTCTTGTTTGCAGCTGGCTGGGCCCACTCCCCAGGCCTGCTCCTTTATCCTCCCCAGGTTGGGGGTTGGGGGGGACCTGCTCTCACTGTGGATGAGACACTTGGGATGGTTTAATGGGCCCTTGGGAACCTCAGGGTTTGATTATTCTCAGCAATCAGCAGGAGCAGTCATGCGTTTCTGGGCCCTCCAGCTTCACCCTGCTCACCAGCCTTCCAGGCCTGGAACGTACCCACAAACTCTTTAGCTGACTAAAAGCCAGGGAACTTGTGTGCGAGCCTGTATGGGTGTGTGTGTGTGTGTGTGTGTGTGTGTGTGTGTGTGTGCGCGCGCGCGTGCGCGCACACGCGCGCGCGAGTGCATGCACACGTTCAAGGGGGAGCTGAAAGCTAGTGCACAGAAGAAAGCCAGAGGCCTGGGGCTGATCATTATCTCCAGGCCAGAACCTTCCAGTCCCTAAATGGGACCCTGGTATTCTGCCAAACAACCAGACTCTCACTCTGTATAATGAAGTTCTCATTGATTATCCTGTTGATGTCCCAAGAGACCGGGGCCCAGGGAGGTCCATCTGCTGCCAAGCCCGGTTCCTTGTTCCACTCCCCCCGTGGAAATGAGGGTGCCCCCTTCAACTCCCCCATCGCCTCACTTCCCCAGCATAACGGCTCATCCACAAGGGACCCTGGTCCTGGGGCTGAACTGAAGTGACAGCAACATTTTATTAATTGGACTAATGAGAGGCCTCGGCCGGGAGAGAAAGAAGGGGATGAAGACAGGAACATCACACAGCACAGGAGTTCAGGAGTAGATTTCAGATTGGAACGGGCAGTTCATTCCCTGAGCGTTGGCGGGGGGGGGGGGGGGGGGCTGGCGGGGGGTAGTAGGCAGGGGGATTTGGAATTGGTTTGCAAAGTTCATATGTTTTACAGGAAACATGCTAATTTTTCATCAGCAAATTGTAATCACTCCCATTTCCTGAATGCCTGTGTTCAGGCACTTTACTGTTTGTTTGTTTTAAGATTTTATTTATTTATTTGACAGAGAGAGACACAGCGAGAGAGGGGGAACACAAGCAGGGGGAGTGGGAGAGGGAGAAGCCGGCTTCCCGCTGAGCAGGGAGCCTGATGTGAGGCTCAATACCATGACCCAGGGATCATGACCTGAGCCGAAGGCAGACTCTTAACGACTGAGCCACCCAGGTGCCACCCGGGCACTTTACTGTTTTATGTGCATGATCCGAGTTCATCTTTACAAAAGCCATATGAGAGGAGAGTCCTTCTATTCATTCAGCCCATGACAAAACTGAAGCCCAGCGGGGTTTGCCAAAAGTCACACGTGTAATAAATAACAGAGTCCAAACTCTGAACCACTGTCATTGTGGGAAGTGAAAGCTAATGAGGCAACACACACACACATACACACACACACGTACACTTGCTGAGCATTCCTCTTTTCAGGCAGACAGCACAAAGCCCTTTATGGGTAGCAGCACCTCCAACCCTATAAGGCAGGTAGGTTTATTTTCCCCATTTTGCGGATAAGGAAACTCGGGCTCAGAGAGGTGAAGTAATTTGCCTAAGGCCACACAGACAGGAAGTGTCAGAGCAGAGATTTGCTATCCATCTACCAGGAATTCTCACCTTATTTCCCTGCCTCCCTTAATCTCTCTTTGTTCTGAGCTCCCGAGGGCATCCTGCATAAGAGAAGGTGAGCTGAAGGAAGGGTGGGATGGTTTATTTGGCTACAGAGGAGGTTCCAGTTGCACGGAGGGGATCAGGATCGCCATGAGATTTAGCCTGTGGAACGGAAGTCCTCAGCAAGTGTGGAGGGTAAGTTGGCAGGACCAGGGACTGGAGGCTTGTAAATGCGTGGGTGTGCAAGGTTTCCTCTGGGCAACCTCACGCCGCCTCACTCCCCTCTCCTAGCAGAGGCTCAAGGGACTTATTCATAGCATGACATTCTCCTCAACATTTTAGGACTGATATATTTTTTCTGTCGATGAGGCCAATGCGGTAAGCTGCACCGGCAGCTGCGTCCTTCCTGTTTGTCCTCATGAAGCAGTTCCAGCTGACCAGCCACCAGGAACTTGCTGCTTAAGCCCATAGCGGGCTACAAACAGCACAGCACAAGGAGGGCCTGCCGGCCCGGGGTCAGCGCCCTTCTGGGACTGCGGCCCTGCCTTGCAGAGAGGAACCAAGGCTTAAGAACACAGGAGCACAGCTGATGTGTGCATATCTAGCTATCCTCTGCTCTGGACTTCTCTTGGTTTTTGTTTTGTTTTGTTTGCAAAAAAACAAACAAATAAATAAATGCTTGTAGGCAAGTTCAAATCACACAGAAGAATATAAAGTAAAAAGTGAAACTCCCTCTCTCAGACACTTCCAGTAAGCACTGGCCATCCCTGGTGGGTCTATCTTTTCATGCCCTCTTCTGCTAAATCTTGGTACAAATATGAGCTTTCATTTTTAAATTTTTTTATTATTTATTACAAAATGGAATTGCTATACTGATCTTCAATGTGATAACTAGCTCTCCAAAATGTTATAGCAATTTACATCCCATCAAGAGGGTACAAAAGGGCCAGTTTCCTCCCATCTGAGCCAACAGTGACTTGTTTTGGAGTAAAACAAGATGCCACCATGTAAATTGCAAAACTTGTAAAAATGCCTCTCCCACTCTTTCCCTTTCCTTCTGTGCTTTCCCCTGCTCTCTATTAAATTCATGACCTCTGACCCATGCATATTACACAGAATCCAAAGTTTTGTCCGTAGATGAGAAAGCAAGGGGAGGGGCACCTGGGTGGCTCAGTTGTTCTGCCTTTGCTCGGTCACCATCCCAGGGTCCCCAGTCCTGGAAAGAGCCCCGCATTGCATGGGCTCCCTGCTCAGCAGGGTGTCTGCTTCTCCCTTTGCCCCTCCCCTTGTTCATGTTCTCTCTCTCTCAAATAAATAAAATCTTAAAAAATAAAGCAAGAGGGGGGGTCTTAGGGTTCATCAACTGGGACACACAGAGATGCAACATTACTCTCTAAAAGGTAATGCCAACACATCATATGTAGTTATAGCTCATTAGCCAGCATAAAATTGTATGCTCAAGACTCCTTGCTAGGTTTGGAATCTCAACTGATTCTCAGATAATCATGTGGTTAGAAAAAGCAAAGCGGTATTTCCCCATTTTAGAGATGATAAAAAAGGAATTAACAAATTCAGGTGATTGCCTAAGGTCACAGGGCTAGTCCATGTTCCCTCCCTTATACAACATCCCCAACTTCTATATGTGTGTAAAATATAGGTGTGTGTGTGTATAGATATAAACACTAAATGCACAATGTGTAATTTCTGAACACATTTAGATCACACCCCGTTTTATACCTACAGATATATACTAGGTGTAATCTCTGTAAGTGTAATACGATATGCATAAAATGTCATAGATGGTGCAAGAGACACTAAGACCCCACCTAAATGTCACTGGCAGGCCCTGATAAAAGTATACTAGGGACTGAAAAGGGTTAGGAAATGAACAATGAGTGAGGTCTCTTAAAAGTCATGATTCTGGAACAATATATAACAGGTTAAGTGTGTGAAATTTTGGAGTCAGATATACTTGGGTTCAAGTCCTACTTTAATCACATTCTAGATGCATGACTTTGGACAACTGAACTAAGTTCTCTGGGCCTCAGTTTTTTCATTTGTCAAAACGAGATACTATTTTCTATCTCATAAGATGGTTGAGTGGGTGAAATGAGATAATGCATGCAAAATACCTTGCCATGGGCACAGAACATGTAAGTCTCAATTAGTGTTAGTTACTACTAATTTGTATTATGTGTTTGCCTATATTCTTATTTGTTTATTTTTTTTAAGATTTATTTATTTAATTGAGAGTCAGAGAGAGAGGGAGAGAGCTCATGGGGGAAGGAGCAGAGGGAGAGGCTCTCCAAGCAGACTCCCTGCTGAGCAGGGAACCTGATGTGGGGCTCGATCCTAAGCCGAAACCAAGAGTCGGCTGCTTAACCGACCGAGCCACCAAGGTGCCCCTATTCTTATTTGTTTCAATTCAACATAGTTCAGCTGTACATAAAACTGAAGCTGTGACCGAAGAAGTGGCGTTAATGAAAGACAAAAGCAATGGTTCTCAGCCCCGGGTCCCCACTAGAATCCTCTGGTGAGCTGAAAACACAATACTGATGTCTAGGTCAAGGAAATCAGAATCTCTGAGGGTGTTAGGAACCACTGGATTAAACAGAGGCTGCCAGGAGTATGAAGTTTGCACGGGCCGCTAACAACAATGAATGAGGTTCTGTGCAAATCAAGACTTTAAATGAGCGAGTCCTCCAAAGCTCTGACACCTGACTGCTGAGCATGGAGTTTCGGTGACCTCTTTCCACTTTCCCAGTAGTCCTGTTTTATCTGGAGGTCTGTGTAGCCCGAGGGAAGGCAACTCCTTTCCTGACCTCTGAGGTCAAGCAGTAGATCCTGAAAGCTAAGGTAATCATTGCATTTTATCCACTGCCACTGGGGGTGGTTTAAAGGGTGCTGTGACCAAAGCTGTTGTAATCAGTGTGACCTTGGACAAAGACAAAGATGCTGTCTTTCCTGCTGAGTGTGAATGAGAAAGCAGGTAGCACTGGGAGCTGGGTTTAGCCCCCTTGGGACCCCAAAGGGAGTCAGCTTTAGTAAGAAGACAGCAGAGAAGAAAGAAAAGCATTGTTTTTGCTGCTAGATCCAGCCTCACCTAAAACTAGCTCCCTCTGGACTTCTGAACATCATGAGTGGATAAATTCCTTACGCAGCTCTATTTTTCTGTTAGTTGCAACTAAAAGCATCCCAACAGGGTACTCCCTATGTGGGTAGCAGTAACCTCGGGCAAGCAAGCGTACCTGGTGTTCTTTCTATCTCACAGGAAAACAGCAAGTTCTTGGCTAGGGCCTCTTCCTGCCCCTTCTAGAACCAACAGCCCGGGCAGAAGCAAATAAACAATAAACAGAGCAATAATTCCTCTTCTTTCAAAGTCATAACCCGTGGGAGCTCAGGGTCCCTTGAACTTGTGGCAAAAGTCTTCGGTTCTCCTCGTTAACTTGTTGAGGTGAGTTCAAGCAGCACCCCGCTGCCACAGCTCTTGACCCTCTTACTCTGCTCACCCACTTCCTGTGGCACCTCTGCTCCCGTGGAGGCCTCTCGAAGCTGCCTCCATGCTCACCTCCCCCTGCACCACCATCTCGTTTCAAACTACTTACTCTTCTCCAAATCTCATCTGCTTTCATGTTTCTTTTTTTTAATCCTTTTTTAATGAAATATTTTTAATAAGATTTTTATTTATTTATTTGAGAGACAGAGAGAGAGCACACAGCCAGGGGAAGGGGCAGAGGGAGAGGGAGAAGCAAGCTCCCCACTGAGCAGAGAGCTCGACGGAGGACTCGATCCCCGGACCCCCGGGATCACAGCCTGAGCCGAAGACAGACGCCCAACTGACTGAGCCACCCAGGCGCCCCTCATGTTTCATTTTCCATTGCCTTTTGTACAGGCAGTTCCCTTTGCCTGCCATACTCCTTCCCCCTTCTCTCCATAGCAGATCCCACCTGTCCTTCAAGGTCCAGCTTCAATGCCACTTCCCCCATTTTCCCCGAGGCAGGGCAGGGGCCCTTCCTCAGTCCTTTCATGGTACCTCGTACACAGTACACACCCTCATTATAGTGCTTATCACATGCTGGGCTCCATGTGTCCATGTGCCTATCTCCCCCACCAGATCATGGGTGCTTCAAGAGCAGCAACTCTTACCTTTTTACATTTCAGTATCCCCAGTAGGGCAATATAAAGAGATGGTTAAGTACACCGGTTCCAGAGGAAGCCTGCCAAGATTAGAATCCTAGCTCTCCCCCTTATTAGCTCTATTACCTTGGTGAAGATATCTAACATCTCCCGGCCTCAACTTCCTTAACTGTAGATTGAGGATTAAATATAACTTCCACATCATAGACGGCTGTCAGGATTAAAGAAGATACTGCATCTAAAGTCCTCCGGCAGAGTGCTTTGCCCAAGTTAGCTGTGACAGAGATGATTATAACTGACAGCAAAGACAATTAGCACCCACCCTGGTGCCCTGCATGTTCCAAGGACTAAGTACACATTGTTAAAACTGAACAATAACCAGATTTCTTAACCCAAAGACCTCTAATTTGATTCCAGAGAGGCAGAACGCTATTCTCTGGTTACTGCTGAGTCCCGAAGACTTTGACCCCAAGGGAAGAGGACCGTGGAGGAAAGCTTTGAGAGCTTACAGCTCAGCCTTGAGGATCTCAGTAACTAGGCCACCTCTGTGCAGCTCCTTAAAGCAGCCTTTTTTGTCTTCTACGCAATCATTTTGAGAATTTTTTCTGAATCCATTAATTTCTGGACTCAAAACAGCCCGGATTTTTTGTCCATGTGAATAATTAAATAGTAAATAGCACAACAGGAGCTCTTCATGTAGCTTCTTCCACACGATATAATTATTTTGAGAACCATCATATTATCATATTATTGTATCCACATTTCATTCCTTTTTATTGCTGAGTCATACTCCATGGATGTACCTCATTATGTTTATCCATTCGTCACTGTTGGACATTTGAGCCATTTCCAGTTTTGATCTTTTACAAATAAAACTGCCCTGGGGGCGCCTGGGTGGCTCAGTCGTTAGGCGTCTGCCTTTGGCTCGGGTCATGATCCCAGGGTCCTGGGATCGAGCCCCGCATCGGGCTCTGTGCTCTGCAGGAAGCCTGCTTCTCCCTCTCCCACTTCCCCTGCTCGTGTTCCCTCTGTCGTTGTCTGTCTCTCTGTCAAATAAATAAATAAATATAAATAAATAAATCTTTAAAAAAACTGCTCTGAATGTTTGTGTCCGAGTCTGTGAAGACATATAACCCAGTTCGATTTGAGTAATGGTTAAAGCATCAACAGCAGTAGCTATGAGTGACTGAGGAGGGGATGTGTGTAGAATGATAGCAATAACTGTGGGCTATTTCTTGTTAGTATGTATAGTTAACATGTGTCTAAAATCTTAAATATCAAACTATCCAAATATTTACAAATAGGAATCACTGGGCTAATTGCAAACTTAGATTTACCAGTCCAAATCCCGACCTAGTATAGACCTAACTCAAATGTCATCCCTTCTAGGGGCGCCTGGGTGGCTCCATCATTAAGCGTTTGCCTTCGGCTCAGGTCATGATCCCAGCTCCTGGGATGGAGCCCCGCATTGGGCTCCCTGCTCAGTGGGGAGCTTGCTTCTCCCTCTCCCACTCCCCCTGCTTGTGTTCCCTCTCTCGCTGTGTCTGTCTCTGTCAAATAAATAAAATCTTTTTTTAAAAAATGTCATCCCTTCTGGCAGGAATCCAGTGAGAATCACGAGCTATCTTGAACACATTTTGTAAGAAACTGAAACACTGACAAGAACTCCCTAAGGACAGACACTGGTCTCTGCCATGTTCCAGCACCCAGAGCCTGGACACACACACACACACACACACACACACACACACACACACACACACACACACACACACACACACACACTTTTTTTTTTTTTTTTTAAGCCGCTCATGCCATTTTGGGGAAGTTCTAATGATTACAAAGTCTTTACCTGTAGCAGATACTGATCACCTTTTTTGTTCTAATTAAGCCCTTGAGAGCCACATTTTCCACAAGAAATTAAGAATACGTGAAAATACAGACCCAAACTCTTTAAACATTTCTGTTAAGGCACAGTTTAACTTAAGACCATACTGACCGGTCATTCTTCTGAAAGGTAGTATGAATAGTGGCTAAGCATAAGGGTGGGGAAGCCTGCCAGACTGTGTTCAAATCCTAATTATAGCTGTATGAATTGGGGCAAATGCTTAATCGTATTATGCCCTCATTTCCCCGTTTGTGAAATGAGGATAGTAATAGCTATCGCACAGGACTGTTGCAAGAACAAGCAAGAAAATGGATACCAAAGGCTCTTGCACAGTGTTATTATCGTTGAATATCCACCAGTTTTTTAAGGATCCTGCTAAAGAATGGCACACCAAACCATATACAGAGCTCCAGGAGTGGCCACCAAAGGAAGAGTTCTTTAATTTTTTTGTTTTGGTTGGTTTGTTTGTTTTTAGCAGTTACACTAAAAATAACGAAGACCACCCCACTGCCCCCACTGGTTTTCATAGGATTTTCTTTCGCACCATTATCCAAACGCTCACACCTGTTCAATCTAGTCCTAGACTTAATTGAAGGATTCAACAATATTCTTGTTGGTTTGGAGTAAATAATAAGATAATTTTGAATCCTGACTCTGTTATCTAATTCATTAAATATTGCTCCCAAATTTCTAGATGTAGAAATTTAATAAAAATGCTTTCTTAAGGGGGCACCTGGGTGGCTCAGTCAGTTAAGCATCTGCCTTCCACTCAGGTCATGATCTTGGGGTCTTGGGATGGAGCCCCCGGAACTGGACTCCCTGCTCAGCGGAGAGTTGGCTTGTCCCTCTTCCTCTGCCCCTCCCCCAGATAGTGTGGTCTCTCTCTCTCTCTCAAACAAATAAATAAGATCTTAAAAAAAAAAATGCTTTCTTAAGTCCTTGATAAAAACACCATGAGGGACAGGATCAAAGGCTCTGAATCAGTTTGCGTTGACATGAGCGATTTAACCCATGTAACCCAGCAAACCGTATTAGAATCTTGTCACATTTTTCATCATTTCCATAATGACATCAACAGACTCTGTAAATGTCTTGCTAAAATCAAGATGGAGTGTAACTATTACATCTCCCTAATTTACATATTTGATAATTTTATCATAAAATAAAATATAGATAATTTGACGTGAAATCTTCCTAGAAAACTCAAACTCATTCCAAATGTCAACAACATTCTTTATGAAGTATCCACAAAACAACTATTTAAGACACTATTCTGGGATTTTTTTCCCTGTGAACAACATCCTACTTCCTGGTATGAAGTTCTGGAATCTGCCCTTCTCTTATTTATGAAATTTATGATGTTTTCCAGGCTCTGGACACCCTTTTATTTTCACCACAACTTCTCAAGAATATTTAAAGTTAAAATGTGTATAACTTCTGGCTCAAAGATAGAAAATTGCTGGTAGATCCATGATCCCATCCACAAATCATTTTACTACTATGGAACATAACTCTCTGGGCCCAGAGATTGGGGGGGGGGGCATTTTTAAAATTTATTTATTTTAAGTAGGCTCTATACCCAACCTGGGGCTTAAACTCACTACCTGAAGATCAAGAGTGGTGTGCTCTACCAACTGAGCCAGCCCAGGACCCCTTGAGAGGCATTTTTAAAAAGCTTATTTACTATCTCCTCATTCTCTCTAACTCCAATTTCTTCTTAGCGTTGTTCTTTGTCTTTACACTTGCTATGCTAATGTATTTTTACTTTGAAGTGGTCAGAGTTTTGACCTCAGTGATTCTTTAGTTTGCAAAAGAAAAATAGAAAATAAACAAACAAATAAAAATCAGTCCTGGCCCACATTCCTTCTTGTTATATCTCTCCATTAATTTTAAACTTGATAACCTAAAACCTAGTCACCAGGTATTTGATATATAACTTTTTTGAAACTATTGAATGACTGGAATTTAAATAAATGATAGCATATTAATATCTAGTGATATTTCAAAATATATTAACCATGAGTGATTATAGACAAATTACTTACCCTCTTAGCCTCAGTTTCTTCATCCATAAAAATGGAATAATAACCCTCATGCACTGTTGGTAGGAATGTAAATTGACTCATCCATTATGGAAAACAGCATAAAGGTTCTTCAAAAAATTAAGAGTAAGAATACCATAGAATCTAGGAATCCCACTTCTGGGTACTTACCTGAAGAAAACAAAAACACTATTGCAAAAAGATAGATGCACCCCTATGCTTATTGCAGCATTATTTACAGTAGCCAAGATGTGGAAGCAATCCAAGTGCTCATCAATAGATGAATGAATAAAGAAGATGTGATATACAAAAGTAGACACATAGATCAATGTCACAGAATAGAGAGCCCAGAAATAAACCCACGATTATATGGTCAATTAATTTACAACAAAGGAGGCGAGAGTATACAATGGGAAAAAGTCTCTTCAACAAATGGTTTTGGGAAAACCAGTCAGCTACATGCAGAAGAATGAAACTGGACTACTTGCTTATATTATATCCAAAAATAAACTCAAAATGGATGAAGATCTAAATGTGAGACCTGAAACCATAAAATTCCTAGAAGAAAAAATAAATAAATAAAATAAATAAAAATAAAATTCCTAGAAGAAAACACAGGCAGTAATCTCTTTGACATCAGCCACAGGAACATTTTTCTAGATATGCTTCCTTTGGCAAGGGAAACAAAAACAAAAACAAACTATTAGGACTACACCAAAATAAAAAGCTTTTGCACAGCATAGGAAACCATCAACAAAACAAAAAGGCAATCTACCAAATGGGAGAATGTATTTGCAAATGATATATATCAGATAAGGGGTTAATACCCAAAATAATAAAGAAGTTACACAACTCAACACCAAAAAATAATAATAATAATAATCCAACTAAAAATGGGCAGAAGACATGAACAGACATTTCTCCAAAGATGGCCAACAGACAAGTGAAAAGATGCTCCACATCACTCATTATCAGAGAAATGCAAATCAAAACCACAGTGAGATATCACCTCACACTTGTCAGAATGGCTAAAATCAAAAACACAAGAAATAAGAAGTGTTGGCAAAGATGCAGAGAGAAAGGAACCCTCGTGCACTGTTGGTGGTAATGCAAGCTGGTGTAGTCACTGTGGAAAATAGTATGGAGATTCCCCCCAGAACTGAAATAGAATTACCATATGATGCAGTGATTCCACTACTGGGTATTTGCCCAGAGAAAATGAAAACACTAATTAGAAAAGATATATGCACCCCTATGATTACTGCAGCATTATTTACAATAGCCAAGATAGGGAAGCAGGCCAAGTATCCATCCAGAGATGAATGGATAAAGGTGTGTGTGTCGGGGAGGTGTATAGATATATGGATACACAATGATATAGAGACAGCCATAAAAAAGAACAAAATCTTGCCATTTGCATCAAAATGGATGGATCTAGAGGGTATTATGCTAAGTGAAATAAGTCAGAGAAAAACAAATACCATATGATTTCACTTATATGTAGAATCTAAAAAACAAAACAAATGAACAAACAAAACTGAAACAGACTCAAACACAGAGAACAAACTAGTGATTGTGAAAGGGGGTGGGATGGGGCGGCAGACTAAATAGGTGAAGGGGATTAAAGGGCACAAACTTCCAGTTATATAATAAATAAGTCACAGAGATGAAAAGCACAGCATAAGGCATATGGTCAATAATATTGTAATAGCATTGTATGACAGATGTTGACATTTATCATGGGGAGCATTTTGTAATGTATACAAATGTCAAGTCACTATGTTGTAACCTGAAACTAATACATTGTATGTCAACTACACTTCAATTAAAAATAAAAAGGAGGGGTGCCTGGGTGGCTCATTCGTTAAGTGTCTGCCTTTGGCTCAGGTCATGATCTCAGGGTCCTGGGATCGAGTCCCACACCGGGCTCCCTGCTCGGCGGGAAGCCTGCTTCTCCCTCTCCCGCTCCCCTTGCTTGTGTTCCCTCTCTCACTGTCTCTCTCTCTCTCTCTGTCAAATAAATAAAATTTTAAAAACAAATACATATAAAAAGGAATTCTAGTACCAACTTGATAAGGTTATGAGGATTAAAGAAATTTGTGTATGTAAAGTTCTTATAAGAGTATATGATACACAGCAAGTATTATGTGTTGTTTTATTAATTGTAGGCCCAAGGCACCTACGTGTTTAGCAGACTTTACTGAAGATGTGAGGACAGGAAGCAATTTACATTACTTAAACACAACACAAACTGAATTTGATCTTCATTTCTTCCCCAAAGCTTCCTCGCTTATTTAATTTTCAGGCTCCCCCTTTCTTTGACCTCTGGGAAACTCAGTTCCCCCTCACCTTATTATACAAAACAATTGACCTCTTCACCCCCTACTCAACCCCAGCCTTTCTCTGCAGACTCTGCTCAGCTAAGCGGCAAGCATTTTCCCCAGAGTCAACGCCTCAGGGCCACTTAGAAATCTTTTTCTTTACTTCCTCAATAGCCCCTGGGAGGATCAGGGACCAAGAGAGAGATTTCTTTCCATATCAAAGTGCATTTCATCACCTCCCTTAGCAGTAAGAAGCAGCAACAATCAATTCTTGTCTTCAACAGCCAATTTTAATTATTGAAACTTAGAAATAAATATTTCAAATACATATTTTAAACACATTTTAAAATACACATTTTAAACATATTTAAATATGTTTTATTATCTTCCTTAATATTAAATTTCATCAGTGTGTTGCCTAGGTCTTGATAGTTTATATGACCGACGTCTATGAAAAGTGAGATTTGAATGCTAGGCAGGGCTTCGTAATTCTAAGAAAGAAATCAGGAAGGATGTAGTTGGGTCATTCCGGCACAAATACAGCACTGATTCTGTCCAGGAGGGGAAGGAAGTAAAGTAGAGCTTGAGGGGAGCTGCTTTCTCAACCTCAGGGAACACCCGACAACAACGTCATCTCCTCCTCCACTCTCTGAGTTACTCGTCACTGCTGTTCCTCCCCACAAGCAAGGACCTGGCCAGACCTGCAGAAGCTCCCTGTTCTTGGACAATTCAGGGGCGAGGGGGTGGAGGAGGGGCACCTGGGCTGGCTCAGTCAGTAGAGCATGTGACTTTTGATCTCAGGGTTGTGAGTCCAAGCCCCACAATGGGTGTAGAGATTACCTTAAAAAACAATTTTAAAAATAAATAAAGACATTGGGGGGGCTCAAGTGATTAATGAAAAATTAAAAGATAAGACTATGTTTATACCCCAAGCCATGAAGCATGTCATACTAGTTATGCCTGATCATGCAAACAAGTGTTCCAAGGCTTCATGAGCCTAAGACTACAGAATCAGGCCACCTTTTTTCCATACACACATTTCAGTGACCTCAAGTTGTCTTCTCTGGAATATGAGAAGCTGATTTTCATTGTAAGTCTCACTGGATTGCCCCTTTGCTTTGTTTGCTTGTGGAAGAAAGCCAGCGTGATCCTGGCATTTGCAGGTTTTCTGCCCAAGTACATTTGCCACCCTGGTGCGTCTCCACAGCTCTGAGGCCACCTGATGCCATCTGGGGACTGGCTCCTCCCTGGTACTACTGCTGCTCTCCCCCAGCTGTGTCTCCCCAACTTGGGCACAGACTCCAGCCTTCCCTTCCCAACATACAGCTAGGACCAGCAAGTGAGTGTCAAAAAAACCTGCCAGATGCCTTGAGGATGGCAGAAGGAATGACACTGAAACGGACGGAAACTTAAACTGGAGGAGACACATCACTCCTCCTTGAATTTGTTAATCCATACCCTCCCGACGGGACCCTCTACCAGAGCTGCCTCTGTGGGCCCCTTGCTTACAATGGCCCCATACTTCTGCTGTTGCCATCTTGAAATTCTTCATCATTTTTAAACTAGAAGCCTTCCATTTTCATTTTGCATTGAGCCCAGCAAATTACGTAGCTACTTACACTCTCTTTTTTTTTATTAAGATACAATCAACATATAATATTAAATTAGTTTCAGGTGCACAACATAGTGATTTGGTATTCGTATGTACTGCAAAACGATCATCACAGTAAGTCTAATTAACATCTGTCACCATACCTTGTCACAATCACACCCTCTATTAAATACCATTTTTCTCCTTAACCCCTGGCCTGTCTGTGTCTGCAGCCAAAGTACTTATGATTATGCCCCTTCTTCCTGGAGTTCTGATCCAACTCCAGGCACAAAATTGCTCCAGAGATGCAACACTGCTCACAATGAACACAACCAAGTAGGTTAGTTATGAGTGATGAAATTGTCTTTTAAGTATCATAATCACAAGGCAGTGTAAATGTACTTTGATTAAAAAAAATTAATTGAAGTGTAGTTGACATATAATATTATATATATATATAGGGGCGCCTGGGTGGCTCAGTCGTTAAGCGTCTGCCTTCGGCTCGTAGGCACAGACCACTGCCCCTGCTTGTGTTCCCTCTCTCGCTGTGTCTCTCTCTGTCAAATAAATAAAATCTTTAAAAAAAATAATATTAGTTTCATGTGTACAACATAGTAACTCAACATTTATATACATTAGGAACTGATCATCCCACTAAAGCTAGCTACCATCTGTCATCATACAAAGTTATTACATATTATTAACTGTATTCACTGTGCTGTACATTGTATCTCCAGGTCTTAACTTATTTTATAACTGTAAGTAACAGTGCTTTGATTTTATTTTATTTTTTTAAAGATTTAATTTATTTATTTTGGAGAGAGAGAGAGAGCATGAGCAGGGGGAGGGGCAGAGGGAGAGAATGAATTCCAAGCAGACTCTGTGCTGAGTGTGGAGCCCGATGCGGGGCTCGATCTCATGACCCAGAGATCATGACCTGAGTCAAACCCAAGACTCAGATACTTCACCAACTGAGCTACCTAGGCACCCAAAAGGTATTGTGATTTTTTTTTAAATGTTTTATTTGTTTATTCATGAGAGTCAGAGAGAGAGAGAGAGAGAGAGAGAGAGGCGGAGGCAGAGAGAGAAGCAGACTCCCCGCCTAGCAGGGAGCCTGATACGGGACTCAATCCCAGGACCCTGGGATCATGACCTGAGCCGAAGGCAGACGCTTAACCATCTGAGCCACCCAGGCGCCCCGGTATTGTGATTTTAATACAAATACACAACAGGCATATATCTGTGGTCATATACATAAAATTATATAAATGTGGTTATCTTAAGATCCAGATATTTGGTCCCATGTGGACCAAAAGCCAAGCAAACAACCACATTTTTATCTAAAAATATCTGTTTTGGTTAAAGGCTTGGCATCACATAGATAGCCTTACTCTGTACATGAAGATGTTTTGGGGAGAGGCTAGAGTATTTCATGACACCACAACATCCTGAAAAATTTAACCACTGCTCTTATCTCCTCCCCACATGCACTTCCATCTCTGGCCCCTACTCTTCATCTCCTCAGTCTCCCACACTCTCCTCCCTTCCCTTCCTCAACTCCATCTGAGCCCCTTTAGGGCAGTTTAAGTAATTTTCCAGACCTGACCCTGAAGTTATCTCCCCCAGCAGGAGTCCTACACTCTGCGGAAATCCCAGGGTAGGCGGTGAGGGGGTGACAGCCGGCCAGTGGCCAGCCCCCACTGGAGCCGAGAAGGGGCAAAAGTGAGAACCAGGAGGAAGTGGGTCACTGCCCCATGGTTGGCAGGAGCAACTGCTGTGCCTGAGCTTTTATTCTGGGAAAAAATCTTTGCTCTCTTCACCAGTGACCCACATGAACCATAATTCCCAACAGCAATAAAGTAGGGCAATAAAGAAAGGCTGACTCCACAACTGTGGGGTAAGAGTTCCCTGGCAAGGGAATAAAGACAGAAAGACATAGTGCTTTCATGGAGACAAAGGAAACCAAGGGATTCAGAAAATGAGATTGAAAAAAAGATCTGAGCGTTGACTAACTGCCCCTAGATGCCTCCACACCAAAAAATTCCATCTTGTTTTGTATTCCTCTGATTTTAAACGCCCCTTCTTTTCAAGGTGAGGTAAGGGTGAGGAAGAAGGGGAAAAGCAGCTGCAGAGCCAAATCAAGCTGGGAGCTGGGAATCATGGGAGCCTCTGGAGAGCTTGGCAGAACCCCACTGTTTGTTGGATGGATCCTGGAAACACCCACTGAATTGGCTACTTCTTCCTTCCCTGCAAACAAGATCCTAACAAGATTCTTCTAGCCTGAAGTGGTGACTTTGTGACCTCTCGGCTTTAGTCACGTCCTCTCTCCCACCCCAGCCCCAGGGACTGACTCTTCCCATTTTCCTTGGCAGTTCCAGAGTCCCAGAGTGTTATTTATCAGTAGGCAGCAGAGGGCGATCTGGCCCCAGAGAATGACCGGGTCAACTCTTGCCAAGTGCCTGGATTGCTAATGATTTGCAGCTCCATCAACATAAAGCTGACTCTTGACAAAGGAACATTGTCACCAAGCATTTTCCTTTTCATTCTGGAAAGCTCCACTGCCTTAGCTAACCCCTTGCCCCTCCCTCCGGCCTTCATTCTCACCCTCTTTCCTCTCCCAACCTCTTGGAAGCAGCAGGAAATGAACAAGGTCCACAGTAGAGAAAACAAATCCCAGGGCCCTGCCGAGGGCAGCCACAGGGAAACGACCCAGTGTCATTAGCAGCTGCTGGAGCTGTAGGCAGCCCTGCGTGTGTGTGTCCGTGTGCGTGCGTGTGTGTGCGCGCGTGTGTGTGTGTGTGTATGTGTACTTTCATATACATAAAAATGACCTTGAGAGATTATTAAAACACAGTTTCCTGGGCCTCACCCAGGAGTTATGATTTAGTAGGTCTGGAGAAGGGCCCAAGAATTTGCATTCTTAACACTCCCAAGATATTTTAATGCTGTCAGTGGTGGACCACGTTTTCAGTAGCCCTGTTGTGCACCAAATGCAGTGAATACTGTTTGGCTTGCTTGGATAAAATTCTGTTAAGATGAATTCCCCCTAAGGGCACCTGGGTTAAGCAACTGCCTTCACCTTGGGTCATGATCCCGGGGTCCTGGGATGGAGCCCCACACTGGGCTCCCTGCTCAGCAGAGAACCTGCTTCTCCCTCTCCCTCTGCCCGCCGCTCCCCCTGCTTGTGCTCTCTCTCTCTGTGTCAAATAAATAAATAAAATCTTAAAAAAAAAAAAAAAGGTGAATTCCCCCTAGAATAGTAAGTCCAGATCCTTCTAAGTCTGGGCCAGAAGATCTCATAGATCGGCCTACTGCTGTTCCCTCCCCTTAGAAAAGAGCAGAGAATGTATCAACCAGAGCATTGTTTGGAGGGGGCTGAGTTCAGATAATAAGCTGGTTCTCCATTGACTGTTTCTTTCATCCCAACTGGCAGGAGAAACACAGAAGGCCCCTCCTTCACCTCTGGTCAGGAGATGGAGACTCTATCTACAGAACCCTGCTGTGTGTAACAGCTTGTGCCCAAAGGCCTCTGTCCCTTCCCCAGCATCCTCCAGACTCCAGAGCCTCTAGATCACAGGGCTCCATGGAATGAGCTGGTTGTCCTCAAGAGAGGTGGGCACCCGAAGGCATGTCCAGTGATTGAAAGAGAGCCACTTACTTCTGTTTATGCACCAGAACATAACAAGACAGAGAAAAGTATCAATGAACACTTCTTGTCCTCTACGCATCCCCATTTATGACATAGGCCAAAATCAGTGGTGTGCCTTTACTGTCCTTTTTCCCTCTAAGTTTGTCCACATGGCATGACATTCAATTCCACAAACATCCTTTGAGCACCTACTTGGTCCACTCCCCATGGCAGACACTGGGGATGTATATAGTCTCTGATAAAGCTAGATGTTGTTCTCAAGGAGCCCACAGTTTACCTAGAGAGAAAGACTAACACATATGTATGAGATACGTACCAAGATAGTAAGTGCACGGAGATAGCAAATACCTCCCAAGGCCCTCAGAGAAAAGGGAAGGCATCCTGAAAGGAGGGGTTACACTGACATTTGAAGGGTGAATATGAGTTCACCAAGGAGACAAATTAGAAGGCCAAGAAAAGGAGCCATTTGAGTCTTGGGTGTGAAGAAAATTGGGGTAATGCTGAAATATAAAGTACAGTCTGGGGTCAGGGGCCCCTTTCCTAGCACCTGGTACTTTGGCCCACTTGGAGCATTTATCACAATTCCAGAACCAAAAGGGAGACCAAATGGGATGATATGCTTCACCGACCTCCCCCCAGCCCCTCCCTGTAAGAACTATCAGCAGGAGGTGCTTTCCCTGCCAAGTCCCGCTCATCCCAGGGAGGGATGCTGGGTTGGTCAAGGTGGGGACACTCCCCCCACCCCAGAGAGCCACTGTTTGCGCCAGTAAAAGCCTATGGGTATGGGGTCCAAACCTCAGTTTCCTCATATGGAACTGTCTACACTAGCTCTGGCAGTTAAGGGGCCAGCAGGTCTGCTGCTCAGAAGATGGACCAAAATGGGCAGAAACCACAGAAGAGCGAAGAAGACCAGCTTGTGAGCACAAGAAAGCCACCCCCAGCGGCTCCAGAATGACTCGGGAAGACCTTGAAGGAGGGGCTGTAGGTCATGCAAATCCCTGGGATGGAGAACAAAGAGCACTGCTTGGTTGCTGCCATCTTGGCCCAGTTTCTCCCCCAGGGCTCATACGGCTCATACGCAGGTGGTTCCGATGCACAGAAACTTTGCAAAAGCTACAGGATGGTGGTTAGTTTCAACGGAATCAATTTCCAGGGCCTCCGCTTCCATTCATATTCTTCCCTAAACCGACATGCCTCAGAGGGCATCTGCAGCCCTGATTTCCTTTTCCCTCCTTTCCGCCCCCCCCGCCCCGTCCCTCAATTGCCTTCTTCCCACTTCACACACTGAAAAGTTTACTGCTCATTCTTCTCTATTCCTGCTAACTGATGCATCGCTCTAAGGTACAAAAATCTCTGGGACAGTAAAGGGACAAGTCCACAATTAATCTAATCAAGGAAACATAAACATTTCCCCATTCTTTCCATCTCCTTAAGAGACAAATTCCCAATAAAATTTCACTTCTTAAGAAGTGAACCAGTGGGGTGCCTGGGTGGCTCAGTTGGTTAACCATCGGACTTCAGGTCAGGTCATGATTTCAGGGTCCTGAGATCAAGCCCTGCATCGGACTCTGCTCAGTGGGGAGTCTGCTTCGGCCTCTCCCTCTGCCCTCCCCCCACTCATGCTGTCTCTCTCGCGCGCTCAAATAAATAAATAAAATCTTTTTTTTTTTAAGATTTTATTTATTTATTTGACAGAGAGAGACACAGTGAGAGAGGAAACACAAGCAGGGGGAGTGGGAGAGGGAGAGGCAGGCTTCCTGCGGAGCAGAGAGCCCGATGTGGGACTCGATCCCAGGACCCTGGGACCATGACCTGAGCCGAAGGCAGACGCTTAACGACTGAGCCACCCAGGTGCCCCTAAATAAATAAAATCTTAAAAAAAAAAAATCGCAGGGTCCTGGGATCCAGCCCTGAGTAGGGCTCTGCACTCAGCGTGGAGTCTGCTTGTCCCTCTCCCTCCCCCTCTGCTCCTCCTCCTGCTCGTGCTCTCTCTCTCAAATAAATAAATACATAAACAAAATCTTTTTTAAAAAAAAGAAGTGAACCCATGTTTACTAATTATAAACATTTGTAATAAATCTGTTTTTTTGGGAAAGATTTTATTTATATATTTGAGAGAGAGAGCGAACAAGAGAGCACAAGCAGGGGTGGGGGAGAGGGAGAAGCAGGCTCCCCACTGAGCAGGGTGCCTGATGCAGGGCTCGATCCCAAGACCCTGAGATCATGACCTGAACCAAAGTCTGACTCAACTCACTGAGCCTCCCAGGTGCCCCGTAAATCTATTGTTTTGATAAATGTTACTAATCATAATATTTTTGAACAATTAGAACCTCTGTCACTGGAAAGATATTTTTAAATGAGTTTTAATTTATGCATTTTTGTTGCAGAAAAGTATGTATAGTAGAGGACCAATAAAATGCCTTCAATCACTAAATTATCTTAAGATTACATGGAAGAGGAATCGAAATATGATTTCAAAGAAAAAAAAGAAACAATATGGCACTTCCAATTTAGAGAGTTCCATTATGAATTAGCTAAATCCATCAGGATAATATCAAGTAACTGATATTAATATGAAATCTTTAGATATACTTAAAAGAGTGATTTCATAGTTTAATTAATATTTACAAAAGGCCAGTCACTGTGTTTTACAACTTTTACAACTCTTGAACTAAAGACAAAAAAATGTTAGGTGCCAAGGGGGCACATGGTTTTTCTCCCAAAATTCTCTTAAAAGATACAGGGGCAAAAATGTTTGAGGATTATAGCTGCAGTCAGTGTCATTTCCGGAGGGGGACCTCACAGGGCTGTGACTCAGAATCACTTCAAGATTCCTCCAGGGCAGGGTCGGACCAGTCTTCCCCTTCAGCAACTTCTACCCCAGTTCCCAGCAACCAATACCAGTTAGTCACCTTCCAGTCACATTGCCTCTGGCGGTTGCAGAGTCAGTCACGTACACCAATACCTGCACAGCCTTGGGCAAGGTACTTAACCCCTCCGTGCCTCAGTTCTCTAAGTTACAGGATGGCAGTAATATTTACTGCTTCTTCTATTTCTACTTCTTTATCTACTACTACCACTACTTTGAATTTATGTACGTTACCTTGAGAAATGTTTGGCAATGGAATCCATTGTTGTTTCGCTGAATACTCCACAGAAAAGGAAGAATGAGAAACTGAGAGGTCAGGCCAGATGTCAAAGGTCATTTGATAGGTCAGTTGCCAAGGACTAGAACCCTGGAATGCTAGCATTTAGCCTCCAGACCTCTGCTTTCTGGCGGTGACTCAAAGCTTGTCAAAGAATCTAGAGGCATGGTCCATACATCTTTTCCCAACACGGGCCTTGAGAACAGTCCATTCTTTGATGGGTTTGTGTTAACCACTGTCCAAGGAGCATCTGTAGCCAGAATAGGGGGCCTAGGCTGTACACGAAGGTCTTTTATCTCCTTGTCCTCAAGCTCGACTCCCCCAATCACAGAAGTGTAGGTACCCGCTAAAATCTCCTATCACTTCTCATTTGTTCATTAAATCATAAAAATTAAGAATCTGATAACTGGAAGGGACTGTAGAAATCGGATTGTCCCTGCTCTGAGGCCCAAACCTCTCCCATAAGTCACTCTGCAACAGGGTTTCAGGGGAACATTTCCATCTCTCCCCCATGCTGCCGACCTTGCCACCTTGAAGCAGAGCCAGGTGATTGGAGTTGGTGGGGAATGGGAGGCCCTGCTGACTCTACTGAGCAGTGATTCTCCAATGTTTAAAGCTCAGGATCTCCTTTGACTAAAACTAATAATAATAAAGTCTTATGCCTTTTTTTAATGTAAATTGAAACAATGTTTGGGATTAAAATATATGTTTTTAATTTATACTGATCTGCCTCCTTGGGAAGATTTGGGCTCTTGCAGAGGAACATTCCACCCCTTTATCCACAGCCCCCAGACCCCACATTCCAACACACGCTTCTTGGCTCCAAGAGTGTGTAGGGTACATGCGGCAGACCACCAAAGATGAATAGAAAGAGGTGTGAGCCAGACACCCAGCAGTGATTAGGCCCAGCGCCTGTGCACAGAGGTGGGCACACCGGGATGGGGTCGGGAGGAGGCGCACAAGGGAGTTATACATAACCGGAGGAGAAGGGTAGGGGTGGGGCTGGAGGGAACAGCTCCAGAAAATGCCAATGTTCTTCCCAACCAACAAAATAAAGGCAACAGACAGTTCAGAGACTTAAGACCGGGAAGGAAGGTGGGGAAGAGCCAAGCTGCACAGTTCTCTGAAGGATTTCTATTTGCTACCTTTCTGGCGCTCTGTGTCGGCTTCTCCTGACTGCAGTTGACCTCCTGTTTAGTGCTATCCCAATTGATCTCTCTTTAATTCTTGCCAGCCCCTCTTTTCCCTCTATTTTTGGTGGGTCCGCTGCAGTCCTGCCAAATTCACACACTCTAAGATTAGAAGGGCCTCATTTATCACCAACCCAATTCTTTCCAAATGTTTGACTGTGCCAACACAGTAAGAAGTACATTTTATACCCTGACCTAGTACCCACAGGCACAAAATATAACCAGACCAAGTTTCAGGAAACCACCCTTACCTTACCACAACCGGTCAACGGTTTCAATTTGAAAATGCCAGGTGCAACCCGATAAACTGATAACACGACCTACTAATGGCTCACAACTCATTTTTAAACACAGACTCATTTTACAGATGAACAAATTAAAATAAAAGGCAAGACCCCGGGTCACCACCAGCATCAAAACCAGGGCTAGAACTCTCAACTTCTCCTGCATGGAGCTAGATTCCACTTGGAACAAAATCTTTGATTGGAACAGGATTTTTAAAATATACTATTTTGGCACATAAACATCCTGCCTGTTTTTGTGTGGGCTCTCTGCCAATCTCAATTATTTGATGCCAGACCAATGACACCTAGCAAATGGAGAAACGTGGGTGAATTAGGAACCCAAAATGCATTTGCTTTTTTTTTTTTTTTTAATTTTTTATGCTCAAGGACCTCTACTGCTGCTCCCTGATGGTAACTGAGGTAGACTGGTCCTCTCATCAGGCAGAGCTGGGTAGGTGGTAGGGTGGAGGGAGAAGTGGAGTAGAGGGAGTGAGGAGGGGTATGGATGGGATTTCCTTGACCTTCCTTCCTCCCTTTCTCCCTTTCTCCCTTCTTTCCTTCCTTCCTTCCTTTCCTTCCTTCCTTCTTTCCTTCTCTCCTTCCACGAGCAAACTGATATTATTAAATACCTATTATATACCAGATCTTGTGATACTTTCTATAGATGGGGGGAAAAAAAATCTCCTAAGAAATATACTCTGGCAAAGCAATCAACTTGTGAGTGGTCCATTACAATGCTACACAGAAGTTAAGGCTTTATGAGAAGGAATTTAAGCCTGTATTTAACCCAGACCAATGAAGAAAAAAGTGATAAGAAAGGCTTCCCTGAGGAGGGGATGGCTGAGCTGACTCCCACCAGTTGAAGAAGGGAAGGAGGTCTCAGGCAGAGAGACCCTGCCGGAAACAGGGGGTGGTCTCGCTGTTTCATAACATTCATGTGTGGGGCTCCTAATTTTAGGGAAATCTGCTAAACATACACTGATTTTCAATTCCTGTCTCTGAATACACCTGAACTGGAGAGAGATAGGACAACCCCTATCTGCCCAAACCAGTTTCTGAAGGGACAAACCTCATGTGGAGTAGAGAAGACAGATGGCACACACCTACCTTGCTCATTCTTTGCATTTTTAAAATGGTTACAATGGTGGTACGTTGTTTTATATTAAGTTACACTTTCTGAAATTATTTGAACCCAGAAATCCAACAAGAATATCCACTGACTCTGTGAATGTTGTCACCACTCAGGATGCTTAAAAAAAATTAAAAACCAGCCCCTTCCCAAACCCCCCCCACTTAAGCCTGGCTTAAGAGGCACTTATAGTAAGAGAGACAACCTCCCCCCCTCGCCTTCCTCCCTACAGTCCCTGGAAAGATTGGAGAGATAAGGCCATTTGTCAGGGGATAAAACAAAACAGGAAAGTCAGGAAGAAGCTAAGGAGCTAAAACTAGACCCTCGAAATATCAAGCCTCCAACCCAGCAGATCTTGGAAGAAGGACTCTACACACAGGAATAAACAAAAATTATGTCTCAAGATCTAACTTGAAATAATGCTACTTAGTATGTCCTTGGTGATCTTCATGTGGAAAATAATTATTTCTCAGCCTACAACCAATCCAGACGGTGTTAGAAAAGCTGCATGAAAAATTCTGACGATTTGGCGGCTTCCTCAGCATTCTGTCTTCCTGAGGATCAGCAAATTCATTAAGGTCTTGCTCTTCTGTTTGGCTGGCCATTCGTCTACTAAAAATATCTGAGGTCTTTCTAGTTTATTTCAACCACTACTTCTTAGTGATAATAGACTTGAAATTCATAAGAAAGTCTGAATTATACAAGTTGTCTGATTCTGAAACCTCTTAAATCAGTACAAAATGGTAGTTCTCAAGACTTTTTTTTGAAGATTTTATTTATTTATTTGACAAAAAGAGACACAGTGAGAGAGGGAACACAAGCGGGGGGGGGGTGGGAGAGGGAGAAGCAGGCTTCCCATGGAGAGGGAGCCCGATGCGAGGCTCGATCCCAGGACCCTCGGATCATGCATGACCTGAGCTAAAGGCAGACGCTTAACGACTGAGGCACCCAGGCGCTCCTGGTAGTTCTCAAGATTTTTACTAACTGGCCTTTATTCAATGCCTATTAATATCAGGACTTTATTTATTTATTGAAAGATTTTATTTATTTGAGAGTGAGCAAGAGAGAAAGAGAGCACAAGTGGGCAAGGGCAGAGGGAGAAGCAGACTCCATGATGAGCAGGAAGGCTGACATGGGGCTCAATCCCGAGACTCCAGGATCATGACCAGAGGGGAAGGCAGCACTTACCTGCTGAGCCACCCACGCGCCCATATCAGGGTTTTTTAAAAATATTTTATTTATTTATTTATTAGAGAGAGAGAGAGAGTATGCACATGCAGGGGGAGGGGCAGAGGGAGAGGGAGAAGCAGATTCCCCACTGCGCAGGGAGTCTGAAGAGGGGCTCGATCCCAGGATCATGACCTGAGCTGAAGGCAGAGGATTAACCAACTCAGCCACCGAGGCACTCCGATACCAGGATTTTTTGAAAACATATCCTATCTCATATACAATAATCCTAAAAAGTAATTATTTTATTCCATGGGATTCAGAAGTTAGGCAAGGTGGTGAGAAAAAGTCCACATGTGCCTCTCTTCAGAATCCATGATCTTTCCATGGATGCCTTCCCAAATGAACCAAGGCTGGCTCTAATTTAGTTAATTAGCTACAAGCTACAAGCATACTTAAGGCAGGAGAATCACCAGAAAGGTGCTCTGACTCTCTCTCTCACCATCCCTTCTTCTCTCCCTCGTTCCTCAGGGGCTCTGCTCTCTTCCCTGACCATCAAACAGAGCTCTCTAAAATGCATTCTACCATAGAAGGTAGGAGCAGGGTTTCCCAACAGGGGTCCAGGCCAAAATTTTACTCCCCCACCCCACCCCCATTACCCTGAAGGGTCCAAAGGGGTCTGAGAGCTGTTTTCTCCATTTCAGAAGCTAATAGAAATTGTCAATTCTTTTTAGGCTACTCAGATTCCTTTGTTTTAATCTGGTGTCCCGTCAACTCAGTGTAATAGACCTGATTGTCTTATGGGAAATGGAATTAATCAATAAAGGGTATTTATCTGGCAGGTTAAAATCTTTCAAAGCACTGAGATCTACCCCTGAGAGCTATGTAACAGTGAAAGGTTAGGTCTTTGCAATGTAATCTCCACTAACAAAGTCTTTAATCCAAAGGGATCAACTCCTCAGTAAACATTCAAGTAACAGGGACATTGTGTGGAGGAGAAGGGTACAGATCGCAATCTTGAAGAAACGCTGACCTGGGTATCTAGGTCCATAATGCAGAAGGACCAATAGACCACAGTGGTTAAAGTAATGGACTTTTTTTTTTAATTCTTATTTTCTCTTATTAAGTAGTCTCCACATCCCAGCCCCCAATGCAGGGCTGGAATTCGTGACCCTGAGATCAAGACCTGAGCTGAGATCAAGAGTCAAATGTTTAACCAACTGAGCCCCCCAGGCGCCCCTAAGATAATGGACTTTGACAGCAGAGAGACACTGTTCAAATGCTCCCTCTGTCCCTTGTTAGGACTTAATGACCAAACTATTGAACTCTGTGCGTCAGTTTTCTCATCTGTGAAATAATGGTAACCATCCCGTAGGCTTGCCAACTGGATGTCATGGAGTGATGAGTTTGAAGTGCAGGATGCCTGACACTATAATTACTGCTCAACGAACGTGGTCTTTGGATTTTTTCAAAGGACCATAACCCAAATTAGTCTTTTGCCGGGACACAGGACATCCCCTCCTCCCCCATCTGCCTACCATTTCCTTTTTCACCCTGAACTAGTTGGATGTTTTGGGGAAACAGAGGGAAATTGCAGTCTGGGTTTGAAGGCCAAGCAGCAATCTTTTGGCCCTGAGGGCTCCCGCTGACAACAGTGTAGAGGGCATCAGTTTGCTGGTGCAGAGAGGAGCGTGAAGAACAGAACAAAGGCCCCGTTTGCAGGAAGTTCATGCTCTCATGGGCAGCCAGGAGTCAGCTTGGAAAAGAGGCCCACCAAAACTAGATTTGGCTAAGTCTAACTGTTGAATGTGTAAGTGCTTAGGAGGAAAGTCCTTCCTTTAGCAGCATTGGACTCAGATTCAGGGCAGGTGACGGGTCCAGGAGCAAGGATCTCCTGGCCGTGCTCTGCCCTCACCCCACTGGAGCACGCACTCCCCTTATCCCTCCAAGCTGCCCCATCCCCCCCACCAGCTGCCGTGGTAATTGCCCTGAAGCACTACTCCAATCATGTCACTCCTCTACAAAATCTGTGACACCTACGGGATTAAGCACAGACTTTGTAGCCTCTCCAGTGTGAACCCAGCTTATTTATTGTCCGTGCTCCCTGTCATGTGCCAGGCTGCGTACTCATTGTCCCCTGAGCTCATCCTGAGCTCTGGTTCCTCTGTGACTTCCTTTCTTCTTCTCCTTCTCCTTATTCTTATTCTTTTTTTTTTTTTAAGACTTTACGTAATCTCTACACCTAACGTGGGGCTCAAACTTACAACCCCAAAGATCAATAGTAGAATGCTCCATCGACTCAGCCAGCCAGGTGCGGCCCCTTCCTTTATTCTTTTTTTTTTTTTAAAGATTTTATTTATTTATTTGAGAGACAGAGAGAATGAGAGAGAAAGCACATGAGATGGGGGGAGGGTCAGAGGGAGAAGCAGACTCCCCGCCGAGCAGGGAGCCCGATGCGGGACTTGATCCAGGGACTCCAGGATCATGACCTGAGCCGAAGGCAGTCGCTCAACCAACTGAGCCACCCAGGCGCCCTCCTTTATTCTTTATTCTCTCTCAGGAATGTTGTCTTGTTCCCTCCCATTTCAAATGCCACCCCTCCCTTAGCAGCTTCCCCTAAACCCTCTCCCAATTCCCCCAGCATTTTCTCCTCTGAAACTGGGGCATGGAAGTTTCTTTGTAAATTTGGTTTTCTACCAGCTATCAAATTGTTAACTCTTTAAGGGTAGGTACAGTGTCTGACTGGGTGGTTCCCTCTGCCAGTACTTAGTAAGTACTCAAGAAGCAACTGCTGAATTGAATCAGAGCTGAATAACCCTTTTTTCCCACTTCAAGACCCTCTTCATATTTATTCCCCTAATGACCCTCCTCCAAGTGAAACAGAATTGAGTCTTCCTATTTTACTGAGCAGGAAACTGAGGCCTGGAGAATAAACATAATTAGTACAGAGGGGGTTGGGGGTGAGAGTGCGACAGAGGCCAATATGGAAACTTCCATAGCAAAGCAAATCCAGTGGTGATTCTGCTTGTCATTCTGTTTAGTCTCTCTTGTCTCAAGGCTATAGTGACAGCCTGGAATGGATTAAACCCTGAGTAGCAACTGTTGGTCTCTAGGCCTGGGGTGAAGTAATAAGTCTCTTTAACTCTGTCCTCAGAATTTTAAAAAGTGAAAAGAAAGAGGGAAAGAAATTTTGCCCCGAGAGAAATGTACTGCAACATAAAATCATACACAGCTTTAAAATTCTGTGTTTTTCTTCTCTAAAGATACCCCAGGACAGCCTGTCTCTGCTGTTTTTCATCATATAAATTGCTTTGCTTGAAAGGCAAGTGGGGGTAAATATAGCAGCAGTATCTCTGATGTAACATTCTCTGACCTGGCCTGGACATGTCCTTGACATTGTCCTTTAGAAAGGAAGGAGAAGGAGAGAAAGTATGCCCTTGCTACTGTGTGTAAGAGAACCTCCGATTCCCAGCCATTACCAGGGGACAGGAGACTGAGGAGTATGAAGAATAAAAATAAAGAAGCAAAGGATGCTAGTGATTTGTCAGGTTTCCTGTGTCTGGCTGTCTGGCAGGCAGGCCAGGGCCAGAGCCAGTCAGAGTATTTACCAAGGTGGAGGTGGCCAGATGCCCTGCACTGGAAACCACACGTCTTTCGACCTCCAGTTCTGCCCGTTGCGTTTTGAAAAGGGTCCTGCCTAAAATATTTTGTAGGTTACCGAATCCCACTTTCTCCTCTTTCCAGGCTCTTTTTCCTTAAGGCAACAGCTGAAGGATAGCAATAATGAAATTTTAATTTGAAAGTGGGCAGAATACACAGCAAAATGATCATTTGGGTTCCCTCTGGTGAGAGGTCAGGGCGGCTAGGGGTGAGAGGAGGGCCGTGGGAATGACTGCAGGGCTCTTGACTCTGCATTGTGGGGCTCTTTCACAGTGAGAATGATTTAGGGAATTGCATGTGTAATTTTTTTTTTTAAACTGGGGAAGGAAGGAAATAATGGATTGAGAAACAGCTCACCTGTGATTTCTATGTGAAACTTGATTTAAGCATATTATGGGCTCTCAATTCCCTCCAAGTAAAGCATCTGTTGGGTGGGGTAATTGCGATTTTACTTCCAGTGTCTGGGATAACGTCAACTCTTTCTTTTTTTAAATGTTGCATCCCTCATGTAAAATTCAAATTCTGTGCCACACATCAATATGTAATTTATGTATGTATAAACTATTTGTAGTGATTTTATATGTATATATACTTCCATCTATCCATTTCTGTCTATGGAATACCTACTTCCTTGTTTTCTGAATAAGATAGAATGAGAGAACCTTGTGATGACAGCACTGGTGGATGTGCCCACCCCCCCCTTCTGAAGACCACTAGTCAAATTAAGACAGCACCACTGTCCCATGAGTTAATGTATATACATTAATGTATGCTAATGTATGCAAGATCCCTCCCACAGTGCCCGGCAAGTGCTAGCTGCTCTATCAGATAGGGAAGCCTTCTTTCCTCCCCGTTGTCCACTGAAGAGGACCCAGTGACAAGGAAGAATTTGAATGTGTAAGCATCTGGTCTAGGAAAGTTAGAGCTACGAAGAATTAGATATGATTTCACCAATTTTCCTCAATTCTAGATAGGGAAACTGAGGCCCAGGGAGAATTGCTTGTTTAATAAAGATTACAAATCCACTGAGTGGCAGGGCCAAGTGTCTTAATGACTTTTCTAAACTTCCACCTGTACCTCTGGCTCAGGTCCAAACTAGTTAAAATGACAAGATTGCCAACTTTTAGCTTAACTGTCTTCTCTCTTCGCTTCTTTTAGTGTGTCTGGTTTAGAACTTTTTTTTTTAAATATTTATTTATTTGAGAGAGAGAGAGCAAGAGAGAGAGCACAAGCGGGGGAGGGGCGGAGGGAGAGGGAAGAGCAGACTCCCCACTGAGCAGGGAGCCCATATGATGTTGGGGGGGGGACTTGATTTGGGACCCTATCCCAGCATGCTGGGATCATGACCTGAGCTAAAGGCAGACATTTAACTGACTGAGCCACCCAGGTGCCCCTGGTTTAGAACTTTTATTTTACACCTACCTAGATGTGCCTGTAGGAGTAAAACCTCAGAGGAGATAGAAATGCAATAAAATCTTTAATAATCAAGTACTGGGCTGAAAGCATTCTGACTTCTCCCAGAGCATAGTATACATAGTGAGCAGCCGGTGTGGTTTATTATTACTATTATTAGTATCATTAACATCATCACCCCTATCAGTCTGTCTTCTGTGTATGGATAGGTTTTTAATAGTGCACTTTAAGGGGCGCCTGGCTAGCTCAGTCAGTAGAGCGTGTGACTCTTGATCTCAGGGTCATGAGTTGGAGCCCCACGTTGGATGTAGAGATGACTTTTATTAAAAAAAAAAAAGCACCTCAAAAGCCTGAGCAGTTTGTCATCCAGAGGCAGTGAGCCAGCACCCAGGTGGCTCCATGATGCTGAGCCTCCTGCAAATGATGAAAAGGACTTCCTGAAGGTAGTCCCCAGCTCCCAGCCTGTTGCCTGGGGTGTGCTCCTGAAAAAGTTTACCTAACTTCCACCTAGAAAAACAGAGCTCTCCTCTGGAATTCAAGCATAGTTTAGAGAGGTCAGAGAAATTCACAGCCTGGGGCCCTGTGTCTGTCTGCCTCGTGTAAAAACAACCACATATTCTGTTTCTGCTTTGCAGTTTATAAAGCCCTATGAGAGGCAAGGGATCTGAATAACACACTGGGGATCTGAATTAAAACACACACAAAAAATTTTTTTTTAAAAGCAGAGAGGGGTGCCGGGGTGGCTCAGTTGGTTAAGCGTCTGCCTTTGGCTCAGGTCATGATCCCAGGGTCTTGGGATCGAGTCCTACATGAGGCTCCCTGCTCAGTGGGGAGTCTGCTTCTCCCTCTCCCCCTCCACCTCCCCCCTGCTTGCATCCCCTCTCTCGCTCTTTCAAATAAATAAAATCTTTAAAAATAATAATAATCATTTAAAGAAACAGAGCGAAGGAAGTGAAGATGAAGAAAAAGATACTAATATGGTTCGAGAGACCCTGTGTCCTAGACGCCAGCCACCTCGCATCTCTTACCTCACTTTTACAACCTCCCTTACTCTCAAAAGTAAGATTTGTCCCCATTTCAGAGACCCTAAAGCTCACAGGTCAGGCAGCATGTCTGGGGGCACAAATCAACAAAGTGGCAGAACCAGAAGTTGAACCCACCCGCTTTGACCCCTGATCTAGTGGGCGCACCGTCCACAGCCCCACATGAGGAAACCGAATCCCAGAACATTTTATGTGCCCTGCAGAAGGTCACATAGCTAGTAAATAGCAGGGCTGGCATCTGACTGTAACTCTGATCTCAAACTTGAGGTAGATAGTCTGTGTTTAACAAGATGTTTTGTTTGCTGATGGGAAACAAAAAATGGGGTGGAAGAAAATGAGATGTCACATACGAATTGACCTGTTTAGATTAGATTAGATAACCCGGGCTGGGGGTGTGGTTCGCAGGGAGAGGTACTTAAACTAAAAGGTCACACTATGAAGTCACAAATGAGAGGAACAAGTAGGTTATGAAACGGAGCAAATCCAGGAGCCTATACTGACCAGAGGGAACAAAGCCTTCAATTTTCCTTCCCAGCCTTAATCAAGTCTTTAAAACAACAACTTAATATTTTTTTAAATAAAATGATACATGTTCACAATACAAAATTCAAAAGATACAAAAGATATAATGTGAGAAGTCACTTACCCTCCCTCCTCTGCCCTCCCAGACAGCCTGACCAGCATAGGGTATCCAGAGACCTTGATTCAGCCTCGGCACAGAGGGTTCTGGGTATTAGAAGAGAGTGCTGTTCACACGGTGTGATGACAAGTGTGGAAAGATCCGATGCCTTGTACAAAATACATCTCCACTAGCCTGGTATCACCTTCCCCTTCAAACTAGCAGGAAATTCCCCCCAGTGAGTGTTAATCCTCCCACTAAAGCAAAGATGGGGATATTACTTCCAGAACTACACAGGTAAAGGGCAATGGTCAAACTCAGTGCTTTTGCCTAACAGTCTTTCTGTTAATCAGCCTAACAATTATTTTCTCTGGTTATTTTGTTCTCCCCATTCTCATCCTCAAAACACACACTCATCTGGGGAAGCCCTGAGGGGCCCTCACTAAGGCAAATCTAATTTTAGGATTTTAAATGTGATACATTTTCCCTACAGCCCCACATTTTCTAGAAGAGCCAGCTTGACACAAACTAGATTTTGCTTACGGGTGAAATGTGAGGAATATATCAATCAAATGGCTTCCTCCCCTTCCTAATGCCCTGCCACTGACCTCTCAAGAGCATAATTTATGAAGACCCTTACCCTCTGCTCCCTTTTTCTTCTTCTTGGTTTTGTTTCAATTTTTATTTGAATTCTAGTTAGTTGACATATAGTGTAATAGTTTTAGGAGTAGAATTTAGTGATTCATCAGTTATGTACAACATGCAAGGCTCATCTCAAGTGCCCTCCTTAATACCCATCACCCATTTAGCCCAGCCCCACCCACCTCTCTCCATCAACCCTCAGTTTGTTCTCTATTGTTAAGAGTCTTCCCGTTTTTCAAAGTAAAATGACAACAAGAAAGGTGAAGAAGCCCTCTATCAACTTTCCACTGTTAATCAGGTCTTCCTCAGGCTTGCAATTGAAATAGCTAAGGACACAGGGCTTACACCTGTTTTGTCTGTATCTTTCCAACTCAGAACAAAGCCTTTGCCCAATCTTGCTGCTAAAGGTTCTGTCCTGTTTCTGTCCTTCTTTGTCAAACTCCTTTAACGAATTATCTCCACTCACAGTTATCTTTGGCTCTTAACTTCCAATAATTTGGTTTTGGTCTCTCTTGAAAATGTAATTAGGGGGCATTATCTACTCCTGAATAGGTGGTTTCAAATGCCCCTTCTCAGTCTTTACTGACATCCAGAGTCTCCTATTCAATTTGTTACTGCAAATCACACCCTAAGGGATGGTTCTTTTTTTTGTTTAATAAATTTTTATTTTTTATTCATTTTTTAAAAGATTTTATTCATTTATTTGACAGAGAGGGAGAGAGAAAGCACAAGCAAGGGGAGCAGGAGAGGGAGAAGCAGGATCCCCACTGAGCAAGGATCCTGGGATCATGACCTGAGCCGATGGCAGATGCTCAACCGACTGAGCCACCCAGGCATCCCATGTTTAATAAATTAAAAAAAAATTTTTTAAGATTTTTTTAAAAATTTATTAATTCATGAGAGACAGAGAGAGAGAGAGAGAGAGGCAGAAAGAGAAACAGGCTCCCAAGGAGCAGGGAGCCCGATGTGGGACCCGATCCCAGGACTCTGGGATCATGACCTGAGCTGAAGGCAGATGCTTAACCATCTGAGCCACCCAGGCGCCCAAATTTTTTAAAATTTTAATTATGTGACCAGTATAACAACATTAATACAGTTCTACGTAATAGGCAAAAAAAAAGTCACCCACAATGCCACTACCCTAAAAAAGATAAACATTTTTTAAAAGTTATGTTTATAGGGCACCTGGCTCAATACGTTATAGTTCATCTTGTGGAATGTTCTGCAACATTTGAAAATGATGAGATAAATCTATACATATGAAAAAACTCCCACAGTATCTATAAAGTAAAAATAGCGTGATGTGTAACAATATATATAATGCAATACTATTTGTGTATTTTTGTAGATATTTCATGCTGGGATATGTATGCAAATTTTCTGGAAGGACATACAAGACCCACTCAACAGTGGCTGTCTGTAGACTCTAGAAAAAGGGAATGACTGATAAGAGGACTTCACTTTTCTATTTATACTTTTCTGGATTGGTTGATTTGTTTACCACATAATTTAAAAAATACTGCCATCTAAAACAAAAGTTATTTTTGTGCACCATCAGTTTTCTGGAAATAAAACAATTAAATGTCTACATATGTAACATATGAAGTTCATTAATTATGTAATTAACATTGAAAAGAAGTTTATTACATTTGAAAAGTATCTGAGGGTTAAAGAGAGAGAAAGAGACAAAACAAGAAACACTCTTGGGAGCCTGGCTGGCTCAGTCAGTGGAGCATGGGGCTCTTGATCTTGGGGTTGTGGGTTTGAGCCTCACACTCGGTGTGGAGATTATTCAAAAATAAAATCTCAAAAAAAAAAAGAAAGAAAGAAACAGACTCTTAACTATAGAGAACGAACTGATGGTTACCACAGGGGAGGAGAATAGGGGATGGGTGAAATAGGTGATGGGGATTAAGGAGGGCCCTTCTCGTGGTAAGCACTGGGTGATGTATGGAAGTGTTAAATCACGATATTGTACACCTGAAACTAAGATAACACTGTATATTAACAAAGAAAAAAAAGAACAGTATTTGAACGTTAAATTTTATTTTATTCTATACAAATTCACAAGATTGTATGATAATTCTTGAGAAGTGATAACCAAATACATATTAAACATTACTTGCTCATAGCTTAATAATTTCAAAAGAAAAATCATACAAAATTCTATAAACATTCTTACAGTGAATTTTGATTTTTTTTAAAGATTTTTATTTATTTATTTGAAAGAGTGAGCGAGAGAGTACATGAGAAAGGGCAGAGGGAGAGGCAGAGGGAGAAGCAGACTCCCTGGTGAGCAGGGAGCCCAACATGGGGCTCTAACCCAGGACACTGGGATCAAGACCTGAGCTGAAGGCAGACGCTTAACCAACGGAGCCACCCAGGCACCCTGAATTTTGATATTTGATTTTGAATGCGATTGTATATTTTAATACGTATTTAGGATACTACAAAGGATCTCCAAAGGTAGCAATGCCTAGAGCACAAGGGGCTCTTAAACTGGACCTGGGTAGCGTAACACTCCAAACTATGTAAAGAATCAGTCCACATTGAATTCTACCTTCACTACTGCCTTCCCTCCTTACCTTAGCTTTGGAACCCACAGCCATCCTTTAAGGAGGGTAGGAGACATTGCTTCTAGAAAGCAATAGCATGTCTGCTGATAAACCAGGGAAGGTCTGCTTTTCTTTCCATCTTCTTTAAGAAAGATACCTTTCTTTTTTTTTTTTTTAAAGATTTTTATTTATTTATTGAGAGAGAGAATGGTAGAGAGAGAGCATGAGATGGAGGAAGGTCAGAGGGAGAAGCAGACTCCCTGCTGAGCAGGGAGCCCGATGCGGGACTCGATCCCGGGACCCCAGGATCATGACCTGAGCCGAAGGCAGTCGCTTAACCAACTGAGCCACCCAGGCACCCAAGATACCTTTCTTAAAAGGTGAATTTTATGGTATCTGAATTATATCCCATTGAAAAAAAGAAAAGAGAGGGACGCCTGGGTGGCTCCATTGGTTAAGCGTCTGCCTTCAGCTCAGGTCATGGTCCCGGGATTGTGGGGTAGAGCCCTGTGTCGGGCTCCCTGGGAGCCTGCTTCTCCCTCTGCCTGCTGCTCCCCCTGCTTGTGCTCTCTCTCTCTCTCTCTCTCTGTCAAATAAATAAATAAAATCTTAAAAAAAAAAGATAATTTTCATGCCGGAAGGGAAGAACAAACAGGTAAGAAATTTGAAGTTCCACTGAGGTGAGATAATATGAGATATTCTGCCTTTTAACAAAGCAAGATTCCTACTCCCAAATACTGAAAGATGGTGAAAGAAATTGCCAGTGTGATGACAAACCACAAATGAAAACTTAAAAATTATTTTGACAGTGGGAGAAGTGTCGGAAGGTGAGATGTATTGATTTTCAAGTGTGAATAAGGACTTATTTTAAAGAGAGAAGATTGGTCAAACCTGCTTAGTTTAAAGTAGTTGCCTATCTAGAGAGTAAGACTGGGGAATAAAGCAGGGTTATTATTATTTTTTTCATTATAACTATTTGGTACTATTTTAAAATTAGCTCCATATAATATAGTAACTAATCTTTACTCAAAAAAGTGTTTTTTGGGGGTGCCTGTGTGGCTCAGTCATTAAGTGTCTGCTTTGGCTCAGGTCATGATCCCAGGGTCCTGGGATCGAGCCCCGCATTGGGCTCCCTGATCAGCGGGAAGCCTGCTTCTCCCTCTCCCACTCCCTCTCCTTGTGTTTCCTCTCTTGCTGTGTGTCTCTCTGTCAAATAAATAATTAAAATCCTTAAAAAAAAAAAAGTGGTTTTTTTGGTGTGTGTAGAAAAAAAATGAGATCCTAAAAACCATAGTCTGAAAATCTTCAGTGATCCCTGGGAGATTTTGGTATGGATTACTAAAAGACATTTTAAGAGCACTTAAAGGGGGCGCCTGGGTGGCTCAGTTGGTTAAGCGACTGCCTTCGGCTCAGGTCATGATCCTGGAGTCCCAGGATCGAGTCCCACATCGGGCTCCCTGCTCAGCAGGGAGTCTGCTTCTCCCTCTGTCTCTCCCCCCTCTCATGTGCTCGCTCTCTCTCTCATTCTCTCTCTCTTTCAAATAAATAAATAAATCTTTCAAAAAAAAAAAAGAGCACTTAAAGGAATTGGGGCACCTGGGTGGTACAGTTGGTCAAGCGTCCAACTCTTGGTTTTGGCTCAGGTCATGATCTCAGGGGCATGAGATCAAGCCCTCATTGGGCTCTGTGCTCAGTGCAGAGTCTGCTTGAGATTCTATCTCCCTCTCCCTCTGCCCCCCTACCCCGACCCCCCGCTCATGCTCTCTCTCTAAAATAAATATTTAAAAAAAAAAAACAAAACCGAGTGCTTAAAGGAATTGACTCTAGGCACCAACATGGATCCACTAAGGGCAAGTTCATTCATTGAACAAATATTTATTGTGCACCTCCTTGGTCCTAGTTACTGTGCAAGGCACTCAGGATGAAGCAGAAAACAAAACAGGTATGTTCCTGCCCCTTGTGGAACTCTACTGAGGAAGATAAATAATAACAAAAATTACAGCATAATTACAACTTGTGATAAGTGCTATGAAAGAAGACATAGGGATTTGTGTGAGTGCATAATTAGAGGAACTAGCCTCATTGCAGGAGGGGGCGATGCTAGAGAAATCCTCTGTGTGGAGGCACATGTAATCAGAGCCCTGAAGGATGAATAGGATGTAGATGGGCAGAGTGTAGGGAGTGCTACAGAGACAATCCAAAAACCACATGTAAAAAATGCATGAGGCAGCAATAAACTTGGCACGCTAAAGGAACGGAGAGAAAGCTGACATGGTTGGAAAAGTAAACAGGTGAGTACAAGAGTGAGACTATCCAGGAAACTAGGGGCCATACCACACAGGCTAGTTCCTTTTTTTTTTTTTTTTAAGATTTTATTTATTTATTTGTCAGAGAGAGAGCACAAGCAGGGGGAGGGGCACAGGGAGAGGGAGAAACAGGCTCCCCACTGAGCAGGGAGCCTGAAGCGGAGCTCGATCCCAGGACCTGGGATCATGACCTGAGCCGAAGGCAGATGCTTAATGACGGAGCCACCCAGGCACCCCTCCTTTTTTTTTTAAGTTTTTATTCATTTAAGTAATCTCTACACCCAGCGTGGGGCTCAAACTCACAACCCTGACAAGAGTCACACACTCTTCCAACTGGGCCAGCCAGGCGCCCTGTGGCTATTTCCTCACGCAAAATGAAGGCTGGACAGGTAGGCTAAAGAAATACAAAGACCAACTAAATTTATTTCTAGCAAGACATTTGATCAAAGCGCTTGGGAAGAACTATGGTTATCAGCTTTATAACCAGTTTTATATCAGTTTTATGTTCGGTCCCAAATCCACTCACTTCTCCCCTACCTTCTTCTCCCCCCTAGATGAGGCCACCACCATCTTTTTTCCTGGGCCACTGTTTTCACTTTTACCTCCCATAATCCATTCTCTGTACAGCAGCTGGAGTGATCTAAGAACTAAATCAGACGTTTGATTTGAATTCTTTGCTTAAAATCCTTCAGTGGCTCCCCATTTGTAACAGGTTGGGTTCTCCACAGATGTGGAGACCAAGTTTGGGATCTGAGATGTTTATCAGGGTTTCACACCTCTGAAAGAAAAGGTGAGGAAGCAGGACTGGGCGGAGGAAGAAAGTGATACCGGCCCAATAAAGCTTGGGCCAACCCATCAGGGAGCTCTGAACTGAGTACTGTTGGTCAGAATTTTCTGGTGCCAGATCAAAATGAGTGAGCATTTATATCCCTGCTCACTCGGTCACAGATGTGGTCTGCTCTAAGCGGCATATGTCCTCAGACAGCAAGCCTCTCTACAAATAAGGCAGTCCCTGAGACAGCTGTCAGCTTCAGGCTGTCTGCTGACTACACTCTTCATTTCTGGGGACATAGCATTTCCTTAAAGGGCTATCTGGGGGTTGTATCTTCTCATCCGTCTCATCATTGCATTTAGACATTTAGGACTTTGAAACCCGAAATGATCTGGTTCCTGTCTACCTCTCCTCTGCTTGCTTCCATTCACAATTGGCTCTAGGGATACTAGCCTTCCTGTTTCTTGAAGCTTATCCCCTCTGCAGGGCTTTGTACTTGCTTATGTCCTTGCCTGGCTGTTATTTCACCCTGACTTCATGCGGCTATAGCTCCTTCTCGAGTTGTCTGCCTCCCTTCAGCAATTCCTATCGTGTTGTTCTGTTTCACTTTCCTAATGCACTTAGCTAAAATTATCTAAATTGTTTGCTTTTTGTTTACATTTGTCTCATCAGCTAAAATGTAAATTCCATGAAGGTGTGGATCTGATCTCTCTGGTTCACTGTTTCATCCCCAGTTAGTACCTAGAACATAGTATACCTTCAGTAAATTTTGTTATTCACTAAATGACACTACAGATAGCTACTGTGTTAGCTAATTGAACAACTTGCCCAAATACTATTTATTAGTGTATTAAGGTTAACCTGAAGGGAGATCTCTAATCGTCTGACGCAAATCTGCCTGGTCCTGTCAAATGGGTCAATGTCAATGATTTGCGTAGACAAAAGTGGTGTGATCACTGGGGCACCTGGGTGGCTCAGTTGGTTAAGAATCACCCTTAGCTCAGGTCATGATCTCAGGGTCCTGGGATCAAGTCCCCCATCTGGTTCCCTGCTCAGGGAGGAGCCTGCCTCTCCCTCTGTCAGTCGTGCTCTCTCTCTCTCACTCACTCTCTCTCAAATAAATAAATAAAATCAAAATAAATAAATAAATAAATAAATAAATAGTGTGAACATCCAAATTTCTGATGATACAAAGCTGGGAGTATTAGTGGCTAATATATTGGATGACAGGTTTCAGATTCAGAAGGACCTGGAAGTCCATCAGAAACAGAATGGGTAATTAATTGTAGTATATTATTCCTACAATGAACTATTGTGCAGCAATGAAAATGAATGAACCACTGATACCTGCTACATGGAGAAACCTCACTAAGGTAGTGCTGAGGGAAAGAAATCAGACACACACACAAGAGTGTGTACTACACGATTCTCTTTCTACATATTTCAAAACCAGGCAAAACTATTCTGTGGCTCGCTTGAGGAAGGAGGAAGAGGGCAATCAATGATTAGGAGGGGGCATGAGGAAGGCTTTTGAGGCATTGCTGACGTCTATTTCTTGACCCTAAATGGTGGTTATATGGATGTGTTTATTTTGTAATGATTCGTTGATCTGTGCACTTATGATTTGTCCACATTTTTATATGTACATTGTACATCGATTTTATTTTTTTTAATTTATTTTATTTGAGAGAGAGAGAGAAAGAAAGAGCACGAGCAGGCGGGAGGGGCAGAGGGAGAAGCAGACTCCCCGCTGAGCAGGGAGCCAGACACGGTACTCAATCCCAGGACCCTGGGATCATGACCTGAGCCGAAGGCAGACACTTAACCAACTGCCACCCAGGCGCCCTGTACATCAATTTTATTTATTTTTATTTATTATTATTATTTTTAAAGATTTTATTTATTTATTTGACAGACAGAGACACAGCAAGAGAGGGAATACAAGCAGGGGGAATGTGAGAGGGAGAAGCAGGCTTCCCTCTGAGCAGGGAGCCTGATGTGGGGCTAGATCCCAGGACCCTGGGATCGTGACCTGAGCCAAAAGGCAGACGCTTAACGACTGAGCCACTCAGGCACCCCTGTACATCAATTTTAAAGTTAAGAGTAAAAAAGACCTGGCATATTTAATTAAATTTAATTAAGGTATATTTAATTAAAAGCTCAATGTGTAGTTCCTGATTTTAAATGAAAGAGATTTTTTTTTTTTTTAAAGATTGTATTGAGAGATTGTATTTACTTGAGAGCAAGAGCAGGGGAGAGGGGCAAGGGAGAGGGAGAAGGGAGCAGGGAGCCTGACTCCGGGACTTGACCCCAGGACCCCGGGACCATGACCTGAGCCGAAGGCAGATGCTTAACCGACTGAGCCACCCAGGCGTCCCTAAAGGAAAGAGTTTTAATATTTTTGCCGGTTAGGATTAGAATTGCTGTTGATTTGCAGTACATAATTTTTATCAGATTTAAGTAGTTTCCTTTGATCTGTTTCGCAGGGGTTTTATTGGAATGACTTCTGTAATACCTGTTGCTGCCGGGATGTGGGATAAAGAGCATTTTCATGTGCTGCTATTGAAATACGAAGTGTTGGGCGCCTGGGTGGCTCAGTTGGTTAAGCGACTGCCTTCGGCTCAGGTCATGATCCCGGAGTCCTGGGATCGAGTCCTGCATCGGGCTCCCCCTTCTCTGTGGGGATTCTGCTTCTCCCTCTGCCTCTGCCTGCCACTCCCCCTGCTTGTGCTCACTCTGTCTCTCTCTATGTCAAATAAATAAATAAAATATTTAAAAAAAAAGAAATACGAAGTGTTACAGGCTTTTTGAAAAGCAATCTGGCAACAGCTATTATTTAAAAATACATATACATCTCGGGGTGGCTGGCTGGCTCAGACAGTAGAGCCTGTGACTCTTGATCTCGGGGTTGTGAGTTCAAGCCCCACAGTGGGCGTAGAGATTACTTAAAAATACAATCTTTAAAAATACATATATCCCTTGACCCATCAACCTCAGTTCTGGGAATCTATCCTACTAAAGTAAACCACTAGTTTCAAGAAAACTATTGAAGTAAGAATATTACAATACATATGTACCAGTATGTTTATTAAAGCAATGTTTTCCATGTCAACACACATATACACACATGCACATACACACACTATAAATACCATGCCTACCCATCAATAGGGGAATGGTTGCAAAAATTATAGTACATCCATATTTTAGAACATCTTTAAAAGGAATGAATTTGATTTAGAGAGATTTTATACAAGAAATTATTTTAAGTAAAAGTGAGAGGCAAAAATGTAGTCACTTCTTAAATTACAAAGAAAATCAAATATGTGTGCATTTGTATGTGTCTATATGATTATAGGAGCATGGAGAGAAATGTTAACTAGGTTGATAAAATGGTTATGGGGCACCTGGGTGGCTCAGTCGTTAAGCGTCTGCCTTGGGCTCAGGTCATGATCCCAGGGTCCTGGGATGGAGCCCCGCATCGGGCTCCCTGCTCCGCGGGAAGCCTGCTTCTCCCTCTCCCCCTCCCCCTGCTTGTGTTCCCTCTCTTGCTGTGTCTGTCTGTCTCTCTGTCAAATAAATAAATAAAATCTCTAAAAAAAAAAATGGTTATGGAGGGGTAAGAGCTGTTGGGGTAACAAAGGAGGATGGGCAAAGAGGGAGTCAAGGTGGAAAAATAAAATAAGAGCCAAAGGATTTTTTTAACGCTCCTACAGGAGTCATATAACATGTAAAGAAGTCAAATGAAGTCTTAGGAACATTAATAGATTGTCCCGTGTCCAAATCAAAGGATGTAGTAATTACAGTGTTCAGATCAAACCTAGTATATTGTATCAATTTCTGGACACCACACTAAAAACAAATACCTCTCAAAAAAATTGTTTTTCTTGTTATAAGAGGAATGGTCAAGAATTAGGCAAACCTGGGTTCTAATTTCTTTTCAGTCACTTACCTTCTGACCGTGGCAAATTATTTAATCCCTCTATGCCTTAGTTTCTTCATCTGTACAATGGGAACAATTATAATTCCTATCTCTCAGAATTACTGCAGGATAATTACATATGCATTCCAGGACTGGCATAGAATAAGCCCAATAAAAATAATTAATGTTGTCAGTTATCAAAGTAAATATTTATTGTGAAAATTAGAATTTACATACAAGCAAGAAATTTTTAAAATAACCACAATCTGACCTTCCCGAGTTAACTACTATTAACTTTTGGATGTTTATCCATCACTCAACGTGATCTGAAAAAATCATTATGAGTGATGATACTTAGGAAAAATTAGCAGCCACCTGATGTGTGAAGGGTTGGCATATGGAGGAAGGGTAGACATATTCTGTGGAAGTCCCAAAGAACGACAGCAAGCAGCAAGAATTATGATGAGAGCTGTCCAGCAATGAAATGGGCTGCCCAACACCATGGGGAGCTCCTCTTCATAATAAATAACCGAGTCTTGGCTGGTGACCATTTGCCAGAAAAATTATGGAAGAAATGCTGGCGTTGGAAGACAGGTCAAGCAAAATGACTTCTAAAACTCTTCCTAACTCTAATATATGATCAAGAAATGCTTGCTAGAGGAATACACATATTAGATTCACAGCCCTCATAAAACAATTTGTGTGGTTCTTACCCTAATACTGATGATAAGGACAGTTAAGTTCCCATTAAAGTGAATAGGAAATTCCTAGCATAGGTCAGGCAGGGGAACTCTCCCTCATACAACACTGAGGACGTGCAATTCCACCAATTAATCACATTCAAATGGAGACAGAAATCAAAGGAGGGGCAGGCCTGGAAAGAGTCACATCTTATCTTCAGGTACTATTTGTCTGCTTTCTTAATATTCAGGGTGTCTTCCTGGGAACAGTTTCTGACCTGGCAAAATTTCATAGTAATTACTCAGGGGAAAGGAAACAACAAACAAAAAATACATTAATGTGGGTGGGTAAAAAAAAAAAAAAATTTAGAACGTGGTGTTGGTGGGAGAGAAGACTAAAGGTCTATGTAAGACCCACCCAAGTGCTTTTGATGTTGGAGCAATTATTATCTTATTATTTTTCCTGCTATAGATGCAGCTGCGGTTTATGTAACAGGATGTTTAAAAAGATTAAAGAGAAGCTGTAGTAGGGTTCTGAGGTGATAAGAGTCTCTGGAATATGTATTGGTGGACGTTTAGAATATAAGTTCCTGTACATTCTTAGAATAAACCATCTATTTGTTTTTCTTTTTTTTTTTAAAGAAACAAGTAAAATTTGTATTTCAAGATGGCTGCTTCCTGCCCACGAGTGATACAGAAATAATAGAGCAAAGAGAGGTTGGTGGTGGTTCAGTCTGTGCTGTTTCTTAATCAGCTTTGACTTTTAGGTCCAAAATATTTTATCCCTATATTAAGATAAGTGTTTGGAATTTGTTTGGATTAAACCTGGTCATCAGTAAATGGATTATTTTACTGCTCAAGCAGAAGAGTTGCATGGAATTTGTGACTGCAATAACTCAATCTGAATATGAAAGTTAAAGAAAGAAATAATTTGGGCACCTGAGTGGCTCAGTTGGTTAAGCGTCTGCCTTCAGCTCAGGTCATGATCCCAGGGTCCTGGGATCGAGCCCCACTACTGGCTTCCTCCTCAGTGGGGAGTCTGCTTCTCCCTCCACCCCTCCCCCCTGTTCGTGAGCACATTCTCTCTCTCTCAAATACATAAACAAAATCTTAAAAAAAAAGAAAGAATTTTTGGTAGAGGAGCTTGTTGTGTTGAAGTTGAGGTGAGTTAAATTGATTGGGTTAGAAGAGTGTTCTGTAGGTGTCTCAGACATAGAGAATGACTCACTGGTACTCAAGACTATCTGCCATGTGGGCTGCTACCTTATCTTACATCATAAATTGGCACCAGGCACCAAATAAAAAGGGCTTTGAGGCATATTCTCAGAATTTCTGATTAGTCATGTAAATCATGCTTCTTAATTTCAATTCTTTCTCCTAGCAACCTAGGCCAAACTTGTGCATGCTTGTGTACTCTCTGCATTTATTTATAATTTTTTCTAAACTTTTTTCTGTTTAAGAATAAGTTGTAGACATGATGCTCTTCCCCTCTAAGTACTTCCGTGTGTATTTCCAAACAACAAGGGCATTCTCTTGCACAATCCCATATAATTATGCAAATTAAGAAGTCAGTATTGATTCAATTAAACTCTCTAATCTATAGACCTCATTCAAACTTTGCTCAATTGTCTCAGTAATGCCCATTACAGTAAAAGAAAATTCCAGATCATACATTGTTGTCAAGATCAACATTCAGCTGTCAAGTATCTTCAGTCTCCTTTAATCTAGACTAGATTTTCCATACTGTTTTTCATGACCTTGACATATTTGAAGAGTTATAGGCAAGTTGTTTATAGAGTGTGTCTCAACTTGGGCTGTCTGATGTTTCCTCATGATTGGATTCAGGTTATGCATTCTTAGCAGAAATACCACAGAAGTGACGTTGTGATCTTCTCAGTACATAATAGTAGTTGATTTGTTCCATTACTATTGAAGTTACCGTTAATGACTTGGTTACATTTTCTCCACTTTAAAATTACTGCTTTTCCCTTCATCATTAACAAGTGCCTTGTGGGGAGATACTTTGACACTATATACATATTCTGTCCCTCATCAAACTTTACCCACTAGTTTTAGCATGCATTGATGATTCTTGCCCGACTCAATTATTACTGAGATGATTGCCAAATGGTGATTTCATAATTCTTTCATTCCTTTTATATTTTTTAGTTGGTATTCTACTGTAAGGAAAAATATACCTTTCTCCATGATTTGCTTGTCTGTTCATTTATACCAGTAGGGACTCACAGAGTCCTATTTTATTCAATGGGTTATAATCTGTTATTGACACTATTTATTATGATACTCAAATTGTCCCTGATACAGCTAGTGGGAATCCCTTCAAACCGTCCTTTTGACATGTCCCTAAAATTCTTTGAGCTTCCTAACTTTATCATACAATAAGATGGTCCAGGTTTTCCTAGTATTCTCCTAGCACCAGTTTTGAAACCAGCCACTTTTCTAAGCTCTGATTCCGTGAGTGGAGAATAGTATTTAGAAAGACTTGGATTCTAGGTGTGCTAATTTGCACTAGCGTGTCATTGCTGTCAGGTCCTCTCAGAAGACAACCTCCCCAACCCCCAACACACACACACACACACACACACACACACACACACACTTAGAAACACTGTGTTCAGTCCGGCACTGCAGGATTCATCCCAGCCTTCCTCCTTTCCATACATTTATAACTTCTTTCTCTGACAGTGAGAAATCTGTGGAACCACAGTCTCAACTACTACATTTAACCACTCCTACAGGTACTCTTTCCTTTCCACTTCACTTCAGTGCAATCTCCTGTCATCCTCTTTTTTTTTTTTTAAGATCTGTTTATTTATTTATTTATTTGACAGAGAGAAACACAGCAAGCGAGAGAGGGAACACAAGCGGGGTGGGGGGTGGGAGAGGGAGAAGCAGGCTTCCCACGGAGCAGGGAGCCCGATGTGGGGCTCTATCCCAGGACCCTGGCAGACACTTAACGACTGAGCCACCCAGGAGCCCTCCTGTCATCCTTAAGCCAAACTGTACACACACACTGATGCTAGGGCCAAAGCACTGAAGTATGGATGTCTTTAATACGTCACCAATGCTCCTTGAAGGGTGATGTTGCCCCTGCTTCTTTGGGGGCCCTAATGTTGACCGTTTCAGCTTCTTAATACTTGCAATAGAAATCCCACCCGGAAAAAGCACTCTTTACCCCATTTTTTCTTCACACAGTGACACGGTCAACCTGGAAGGCTGTTTTAAGGTCCCGATGACTCAGAGATTTTATGGAAATGACTCTTTTGGGTTTTATAGGCCCTTTATTTTAGTTCCCTTTTAAATATGAATCTGGTCTGTGCCCAGAATCACTCCTCTCTTGTGGTTTACCCTGTCCTGCGGCCCTCTCTTCCATTAGAATGAGCTCTTTTTTAACTCTTCACATATATGGAACCTTGGCAGCCAGGTCCTCCAGACATGCCTGAATACAAGAATGTGTCAGCTAAAGTTCTCAAAACACCCCCATCATATTTGTTATGTTCTTAAAATGACGGGCATTAATAGTCTAATTCAGAAACTCTTTTGAAGACTGACTATACCACGGAAACAGTGCAGAAATCAAAGGACTGCCATCCCATCTCAAGGATCTTATCCAAGGAAAAGAACTCCCTCATGATTCTCCTGGCTGGTGAAGACAGAAGGAAGCCTGGAGAGCTTTCAGCTTGAAGACTGCCCTGGGCCACATTTGATCACAATGACACTATTGTCCAGAAGTCCTCTTAAAACACCATCATCAGGATGTGGACGTTAAATTGTTTTTCTAACAGTGCTAAAGACACCTAATCTATCATCCCCTGATTTCTCTTGTCTCCAACTGCATGCCTCTGGAGGAGGACCGCCCAGGTTAGCAAAGTAGTCTGTGGCAATGTGACTGAAAGATATTAACTAGTTTGTGCGTAGAATAAGCCCAAGAGTTAATGACCTTGATGTCGTCATACCTTTCCCTATCTATTGAGCTAACTAGTCACAGACTGGTTCCATTTCACCATTTTATTACTAAGTCGGTATTTAACAACATGCAATTACTTTACTTGAGTTGAGATAAAATCTCCTGATTACATGAATGAGATAATTCCAAATTAAAGTCAGAGTCTATTAAATCTTCAGCATTACAGACATTAACAATAGGGATTCTACTGTGGTTACTGAAATTGTTTCTTTTATAGATGTGGCTTCCTCTCTATGATTAACTGTGAAAAGTCTGTTCTGCCAGTCTTCTGCTTGTTTTATGGGTTTCTGATGTGGCTGTTTTCTATGTGTGTCCATGGGACAGGTGGGTTTAGGATTCTCCTACTCTGCCATCTTTCCAGAAGTCTTGTTTCCTTTACTAGAATGTAAGTTTCATGAGGGCAGGGAGCTTTGTTTTCTTCAATGCTCTATTCCCAGCGCAAATGTGTCCGAATCATAGCAGGAGTTCACTACATGTTTGTTCAACACATGAAAATGTATGGTGGCACAACAAGAGGAAATGAAAAAGTATTACACTAAATCCTGAAGGAATTATTGCTCAGTTATCAGTATTCCAAACAATATCTGAGAATGCCAAGGAAGAATTTGGAAAATAGCTACTATTAATGTGGCCCAAAGAATCAAACCTCCCCTCCATCTCTAGTAGCTCAAAGGCTGGGGGTGGGGGGCAGGAAGAGAAGTCTGCTAAGGACTTGCCTAGATCCTTAAAGGAACATTCAAAAACTTCACGTGGTTTGGGAATGGCTAAAGGAGTGGCCTATTATAACTCGAAGGTCCAAGGGGCAAGGTTTAAAAGCAGAAGGGGGAGAGAGGAGAGATGTTTACATATTATAGGGTAATTAGGAAAATGTGTATCTCCTTGTGGGTTTAGATGCAGGGATCTCAAACTCAAACATTTTCGAAGGCCAGGCCAGTATATAAATGGGTGATGCAGTTGGATGTAAATAATAGTGAAGAGTAGAGATTGGGGGAAAATGGGAACTGCCTCCCCCTTCTAAAGACATTAAAAATCATTTAAAGACCATAAAAAAAAAAACAACAATAGGCAGATCAGATAAGTCTTTAGGAAAAATTTGCTTTGCAGGCAGTTTGAGAGCTTTAGGTTTTATATTGTCTCTGTGATTTAACATTTGACCTTGAAAGGTGTGCATGCATTTGTGTTCCAACAGTTACTGGTTAGGCAATTTTAAGAATAAAGAGGCATATTTGCTACTCACAGCAGAGAGGAGACAAACAGGGATCACAGCAGGAGGTCTAATATGCCCATCTGGACTCTTCTGTAGGGCTGTAGCACTTAAGAACCACGACTGGTCGATCTGTGGGAATTGTCTAAAGTATTTGGGTTGTTTTGACTGAATAACAGACTTGAAGAATTAACTACTGGGACAGGTCCTGGGATGACACCAACACCATGGGTAATGACTAGAGCTTGCCAAAGATATGCAAGCAGCCACACAACAAAGGTTAGGAAATGGCAGGGTTCTCAGACTTGAAGGTAGGGTAGAAAGATTATAGATTGGGTTATCTACAAGGCAATCTCCTGGCAAAGGTGTAATGTTTTGTTCACTTTCCTGGGATGATTGTAAAGGTTAGTTAGGGGTGCCTGGGAGGCTCAGTCGGTTAAGCATCCAACTCTTGATTTTGGCTCAGGTCATGATCTTGGGGTTGTAGGATCAAGCCCCACATCAAGCCCCAAGTCGGGCTCTGCAGTCAGTGGGGAGTCTGCTTGAGATTCTCTCTCTCCCTTTTCTTCTGCCCCTCCCCCCATTCTTTATCTCTCTCTCTCGCTCTCTCTCTCTCAAATAAAGAAATAAATCTTTATTTTATTTTATTTTATTTATTTATTTGACAGAGAGAGAGCGAGAGAGGAAACACAAGCAGGGGGAGTGGGAGAGGGAGAAGCAGGCTTCCTACCGAGCAGGGAGCCTGATGAGGGGCTCGATCCCAGGACCTGGGATCATGACCTGAGCCGAAGGCAGACGCTTAACGACTGAGCCACCCAGGCGCCCCTAAAGAAATAAATCTTAAAAAAATAAAGGTTACTTAGCTGAACTACCACTGATACTCTAAAACCAGGAATGTACAAAAAATATATATCTTAATCAACTAGTATCACTAATCTCATTTTGTTTTCCAGCCTCAGACTTTCTCTTACAGTGGCGGAGAGGTCAGGGCACTTAATTTTGCTGGTCTCCCTTCTGCACTCTCTAGTGAACTAGGCTAAAACCAGAGTGACATGAGAAATTCAAGAATAGAATATGGACTTCGCTCTTGAAGCAGCAGGTCTATTTGGCCAGGAGTCTAAGTTTCTAATTAATGATATTAAGTGGAAGTCTTGATGGGATTATCAGGAAGGCAGTTTAAATAGAGCTCCTACCTATCAAATGCACTGTGAGTTGGGTGATTACAGCAGATTTCGCATTCAGTTTAAATTTTTTTTCTCTTTCCACACTGTGATTTCCTTAAGTTATTCCAACCATTTCCTAAGTCTAATAGGCCTACACTACCTTGTGTGATGGAGGCGTGGAGGATAAAGGGATGAAAGTGTAAACAGAAGCATGCCCTGCCTCACATTTACTCTTATGCTGCACCCATCACAGGGAACAACATCCTATAAGAGAACTGTATCCAGGAGTTTGGGGCATTGATCTGCAGTTACGTGAGTGGTGGTCCATGATGGAGCAAATAGATGGTGAGTAGCAGATGATGCATTGGGTACCTGGGAAGAGCATGTAATTCCCATTAGGAGGAGGACACTCAGAAGGGACATGAACCAATACCCCTCTCCTTTCTCCACTTACACTAGAGTACGGAGGTCAGGATAATTCAAGCAATAATTGTGTTATGCCCTGTTCTTCTGGTGTGCATTAAAATCATACAGGGGATATGACTTGTTATTACCTTGGTAAGAGGACATAGATGGTAGAAGATAAGATAACTATTTGTATTTTAACAAGCTTTCCCTCAAAAACATGTGAAAATTAATAAAAAGAAACCTCACTAAAGTAGACTTGGGAGTCTAGAATGGGAGGCTGGAAGGGGGAGCCCTACATTACTTAGAGGAAGAATTGTCGATTACAGACCCCAAAAGAAGAATCAACAGGAAAGAATCATCAATTACAGGTTCCAACAGGAAAGGACATGCATTGCATCTCATTCAAGAAATTGAGTACCCCAGCAACCCAGCCAATGAGAAAACATCATCACCCCGAACTCTTGCTTTCTTTCAATGGGCTGTCATTCAAAACAATCCCTTCCAACCTCTTTTTTCTCCATAAAATAAGATTCCTCTCCTTCGTTTGTTGGACTTTCCCATGGTTTTGTCATAGCTTCCGTGCCTGAAATCGCAATTCTCCATTATTCCCAAATAAACCCATTTTGCTGGTAAAATAACTGACAATTTTAGTCTTAAGGTTAATGAACAGCTTTCCATACCATTATTTTTAACAGAGCTAAAACCAGAAATGTACAAAAAATATATAACTTGATCAATTAGTATCACTAATCTCATTTTGTTTTCCAACCTCAGACTTTTACAGTGGGGGAGAGGTCAGGGCACTTAATTTTGCTGGCCTCCCTTCTGTAGTCTTTTGTGGGATTATTTAGACACAGCTAAAATAATATTTTACAAACTGAAAATTTTCTTAACTTTATAATCTGAGGAGTAAAGGACTTCTGAGAGAAGATATATCAAATCTTGCCCTGAAAATTTAGGACATATGCTTGCCACAACTGGAACAAACAGGCAAATGCATGGACATATAATTACCTTAACATTCTTGAAAAAGTAATTATTTTTGGTCTTTTCTCACTTAGAACTTCATTAATTAAGGATTAAGTTCATTTTTCTATCTCTTAAAGGTTAAAAGGGGGGAGGCGTGGAATGGGGAGGAAGGGAGTTAAAATAGCCATTCACTCAATAAATCCAGTTCCAGGAAAAAAGAAAAAAAAAAGGTAAGGCTTAAATCAGGGGAAGGGCCAGGCTGGCTACTTTTTCATTTCTTGGTGGTTTTTAGAAGCAGTTTGAGAATCTACAGTGGGATCGATACAGAGCCATGGGAGTGAGAGAGTTTCTGCTCTTTTTTTCCTCTTGCTTTTTTAATCATTAAAAATTCTTCAAGAGGTTATTTGCCAAGTAAAGACCAACCCTGCTGAAAGTTGTTGCCAGATTTTCCTAGACCTAAATGCCCAACTGCTGAACATAGTATTTTCTGACTCTCCAAATATCAAAGATGAACGTGCAAAATATTCTGAGAGGTGAAGCAAGTCTTATCCACGCTCTCGAAAGAGGCCAGCAAAGGTGAACAAAGACCTCTGCTCTCAGGGTGAAGGCGATATTCCACTCTCAAATGTTTCTATTGTTTCAACCTAGTGAACTTTTACCTACAAAAGTCTTTCTTTGAACAGTCTGATCAAAAACAAGGTCTTTAATTTTTTTTGTTGTTTGTTTACTTACAGCCAAACCTTTAGACAGAGGGCCAACTCCCGGTGGTCAGTTTCAAACAGGTTAACTTTGGCCTCCCTCAAGAGATTTTTAAAAATTCCACAATTTTCTGACAGATATGTGAATGATGCCAGTATGCTTGACTTCATCTACTCTTCTGAAGTGTTTCCTCCCTTCCAGGGCACACCTGAAGGGGAGTGGTATGGATTTAAGAGAACAACTTTAAGGGGTAATCTCGGTCCAGTCCTGTAAGGAGGAGTGCAGTTGGTTAAGTGATGACCCACAGATCTGTGTTGGCATGGTTAAGTCTGCAGGTAGAAGGAGGGGAGAGAGGATAGGGAATGTCAGTGCAGCCATATTAAGTGTGCCTCCATGTTCTTGTTTTCAACCCTTCTCTTTGTGAATCTCCCACGCATGTTTATCTACTGCTTTTTCATACAGGATCAAGGGTAAAGTTACCAGGGAAAAGCAATTACGGACTAAAAAGTCTCATTCTTGTGCTTTAGGAATGTTACCCTCTGGGACACCTGGGTGGCTCAGTTGGTTAAGCGTCTGCCTTCGGCCCAGGTCATGATCCCAGGGTCCTGGGATCGAGCCCTGCATCGGGCTCCCTGCTCCACAGGAAGCCTGCTTCTCCCTCTCCCACTCCCGCTGCTTGTGTTCCCTCTCTCACTGTGTCTTTCTGTCAAATAAATAAATAAAATCTTTAAAAAAACCCCACAACAATCATTTAAACTTCAAACTGCTGGTTAAGTAAGCAGATTAATTGACTGATTTTGGCAATGCCACACTTACAGGTAGATGATGTTTCCAAAACTCTCAAGTATTTGGAATACAGTCGAGGGACTAGATATCAGTGAGTAAACAGCCATCAAAAAGTACATGCATTTTGTTCCTTCAGAAGTTTAAGTGCGCTCAGTCATTCAATTGTGTATAAAATAAAGAGATCAAGTACACAAACCAGAGATTCTGATAGCAGACAGCAGAGTCCATTCAGATGATCTAGAAGACAGAGCAACTTGCTAGATCTGTTTAGCCCAGAAAATAACTCTGCGGTTATTAACAACAATGATAAAATAGCTACCATTTACTAAGTGCTTACTATGGTCCAGTGGGCACTATTCTATGTAGTAGGTAACTATTATCCCCAATTTACAGGTGAGAAAACTGAGACATGGATTAAATAACTTGATGTGCTACAATGGACAGAGGCAAGTTCAAAGCCACCTCTGTCAAACTTCAAAACTTAAGTCCTACCTGTTTTGCTTTACTGCTCTATATTCCAATCCCAACTCTTTCCTAATATATTTTCAAACAAAGACATCTATATCCCATATTGTCTGATAAAAAGCACAGGGAACTATGTAATGTATTTTAAGACATTTAAAATCTAATACATATAAATTTCTTGGTATTTAAAGAGTAAACTTTAAATATCTGGAAAATTCGGGGTGCCTAGATGGCTCAGTCGGTTAAGCATCTGCCTTTGGCTCAGGTCATGATCCCAGGATCCAGGAATCGAGTCCCAAGTCAGTCCCAAGTTGGGCTCCCTGCTCCTCAGGGAGTCTGCTTCTCTCTCTGCCCCTCCCCCCACTCGTTCTCTCAATCTCTCTCTCTCTTTCTCAAATAAATAAAATCTTTTTAAAAAATTGGGGCGCCTGGGTAGCTCAGTTGTTAAGCGTCTGCCTTCGGCTCAGGTCATGATCTCAGGGTCCTGGGATCGAGCCCTGCACTGGGCTCCCTGCTTGGCAGGAAGCCTGCTTCTCCCTCTCCCCCTCCCCCTGCCTGTGTTCCCTCTCTCGCTGTGTCTCTCTCTGTTAAATAAATAAATAAAATTAAAAAAAATCTTTTAAAAAAATAAATAAATACCTGGAAAATTCATTTATATGGAAAATAAACGACAATACCTTCATTAATTCATGTGTTGATTCAATGAAGGCTTGATTCTGTATATTCTATGTGTGTTTCAACATGACTTAAAGGACATTCTTTAACCAAAACTCCTGCAGCTCTGCAGTGATGAATTTGCTGTGGTCTGCATGGGACTTTTTATAGTTTTAGCCATCTAACTCCCACACTCCAAGAAACCCCTCAGTCCTGGGAAAATCAGGACAGTTGGTGGCTCTAGCTTCACAAAACATAGGGTGCTTTAGAGTTGCTTTTGGATGATGGTGCTGATTATAAATAGGATCTTTATCCTTTTAGAGAGGCTTAAGTCCTTTCTTAGGGAGAAAGAACTAGTTCACTTTCTGTTTCTACGGGAGCACCTCAAGTGATAGGGAAACTTTTTCCCAAAACCTCATTTCATTTTTAATTTTTTGTCAAAATTTTATACACTTCTTTTGCATTTTGAACTAAAAATCTATCTCAGTGAAGCTTCCACCCACTTTTTTAATACCATCCATTGCTGCCATATGAAATGAACTGAATCTTTTCCCCGTATGATTGCACTTTAAATATTTAAAGGGCTCTTTCATGGCCCCCAATATTTTCACCTTCGAACAACACATCTCCTAATCATTCAACATTTCTCAGATTCTTTTCCATGATTACTCTCTTCTGAATGCAGTTCAGTTTGGTCAGATTCAAACTGTAGCTTCTTAAGTGGGAGCTTTTAGAAATCCAATCAGCAGAGTAGGGTGGATATATCACTTCCTTTGTCTAGAATCTATGCTTCCTTTAATTCGGCTAAATATCTTAGTATTTTTCTTGGCAGTCACTAGCTTAGATTAAGTTCTACTAAAACGTCCAAGCATTTTTTTAAGTTTTTATTTATTTATTTTAGTGGTCTCTACACCCACCATGGGGCTTGAACCCACAACTCAAGAGTCGCATGCTGTTCTGACTGAGTCAGCCAGGTCCTCCCCAAGCATTTTTCTGACATACTTCTGCTAGGTTATATTGTTTATATTCTGTACATGTAGTTATTTTTTTCTTTTCTTTAATTTTATTTATTCATTTGAGACACAGAGATACAGAGAGAGAGAGAGAGAGAAAGCATGAGCAGGGAGAGAGGCAGAGGGAGAGGGAGAAGCAGGCTCCTCGCTGAGCCAGGAGCCCGATGTGGATCTGGATCCCAGGACTCTGGGATCATGACCTGAGCCGAAGGCAGATGCTTAACCATCTGAGCCACCCAGGTGCCCCTGTAGTTATTTTTTTCTAGCTTGAAGTACAGGGTCTTACATTTAACTCTGTTAAACTAAATTTTCAATCGCCCTCCTTTTTTTTTTTAAATGTTTTATTTATTTATTCATAAGAGTCAGAGGAAGAGAGAGAGAGAGAGAGAGAGAGAGAGAGGCAGAGGCAGAGAGAGAAGCAGACTCCCTGCCTAGCAGGGAGCCCGATGCGGGACTCAATCCCAGGACCCTGGGCTCATGACCTGAGCCGAAGGCAGACACTTAACCATCTGAGCCACCCAGGCGCCCCTCAATCGCCCTCCTCTTAAAAAAAAAAATCACTCATTCTCAACTTTGTTTGATGAGCATATTTTCATGTCAATGATAGAACTGTTAAAAAGATAAGGCCTTCACTGGCAAACTTTATTTTGTATTAATCTGCTAACTAGTTACAATAATTTAGCCCATTTGTAGCTAACCTAATTTACAAATAATAATACATATTTTCTTTTTTTTATAATACATATTTTCTTACTTCATTCCATACAAAACCAATGTGATAGGAAAGTGAAGTCAGCCATGATAGAAAATGCTTTGTGACAGAGAGGTATTTGCTACTTCTGTGGAATTGCTTTCTTAGCCACATCTTTAGGCCAAAGATAGCATGTCCCACGGTAATTCTCCACTTTGCTTACTGGGCTTGGCACTAAGTAAGTTTTGGTTATTAAGGAAGATCAAATCTTCTCTTAAAGAACAAAGATTTGGGGCATCTGGGTGGCTCCATCAGTCAAGCATCTGACTCTTGATTTTGGCTCAGGTCATGATCTCATGATCGAGCCATGCATTGGGCTCTGTGCTAGGCATGGAGCCTGCTTAAGATTCTCTCTCTTCCTCTCCCTCAGTGCCCCTCGCCTCTAAAAAAAAAAGAAAAAAGAAAAAAAGATTTGTCCAGATGAGTTCAAGAGAGGAGTCCTGAATAGGCTGAGGAATAAATATACAGTCTTCCAAATTTATTCCTTTGAAGGAGACAATACTTTTTGGAAGCTCAAGGTTTGCTGTGTTTGTTAAACCATCAGAGACAGTTTAAGCTAGTAGTCACATACATTAGGTTTGGCCTGGATCTACCACTTGCCAACTGTTTTATTTTGGGCAAATATATTAATGTTTGGCACAGTGCCTAGCATCTAGTGAGAGCTCTAGAGAGAAGAGTAACTACTATTTATTAAGCAACATTTTGTGTTAGGTATTACATAAGGGCCTAGTATACATAAAGTGCTTAACATGCTGTCTCATTGTCTCCTAACAATTCCATGAAGTAGACACTTCTGTTATGCCCAAATCACAGATGAGAAAATTGAGGCACAGAAAGATTATGCAATTTGCTTAAGTTAGAAGTGAAAGAAAAGACATATACACCAAGTCTATCCGACTCCAGACCAGGATCCCAAACATAATTCTATCCTGCCAGTCCCTGAATACAGACAAAACCCTGATAACGTTGGCAGTCTGAGTAGTAAAGATATTGATCACCGGCCAGTCAAGGAGTTTCCAGGAACCACAAAAGGTCCTCCATGATATGGTCTTATCTTTCATCAGAGTGAGGTTCTGGCCCTTAGCCCTAAAGGCTTAGAAATCCAATCTGTTAACACACAGATCGTGAATTCTTCTCCCAGAGCCTGGTATTCAAATCCAGAACACCAGTGTATTCATAATGAAAATTATGAATATAAATAGAAAGAAATATAATAGCTAAGGGCTAAAACATTCATATCCTGGGGTGCCTGGCTGGCTCCATCAATACAGCATGCAACTCTTGATCTTAGGGTAGTGAGTTGAAGCCCCTCGTTAGGATTACTTAAAACATAAAAAATAAAATAAAATAAATAAATAAAAACATTCTTGTCCTGTGACCAACACTTGGAAATCTGATTCTAAGAGCAGGTTGCTTATGGAGTGTGGAACTAGAAATAAGGATGTCTGTTTTATGCGTGAATGTTTGATAGAACAAAATCCATCCAACTCCAAAGCAGCAATTTACCTGCTTCCAAAACTGAACAGACCAGTGTAACCTCTCACCTAAAAACACTTGGATAAACACCATCAGGATTTGCCTCCTAGATCCTCTTTCTTCCTAAGTTTTCAGGGCCGACTCATGCTGACTCTATGTTCTTTCTTGAATTTAGGTTAATTTTTTTTCAGGTTCCAGCATAATTCTTTTTTACTAAGATTCTGAACAGCTATACTTAGATGCATTATGCATTGATTTGCAGGTTTAAATCTAAAAGGGCAGCTGGACTTCCAGGTTCTTCCGGAGGGGAGTCTGCTCTGAGGCCACAAAGGACTCAGAGAAGCAATGAGAGACAGACCCCTCTGATGGAAGCTGCCTTCTCCTCTATGAACCTTTTGCTGGGGGCGCCTGGGTGGCTCAGTTGCTAAGTATCCGCCCTCAGCTTGGGTCATGATCCCAGGGTCCTGGGATAGAGTCCCGCATCGGGCTCCCTGCTCAGTGAGAAGCCTGCTTCTCCCTCTCCCACTTCCTCTGCTTGTGTTCCCTCTCTCGCTGTCTCTCTCTGTCAAATAAATAAATAAAATCTTTAAAAAAATAAAAAATATTAAAAAAGAAAAAGGAACTTTTGCTGGTTGGCTCTCCAGCTTCAGAAACAGACTGTTGCTAGCAATTTTCACCCACCTACTACAGTCTAAAAGGTAGCAAACACCATTTCTGTAGCTACTGAAAGAGACAGGCTTGTTGAAGATTTACATGGCTCTGTTGACCGCCTGGCTATGCCAGCTCTCGGGGAAATCAGTGTACAGGGTGTGAAATGATTTTTTTCTTGGCTCTTTGCTATAGGTCCAGGCAGCTATGGCAACAGCAGCGGTTGCTCCTCTCGTGCAGAGACTTCCAGAATGCCTGGGAGTCTCCTGCTGATAACAATATGGAATGGCTGGAACCAAAGAGGTTGGAAGCTCTACCAGCTACAGCAGCCGAGATTTAAAGCAGGGCAGTTACCCCAGAACCTTTGGGCTCAGGGTAACTTCAGAACCTCCAGGCAAGGAATGGATGCCTCACTGTGTACACGTGCCATGTGACAGCCATGCACAGCAGATCATAAGGAAAGTACAGTGTGGAAAAACTCCTCTCCTCTCCTTCTGCAGGTGAGGCGTTTCCGTATTTTCAGACACAAAGCAAAGGCAGAGCACCCAGGGGTGGGGGGCGGGAGAGGAGGGGGAGGGATTTTCCCAGCATTACTGGGAAGGTACAAGAACTGAAGCCCTTGGCTTTCAAGGCCTACCATTGCCAGTTCCGTTTTACAGGATGGAAAGAATCTCAGGGAGCCCCAGAGTTCCTAGTGCCCGGACACATGACTGCACAGCCTCTCCCTGAAAAGATCTCTAGATGATGTTGGGAGAGAGGGGGAGGGCTGATCAGGGAAGTCAAGATACAGTTACTAATTCTCTTCACTGAAGGCCAACCGGGGGACTAGACGATCAAGTCCACTCACTCAAGATACCATGATTTCTTACCATATGCCACCTCTCCCCAACATTCATACATTAAAATGAAGTTCCCGTCAGTGTTTAGGGGTTAACTGAGTAGCGGGACTCGGCCCCTTTACGACTCCAGATTCTTGCAACTTTGTTTTCTGAACACTCCCTTCTTGTCTTAATTGGCCCTACCCATTGAGGTAGATTCCACATCTTTCTCCTGTATCTTTGGATTGGCTAAAGCCTCTGACCCTTCCACTGCAGAGTCTAAAAGCAGGGAGACGGCCAAAATAGGCAGTCAGGGAAGAACGCAGGCATTCCTATTGCATCTGCTCAGTCTCTCAGCAGTCCTCATGTCAGGGAATCTCTCAAGTTTACAGGCTGGGGCCACAGAATCTCCCCTTCCTCACTCACTGTGCAACTCATGGAGCAAGGTCTCTCAGAGGCTATCTGCCGAGTAGTGAAAGTCAGAGATGCTGTTGTTGAATGTGGGTGTTTTCCAGCAGCTCTATTCTAGATATAATTCCTCAGAGCTGCTCCCTGGCTCTGCGTTAGCTAGGTTCTCGATGACTCCCAGCATGACTCCCTCCCCTTTCTCTTGTTGTCACTGGCTGTCAGGGGAATGGCTGTTCATGGCTTCCACAGGTAACTCCTATTATAATTGTTGTTGTTGTTATTTTTAATACTTAGAGAGCTGGCACACACAGTTGAAAGACTTCCACAAAGCCAGGCAACAGGTTACCACTTTAGCAAGTCTTGCTCCACTGATCGATTCAAAGGCATCTGTTGAACATTGGCAAGTGCAATGTACCACCTGTTGATGTGGAGGAGAACAAAGATGAATGAGAGAAGGGATTCTCTCCTCAAAAAAGGCCACATCATAACGGAGACATAGGTGCACACAGAAATCACTGTAATAAAAGGTAAGCATGTAAGGACAGGTCACTGTTATACTCTCCACACCTGGAAAAGTTAAAAGTGAGAATTTTCACCTACCAGGCCACTAGCCATATGCCTATTGATCAGCTGGGGTAGTCTGAGTCTGTTTTGGCCTCAGAAGCCAATGCCAAGATGAACTGTAACATGTTAGGCACCATAAAGCAAATATTTTGTAATGCTCTAGGTGTATGTAACAGGAGCTCAGTGTGTTAACACTTTCCTTTAAAGGGATCTCTTTTAATTTAATGAAGTGGGTTGACTGCCATTCACTTCCCTTTAATAGCAAGAGAAAGAGAAGTTGAACTTCTCTTTCCTGTTCCTCAGGGCAACTAACAAGAGAACAAACAGGGTTCAGTACCAGGAATAAAGTTGACTCATACTCTTAGGCTTTCTCTCCTTTTAGAACACATTGATTGAAGACTTGGAATGGGATAACATTCATTCGCATAGAGAAACAGATGAGGTCGCCAAGGAAGAGAGGGTAGGGAGGGAACAGGGAAAATGAGGTGAAGGAATAGGGACAGTGGCTGTTGTACTACCTTTGACAAAGTCTCTTCATCTCAGAAGAAAAGATTGTTCCAGGAAGATCATATTCTAGGCAGCATGATGAGGATGAGTAGAAATCATATATCCTGGTCCACCATTCTAGGAGAAGAGAGTAAGTCTTGTGGCAACATGAATAAATACATTTTTGTGGCCTAGTACCAGCCCAAGGTCCCCAGGTCTACAAAACTTAAAAACAAACCAACAAGAGTAGGGGCACCCAGCTGGTTCAGTCAGCACAGCATGTGACTCTTGATCTGAGGGTCATGAGTTCGAGTCCCAGGTTGGGCACAGTTTATGTAGGAAACAAAAACCAAAAAGAGTCTAGGCTCTAACATATAGAATTAGTAGCAGAGAGGAGGTGAAGCTTTCCCAAGGCAGGAATCTAAAGGGTGCCACTAAGCAACCTCAGGTCAAGAGGTAAGAACCTAGAACCCAGGAGGTGGCCTACAGTATACAAAAGATTTGTAGGAGACAGGGGTGCCTGGGTGGCTCAGCCGGTTAAGTGTCTCTTTATTTTGGCTCAGGTCATGATCTCAAGGTTGTGAGATGGAGCCATGCATCGGGCTCCACGAGGCTGCTTAAGATTCTCTCTCCCTCTGCCCCTCCCACCGCCCACCCCCATGCTCTCTTTCTCTCTCTCTCAAAAAAAAAAAAAAAAAAAGGGGCGCCTGGGTGGCTCAGATGTTTAAGCGTCTGCCTTCGGCTCAGATCATGATCCCAGGGTCCTGGGATCGAGTCCCGTGTCAGGCTCCCTGCTTCTTGGGAGTCTGCTTCTCTCTCTGCCTCTCTCTTTCTCTCTCTTTCATGAATAAATAAATAAAATCTTTAAAAAAAAAAGATTTGTGGGGGATAAGGACACCGTATCTTTTCCATAAATTGAACTTCAAAACAGTGACACAAAAGAAAACAGGACATGAGGAGTTCCTACACTGGGTTCTTGGTTTTCTAGATAGAAGGGGTAGAAATCATGCCTCATCTTGCAGTGAATTCTTAGCCATTTTTTTTTCCTGCATCATTGCCTTTGCTGTCTCTCCTACTGCTCATAACTGTCACAAAGCCTTTACCTGGTATTTAAATGTTCATATGTTTGTTTTTATATATACTATAAACTACTTGAGGGCACTGATCATATCTTTATACCTTCGATGACAACTAGCTCAGTGTCTGTTCTCAGTAGGTCATTAAGAAATGTTGTTTGATTCGATGTTATAGGAGAATTAGGGTCAACAGCTGCAAAGGCTGGCAATCCATAGGTTTCTGGCCAAGAACTTCCATGAGGCAAGTCAACATTTGGCAATTACAAGGGCGTTCCAGTGAAGTGGAGTGTCAGATTTTGCAATAGTTCTGCAAATAAGATAGATTTTCTGGAGTGGCTGGGTTCGTGGAAAAACGTGGGCTGAATGGCAAAAAGTAATCTGGGTACTCACCTTTATAGCAATCATTATAGCAAGATATAATCTCCATTAGATTCAAATAGGAAGGAGTGACATTAATAAGTTTTCTTAGCAGTACATAGCATTATGTTAGGTACTGTACATGAAGAATATTTTTTTAATGCTATTATTGACCTCATGCTTAAAATCCTCAGGGGAATTTGTGTACATACCCAAACTAGTCAAAGAACAATATGAGTGTTACAGATTAAAGATTATAGCATTGCTGTTGGAGAAGGTGTCCTAAAAAAGGTAGTCTTGAGATGGGTCTTGGAAGTCCCCTAATTTTTGTAGGTCTTTGCTCCTTTGTGGCTTCACAAAGTTCTCTATCCTGTGGACATCTGAAACATAAAAAAGTTTATTGCTTAACCACCCTCCTTCATCCCCCACTACCAACTCCACCTTATCCCCAACTATTAGTATTCCAAGATAGCACTTCATATAGCTGGTGTAATAACGTGTTTCATTCATATCCTCTGTCTAGCCTTTGAGCTTGATCATCTATAACCCTAACCTGTAGATTAAGCTTTGCTCCAAATCAAGCATCCCAATTCTTCCTGCTAGAAGAATATGAAGAGAGTGGGTCATTAGTTCAAAGAGTCAGTCTCAAAGGTAATTGGGCTTTGGGGTGGTTTCTGCCTTTTATCTCTATTCCTCAGTACTAGATTTCTTGCTGGTAACTTTCCTTCCCCAAAATAGAGTTATGGCCCCCCAAACTATCTCCTTGTCACTGGGGCCTCTGGTTTCTACGACCATGTTTTTTGGATGCACTTTCTGTCACCTGAATCTGTATAAATTGCCTAGTGCCTGTTTAAATCCACACCCTGGATCTCAGATTCATTTTGGACTTTTTACCATTGATTAAAAACTTTCTGCATGGTCCTCTGGGGCTAGTTTTGGCACCAGAGTCACAGAAAAGATGGTACATTGGTAGCCCAAGGGTCTCTTATTTCAAATATTTCTGGGCTACAAGGCAAGAATAAGTGAGAGGCTACAGCTCTGTAATGGGCTCTTGGTCACCAACTAGTTTATGATCCAAACAATAGCCTTAGAAGATTTCTGCTTTAAAGTATGAGGCAATGAAAAGGGTATTTTATTAATACAGCCTAAAATGGATTAGATAGCAAGGTGACCATCAAGACACCATATGCCTTAACATTTACATCAGGTCAAATGAGATAATGTATGCAAAGCACCCAGCACAGTCCCTGGCACTCCCTCCCTTTGCATGTGGATTTGTTTACAGTTTAAAACCTTGTAAATTAGTTACTGCCCCCAGAGTAGTACCTTGACCCTAAAAAGTGGCACATCTGAAAAATTGCACAGCTGAGAGTCAGACTCAGGTCTTCAGACCCCAAAGCTAGTTCTGTTTGCCCTGCACCCCAGACTCTTCTTACTGCATTGTGCTAGACTGAAGATTGTGAAGGCCTGGATCAGAGTGCTAACCATGAGATGGAGATCAAAGAATGACCTGTGAGCTCCTGCATAGCTGATATCAGGTTAAAGATATTATATATCTTTATTTGTAAAAAATAAAAACAAGTCCAATACTTTATTTTACCTATTCCAAGATACATATATTTTCACTTTTTAACATCTCTGAAATTGAAGCAATTGATGTTTTTCAGCTTCTTCCACTGCTTAGTACTTTTGATGTAATGGCTGTTGTCTGCTTACCTACAAACTTGGTTGTTACTCTTGGTTGAATGACTGGACAACTGAAACCCAAGGACATTTCAGTCAGCCAATCACTTAAGCAACATTTGCACAAGAAATATGAATCCTAATTGTTGTCTGAAAACCTTCCATTGACACCCTTCCATAAGAACAAGAAAGTGTCGACATAAAAATTTGTAGAATCGATGTCAGAAGGTTGAAAGAAAATCTTAGGAAAAAAATGAAGCCCTGCCTCAGCACTGCTGCATTGCCACTGCTTTTATGTTAATTTTATTTTATTTATGTATGTATTTATTTATTTAGAGCATGAGCGGGGGCGGGGCAGAGGGAGAGAATCTCAAGCAGACTCTGTGCTGAGCACAGAGCCCCACCTGGAGCCAAATCTCACCACCCTGAGATCATGACCTGAGCCGGAACCAAGAGTCAGACACTTAACTGACTGAGCCACTCAGGTGCCCCTGCCACTGCTTTTGATGGCACAGAGGGTAATACTGCATTGAGAAACACAGTTCATCAATTTTTCAGAGTTGAAAAGTGATTCCAGAAGATAGACTATGAATACGATGACATTTTGGACTACCTTAACTGAATTGTTTCCCTTTAAAGCAAAGCTTTTATATATGATAAAAAAGAAAATCAATGTTTAAATAAACAAAATCGGGCACCTGGGTGGCTCAGTCGTTAAGTGTCTGCCTTTGGCTCAGGTCATGATCCTGGGGTCCTGGGATTGAGCCCCACATTGGGGTCCTGGGATCGAGCCCTGCATAGGGCTCCCTGCTCAGCGGGAAGCCTGCTTCTCCCTCTCCCACTTCCCCTGCTTGTGTTCCCTCTCTCGCTGTCAAATAAATAAATAAAATCTTTAAAAAAAAAAGTGAATAAATAAATAAATAAATAAATAAAGCAAAATAAGCCCTTTAATGAGGGCTGAGTGATAAGAAAGTATTGTGCCATAGATTAACTTGTACCATTATTTTCTTTCTCAGTGGAATATAAAATAATGGTGTACCCTATAATCTGTGGTGTCTTAGATTCAATGAGAATGGTCATATTATATTTGTATAAGTGCTTCATGGTTTATATATTAACTCATTTTCATCATCATAATAACCTTATAATATCAGGAGCAGAGTATTAGCCCCAGTTTTATATATGGGAAAAATAAGGCAGATGAAATAACCTACTCAAACAGCTACAGAACCAGGATAAGGATTCATCCTAATTCAGTCCTCTAGAATAAGCCTAAAATCCATTTTTTCCCTCTAAAATTACAAGGCTGATCTCAATCTTAGTGCTACTGTTATATATATATATATATGGCAGCTTTGATGAGAATGGGCACAGTAGTTCAGGATAAACATTGAATATGTCTCCCTTTTGGCAAGGAAAGTGAATTGTCAGGGTTTTAACAATAATAAATCACTATTACAAACAGCCTACAAATATAAAAGATGTTAAACAAATAATACACGTTGTATTACTCAGGATGGTTAATGCTGGCTGTCCCAGAGGTCAAACCCTGAATCCTTAGTGGCTTAACCAACAAAAATTTCTATCTCACACATGTCATATATCTAGCACAGGGTGACAGGTGGTGAAGGTCATGTGTCGTTCCACCCCTTCACTCGGTAGCCAACAGGACTCAGGTTCTCCCATCTTATAGCTATACCATGGGCAATATGTAACCTCCAAGCCTGCTGTGACAGGGTAAAAAGGGTTATGGGAGGCTTATTAGCTTATAACTTGTTCAGTCTGAAAGTGATGCCTTCAAGTGATACAAGTCACTTCTTTCACAGGCCATTAGCCAGAAGTAATCACAGGACCCCAACCTACCTGAAGGGAGGCTGGGAAATGCAGAGCAGCAATGGAATATTTGGTGAGTACTGTCCATACCACAGTAGTCCTATAATTATTTCCTTGAGGGCAAGAATCTGTTTTATGTACTGATATCCCCTAATATCTAGAATCGTGTCTGGCTTCCAGTGTTCACTAACAATTATTGAACGAATAAAGCAATGAATTAATAAATGGCATCTGAAGCTGTTTTTCCTCATTTCAACTATGAATCTGAAAAGTTTTCAGAAAGAATTAAGGTATTCAAGTTCAGGTTAACATTTCAGAAACACCTAGTGTTGACAAGAAGACAACGTTTTGATAAGAATTTATTTGAAGTTGGCAAACTCATTCTCAAATGTAATTACAAATTACATGAAATCTTTTCTATGGGAGCTTAATGATTCTTTAAATTGACTAAAATATGAGGAAATACAACACTCGACTCTAAAAGCCAGTTTGGATGGTTGGTTTCATTTAAAAAATGAACACAGACTGCAATCTTCCTAGAAATGATCGCTTAGGGAGTTGGGAACAATTTGCCATGATGATAAGAATTTAGATTGTGGTGATATGAGAAGGCAAGCAGCAGTCAGGCATGGGGAAAGCATAATAAGTAGCCGTCCTTTTGGCTCTAATTCAACACCTGTTCTTAACATTACCTGCATGATAGGAGGGCACAGAAAGTTCAATATTTGGTTTTCACAAAGGAATCTCAAAGTGATTATAAGATATAATTCATCATTTATTCAACAAATGTTTATTAAGTACCAAATATGTGCACACACAATGCTTGGTGCTGGAGATTCAGGTGCAAAAGACAGAGTCCTACCACAATGGAACTTAGAGTCTAATAGGGAAGCTAGACACTGAACTATATAATAAGCATGACATAGGTTGCGAAAGGGGAAGTAACAGGTACTATGGCGTGAACTGGGAAACTTCTTGGTTTTCAGCAGTAAGAAAGTAGGATCAGGGAAGATCTCAAGAAACTGATGTTTGGGGGCGCCTGGGTGGCTCAGTTGGTTGAGCGTCTGCTTTCGGCTGGGGTCATGATCCCAGGGTCCTCGATTGAGCCCCACATCGGGCTCCCTGCTCACCGGGGAGCCTGCTTCTCCCTCTGCCTGCCACTCCCCCTGCTTGTGCTCTCTCTCTCTCTATCAAATAAATAAACAAAATCTTTAAAAATAAATAAATGAATAAAAAAAACTGATGTTTGAATTTAAATACCGAGAATAAGGAGGATTCGGCATGGAAAAGCAAGGGAAAGAATTCCAGATGGAGGGAATAGCTTGTCTTCACAACCCCACTAGGAAATCTCAATAGGATTATATGCTTAATCATATAGCTGGAGAAGTGGTAGAAGAAAGTGACTTGTTCAAGGGATGATGTTTAACAAATAGTTTAATTAGGACCCTAAGCCATATTCTTTTCTTTACAAAGCATGGCACACAATTGTCTAAGGCAGATTCTTTCCTGACCCAAACATAACTGAGCTCACTCCCGTAAGCCCATCAGGTACATCAATCAGCCATGAACCAGACTGATGTAACAGATATAAATTTTCAGCCTGTTTCACAGCACGCAGGATAAGAACTAAAGTGCCCTAAATGGCTTTCATGCAGGAAGAGGGTACGGTGTAGTGGCAGAGGGGGAAGCTTCCTCGGTGAGAGCCAAGCGCTAAAAGCAGCTGCATGTGACATTTCCGTCAACAGCCCTCCCTTCCCTCATTGTGTGAGACACAAATCAGATGTTCTGGTTTATGATTTCAGCTTCAGAGTACATACCCTTCGAGGTCCAAGCTCATGTATCTCTTCCTGGCATGATGCCTGCTCATTAACTGGACTCAAAAGTTCATCTGAGACGGACAACCAAATGCTGAGGATATTGAGATCCCTTTCTCCTACTCTCAAGGAGGCCTGGGATCTCATGGTGCCCAGCCTCTGTACTTGCTAGAAAGTGACAAAGCACAGGCTACCAAAAAGATTCTGTCCAGATGCCAGGACCATATCAGAACACAAGGTCACTTATAGCTGCCCTCTTCTCCCGTTTATATCAGCCCGGAGGACAATCCATTCTCTTTCCTTTGGAGGACACAGTAAAGGCTAACTCTTGGAAGTCCCAGGTAAGTGCCACTTTATCCATTAGGTAGACCAGAGCTTAGGAGAGCTAGTCAGTCTTTGTCTTTCATTTTGTGTTTACCTCCCCAGGTAAATTGAGGTAGAAAAATCTGTTATTTACAGGGGAGAAAACAGGAAAGCTCTTACAGGTTGATTCTTTGATTCAAGAGCACAGATCCTGAAGTGACTGAGATGTCAGCAAATGGTATGTTTGCATACCAATTAATCTCCAAAAATTTAAAAGTTCCTGATATTCTGATCATTTAAAAATGTATTACTTTAGAGATTTCTGTTAAGTGTTGGTGTTGAAATCTGTTACTTATTCTAAAAATGCTGGGTCATATAATCTCTCAGATTACTTTCCCAAATATCTCATGCAACTAAGAAAATCACTGTAAAATAAATGTCAGAGGGTTTTCTTTTTAAAGAACAAAATTACAATAATAACAATAATTTGTTCTAATCTAAATGACAGCAGTCTTTGAGCACTTAGCCTGCTTGTTTTATCACTGGGTGGCCACATTTACATGACTTTTTGTCAGAAATCTTTTCATAACCAGACATTAGGCCCAATTTGGGGTATTTGAAAGACAGGTTGGCTTGGGAAGAAGCATGCTAAAGTTAGTAGTGAGGTTTTATCAGCGTTCCTTAGGCCACATTATTCCTCAACTGCCACAAGTACAAGTCTGAAGTAATAATAAACAACTTCTTACTTTAGGGCAAAGTAACTCCTGGGAAATTCATTCATTTAGTCTATATTCAAAGAAAATCTATATTCATTGTACTGAATAAGACTTGATTGCTGCCTTATAATATATAATTTAGTGGGAGACTATTATACACTAGACTGTATGCTCCAAGGTCAGGTTTGGGGTCTGTTTCAAGAACCACTTTATACCCAAGTACAGCAGTGTCTGTCTCATGATAGGTACTCAATAAATATTAGTTGGATGTATAAATGTATGAACAGGTATGTACATGATGTTCCTTTTCGAATACGTGTGTACTACATTCTTTGACAAACACATTGTTTGTGATTACAGTTGCATAAACATTTCAGTATCAGCCAGTATCAGATTTTAGTAGGTCCTGTGGAAACAGTTGATTTTAATTTTTACTTCTTGTAATCAGTCTGTGGCCTTGAGGTTAATAGCACTGGCTGGGGAAAAAGGAAGAATGTAAGAAAGAGGGATATTTAAGTCACCATCCTGAAGTTGTATTTAGAGGTTTTATTTCAAATGGGCTATTCTGAAGACAAGTACAAAGTATGTGTGTATTCTTTTTTCCTTGGCAAATGCTAATTCAAAAATAGGAAGCAAAGCTATGTTACCATGTTATTTGAGATATCCTTTATCCTAAATTTTTTTCTCCTTATCCTAAAGTTTTCCGTTTCTTTTTTCAGACTTAAAAGAACATAGTTGCCAATTATGGCATTATAATACATAAGTAGAAAGGAAGAAAGATGAAATAAGGATCTTAGGAATAAGAAAATCCAAGTATTGTTTGGATTCTAAACACTGTCTTTGCAGCCTTGGTTACGTTTGGACTTAATTTTTTCATCTGTAAAATAGAGGGAGTTGAGTTAAATTATTTCTAAAACGTCCTCCAGTTTGAATTTTCTGTGATTTCATTTGACAAGCAAACTCTCCCCTTTGCCATCCTTGTTGTACATGGAATGCTTAACTTTTTCCAGGTTTTTTTTTTTTTAAATCACTTACCACAGATGCTTAAAATAAAAAGCTCTCTATATAGAATGTCTGCCCTTTTTTTCCTCCAAGTAGTCATGGCACCACTTAAAAATTATAAAATATATCTAAATAAAGATATAAAGAAAATAAATACCACCCTATAACCCCACAATTGAGTTATAATCTTCTATTACTTCAGTGCCCATATTTTTATGCATATTTATTTAAAAAATAAAATTGTGATCATGTTGTACTTAGTGTTTTGAAACCTGAATTCTTTACCTAATAATACACCATAAAGATTTCCTCACATTCTTCTAAAGCATAATATTTCTTCATGCTGCATTTGCAATCCACTATTAAATACTACAATTTAACTCATCTATTATTGTTAGACATCTAGGTTATTTATACTCTGTGTGATAAATAACATTGTAGTTAACAAATTTTTACAAGGATAAGTGGTTATTTCCTAAGAACATTTTTTTATAACTAGAGATATTCCTACTAGTAATTTATGTGTGCTCCAGATACCCTGGAGGTTATAAAACAGGTTTTATAATTTACAGAAAAACCCTTGAGGTTGTAGGCTTTATAATTCAATATCCATATCTGATTGTCAATATCCATATCTGATTATTACTGAATATTTTTGTTTTGTTTTGGTCATTTACATTTCTTTTTTCTTTGGTTGTCTACTCCATTACTTTGTTCATTTTTCTACTTGTTCACTTTTTTTTGAGACACCTCAAATTCCTCATTATTTTTGATGTTGCCCTGCAGATTCAGGGAGATTCAAAGTTGTTTTTGGAGATCATAATCGCCCTAATTATGGTCCCAGACCAAAACGTCAATTAATATCTTTTTTTTTTTTACCGTTTTCCTCTGGCCTATCCACAAATCACTTTATGATTTCATTTTGCTTTTTAAATCTCAACCTATCAGTCATTTTAGGGCTCTATTCTGGAGCACCTTTTCCAACAACATTTTAATAATGAAGTATTTTGAATAAAATACTAAGACTTCATTAATTTTATGCATTGAACATTAATAAATCTTAAACACTGGTAGGCCAATACTGGATAAACTGGCAGAAAGTTAGCGCATTGCAGGTATTTGATTTTAAATGTACAACTTATTATACAATGTGTATCAAAATTATGGCAGCAAAAGATTTACATTCAGGTATGTACTTATAATTCATCACATTCTGTGGGGGGACTAGCTAGGTAAATAAACAGGCAAACACCTTGGAAGTGGCCACCTTCACCAGAACTTTAAAAAAAACACAAAATAATAGCCTTCAGTGATCTTAACAAATGTGGTGCTCTTTAGAGCCTTTAGAAGAAATACTAAGTTAGAGACACTGGAAAGACACAGAACCCCCTTGCTGGGCTCTGACTTACTGGCTGAGCAGGTTATTGTTGATAGTTGATCATTCAAAAGAACAAATTATAACTCACTGGCCATGTACAGAATAACAAAGCACATCTTCACATAACTTACTGTCCCTTTACCTTTTTCTGAGCCTGTTATCTATTCTTTTCTCAATATATATTATTCTTTTTAAATTTCTGTTTTGGGTTGTTTCATGTGTATAACTCTTTTTAGAATTTGTTTTTTTAGAAAAGACAAATCTTTGTGATAACTTTTTGATTTGTTACAAACACTGTCCTTATTGACTTTAAGGATATCACTTTAAGGTCTTTTCTGGAGCATCCTGTTTTTTAACAATTTAATATTGAAATGTCTCGGTTATGATACTGAAATTAATCTAATGTACCAAAAGAACAATAAAGCTTAGAACCTGTTAAGTGAAAAAAGAGGAACAGAATAGTATATGCCATATACCATTATATATTAAAAATGTGTGTATTTTTTATATACATAGAATATATGCAGGATACAACATAACAAAATGTTACTATTAATACTGGTTTACTCTGGGAGGCGTGATGAATGGCTGGGTAACAGGAGTGCAAGATTTCCTTTTCACTGTATATTCCCTGAACCTTAAAAATTTTGTTCCATGTACAGGAACTAACAATTTAAAAATAGAATTTAATTATAAAAATCTTATTACATATAGTAGGCATTCATAAACATGGAATGAAAGAATAAATGAATAAATGAATTAAGTAAAATGAATCAATGTCTTAAACTTGCACTAAAGCCTTGTGGTGTTATGTGCCCAGACTGCAGCAAACTTTAAGGCTGTAAATGGTCAATATCTGTAAATCTTCAGAAATGGCAGAACTGTGACATAGCCAAGAAAAGAGCTTTGGTTGATAGAACAGCATTTTTATAAGTGGCTCTAGGCTAGTCCTTTAAAAATTCCTAAGTAATAAAGCCAGATTATCCTCCATCCCCCAAATCTGTGAAAGAATTACCACTCATTGGCAAAAACACCTCTTACGGTCTAGAAGAAAATGCACTAATTCTATTGTTAATAAGTCAGGTCCCAAGCTTGTCTAGTGGCAGTTTTATCAACCTTCCACTCACTGCTTAACAGTGAAATTTTATAATTGCATGAGACTAAATGGCTATTTATTTTGGAGGGGGGAGAAGGGGAAGATGGAGAGGGAGAATCTTAAGCAGGCTCCACGCCCAGCACAGAGCCCGACACAGGGGCCCATCCCATGACCCCCAAGACCTTGACCTGAGCCAAAAATCAAGAGTTGGAGGCTTAACAGACTGAGCCACCCAGGTACCCTTACTAAATGGCTTTTTATTTTTATTCTTTATTTCTTATTTATTTATTTGAGAGAGAGAGGGAGAGAGCAAGAGCAGGGGGAGGGAGAAGTAGACTCCCCACTGAGCAGGAAGCCCAAAGTGGGCCTAGATCCCAGGACATGGGCTCATGACCTGAGCCCTAAGGACAGATGGTCAGCCAACTGAGCCACCCAGGTGCCCCTAAATGGCTTTTTAAAACAGAAATAAAGACTGAATTGGGGAAAAAAACTATTGTCACTTTGTTATATTTCTAAATGGAACAATCCATTACTCTTTATTACAAGGAAGTTTCATATACAGATGGTCCCCAACCTAGGATGGTTCGACTTACACTTTTTTGACTTTACATGGTGTAAAAGCAATACATTCAGTAGAAACAGTACTTTGAATTTTGATCTTTTCCATGACTAGTGATATGCATGCAGTATGATCCTCTCTCGTGATGCTGGGCAGGAGCAGTGAGCTGCAGCTTCATCAGCCATGTGATCACGAGGGTAAACAACCCCTACACTTAACAATTATACTGTACCTGCAGAGTCATTCTGTTTCTCACTTTCAGTATTCAATAAACTGCATGAGATATGCAACACTTCATTATAAAATAGACTTGTGCTAGATGATTTTGTCCAACTGTAGGCTAACATAAGCGTTCTGAGCCCGTTTAAGGTAGGTTAGAGGTATTAAATGCATTTTTGATTTATAATATTTTCAACTTACAGTAGGTTTATTGGGATGTAACCTCATCATAAGTCCAGGAAGATCTGTATCTCCCTACATTTGCTGAGGAAGCTGGTCCTGATATTTTTCTGAAAAATAATAAAAGGTAGGAACGACTTCAAATGAATATGTTTATTGTATCTCTTACTTCAGTGAAGGTAATCAAGAGTTTACACTAAGTGCAAAGTTACTTTGGCTTTGTTTACTGCCTTATGTGCTAAGATAAGCAGACCAGTAACCTACTGTGTATTTAGGTCAAACCTTATGGACAAGCATGGATCTAAAAAGTGACAGTTTCTTGGAATCAAAATGAAAAAGGGATGACAGTGGAATTCTAGCTATTCTTGTTGGGGAGATGAAGGCTGAACTGTGGAATTCACTAAAGCACACAGATTCTTAAAGAGTTTTGCCAAAAAAATAAAGACAACTGGATAAGTGGTTTTACGTTGAGCAACTCTATGTAAAATGCTTACAACAGTGTCTGGCACCGTAGATTGGCTTTGTAAATGCTAACTGCTATTTATCATCATCATTATTATAATGACACTTACCACTTCAGAATAGTCAAAAGGTTTTATTAGCCATGCTGTACCTTTATATAAAGCAATCTGTAGGATACCAAGAGAAGAAACAGTCCCTGTTTGTAAGAAGTTTATAGTGATACATTTTGAAGGAGAATAGAAAGTTAAATGGTTAAAGAAAAAAATGTTTAGTTTCTTTGAGGCAGCATCTTTTGCTAGTTTAGCTAGAGTCCTGCATCAAAGGCTGAGAAAAGTTCATAGCTCCTTCTTTCCCAAACAAGTTAAAAACAGAGATCACTAATATTTAAAATAAACAGAAACAAATTACAGTAGTAATTTATTGCTTTTCAACAATTCTGGTGTCATAAAATCTATCTAAACCAAACTCCATATAGGTCTTGAATACAAGAATCAAAATTCTCAGGGAAGTAAGGCACTTAAGTGGGAATCTATAATCTTTTTTTTCCCCCTGACAAGGGTAGAATGCAAGAGGAAAAGGCCAGGAGGAAGATTGCCTAGAGACCTGGGTACATGGAACTGTCCTTAGTCTTCATGTATGTATACTTCCATTTTTGAACACCTTTGTTTTTGGATACCTTCTAGTCTATGAAAAGAAAGGGGAAGAAAAAAACAGAAAAAAGAAAAGGAAAGGAAAGGAAAGGAAAAGAAAAGGAAGAGGAATAAAAGAACTGTACTACAGCTGTACTGGATAATTGAAAGGTGGGAAATGTTCTTCAGTGAGTTAAAACTGTCTTGCAATCTCTCTGAAAAGGAGTAGGCAAAAATCTTTTTGAAAAGAAAGCCTTAATTTCTAGTAGAGACTGTCCTGGAAAGGTTAACTTCCCAAATTGACAGGAAGGCACACCAAACCCTAACACATAATTTAAACTTCCCTCCGACATACAGTAGAAAATCTATCCTTCAGGTATTAGGTCTTTCTTATCTACCTTAAAATATACCCTGTCCCTCACACACCCCAGCTTTCTCTTCTCAGGTGGAAATTAAGGAGAAATTTAATTTGCTTTCCTAACCTGAGGAAAAGTTTTCTACATGGAGAATGTATAAATTAGATCACAACATGTTTATACGGCTATCCGATACTGTTAAGATAATTCCTGAATTCTGCAGCTTTTGTGTTAATAGTGGACAATACATGAGGGCTTTGGAATACCTGAATTTTAAAATACAAAGACTGCATACATGTTTGCCTGAGGTCCTTAATACTTGAGAGGATCCACTAAGAGCCCTTCCCACAGATTGGTAAGACTTATGAATATTTAAAAAAAAATAAAAGAGATCTAGGTCTTCCAGGGGAGATAGAGCAAGACGTAGAGTTTAATTCTCAAACCAATGCTTTTCCCAAAATAATCATGTACCCCCATAAAGGAAATAGGAAATGAAACATTACATTCAATTTGGATGAAGAGGAGGCCTTCCTAAGCAATTTATTCAAGTATAAACAATAATTATGTGAAAAGAATCTGGTTATAAATATAATTATGAAACCTTATTAATTCACATTAATCAGTGGGGAACATAAATTGCATTATGAAGAGGTTTGAATTACATAATAGAATTACTAAAACTACTCCCTTGTTAGTCTATCTGCCTCTCTTTTTTTTTTTTTAAAGATTTTATTTATTTATTTGAGAGAGAGAGAATGAGAGATAGAGAGCACGAGAGGGAAGAGGGTCAGAGGGAGAAGCAGACTCCCTGCTGAGCAGGGAGCCTGATGTGGGACTCAATCCCGGGACTCCAGGATCATGACCTGAGCCGAAGGCAGTCGCTTAACCAACTGAGCCACCCAGGCGCCCTATCTGGCTCTCTTTCATCTCCAGGTTGTCCTGTACACAGCTTACTAGGTACAAAGAAGAAGTGTTTTCTATGAAGAAGAAACAGTATGTACAAAGGCTGAATGGTCAGGGTTAGGAATTTGAAACAACCCCGCATATTCTGCCTCTTATTATCCTCCTCATCACTATCCTTCCCTATAACCTGAGGATTTTGAACAAAATAAAATGAAAATAGCCTAGACTTTAGCACAGGCTGAGTTAAGCAGACCTAGGTTTAAATCTCAGCTTTAAAGGACTTATAAGCTAAAAATAGCTTAGCAACATATCTGTAAGTTTGGGGAGATGGGATGGGATTTCCCTAAGTTCTTGGTAGAAAAACCTTTGTTTAGGTGCATGGCTGCAGTGATGAAGAGTTCTCCCCAATAACACTTGGAATCCATCTCTCTCTCACTCCACTGGATTCTGTAAGTGGGCTTGGTTGCCAACACAGCCTGAATCATGTACTTCCATGTTATGGTTGAAGCACATCTTGGCTGTTTCATGCATAATGTGGTCTCACACCTGGGTTGGTCAAAGGAATGACTAGTGGACCACAGGGGTTATACAAGATGGAGTTAGAAAGCTTCCAGATTGGGGCGCCTGGGTGGCTCAGTTGGTTAAGTGACTGCCTTCGGCTCAGGTCATGATCCCAGGGTCCTGGGATCAAGCCCTGCATTGGGCTCTTTGCTCAGGGGACAGCCTGCTTCTCCCTCTCCCTGCTGCTCCGCCTGCTTGTGCTGTCTCTGTCAAATAAATAAATAAATAAATCTTAAAAAAAAAAAGAAGAAGGCTTCCAGATTAACTTTTCATTGGAAACAGGAGCAAAAACCCCTGTTTTTCTAGCCTGTCTGGGCCTGATAGAACATGAGATGAAGGCAGTGTATGTAGTTCTCAACTTGGATGGCTACCCTGATGAGTGTTACCTGTTTGCAATTTATGTCTTTGTGCCTCTCACTAACTTCCTGTGGCATTTAACTTTTCAATTCTGGTTCCCACTGCTGTGGCTAAGGCGAGTATACATAAAATGACATGAGATGTGTGTGCATGGTGGGGATGAGGGAGTGGTAAAAACGATGACTTCCTCAGAATAGCGTATTCTGAGCTTGGTGAGATTTACTCTACTTCTGGCCCTGAGGTACTGAGTAGACTAGCAGTCCTGGAGGTTGGTAGCATAGTACAAAGGGTATTCCCCTACTACAAGATTTTCCAGTTTCTTTCCTGCTACCAGATTGGAGGTGGTGAACAGGGGAAGGTATATTTGTAAACCTAGAAGACCTAAAGAGGGCCCTGCCAAAGCAGGATAGAGTTAAAGCCCTCAGTCTGAGACCATGAGTTTGAAGACACGAGAGAGAAAAGAACTTGTCTATAAGCAGTTAGCTTGGAATCGGAAGCTGAAGGCTGTCCATTTCAAAGGATGTAGTGGGCCGTTTCAGTCACTGTGGCCATGATGACCAAAATGGAACCATGGGCCTGAGATGAGAAAATTGTGGAATTTTGAGGAAGTTGTCAGGAGGTCCACTGGGTCTCTTAAATGTGAATCCTGATCTGCCAAAGGTGACATTAAAAGGAGAATCTCCATAGAGGGAGGAGACTGCCAAATGTTGTTGCTAAGCTCTTGTTCTGACATTAAACTTTCCCTTGGGCATGTTACACAAATTATCACCAACACCATGAGGAAGACTGGGGGGATGCGTTAGCACTTCCCTTTCGGCTTGCTCTTTTTTTTTTTTTTAAGATTTTATTATTTTGAGAGAGAGAGAATGGGTGCCCGAGATGGGGGGGGAGGGGCAAAGGGAGAGAATCTTTAAGCAGACTCCACGCTCAGTGCTGAGGCCCACGTAGGGCTGGATCTCACAACCCTGAGATCATGACCTGAGATGAAACCAAGAGTCAGATGCCTAACCAACTGAGCCACCCAGGTACCCTCCCTTTTTGCCTGCTTCTTAAATAGCACAGCAGAGCCCGAGCTGGAACCAGGTGCTGCAATATGTATTTCCCTCCCCTCCCTAACTGCCTGTCCATTCCTCATTTTCTAACCCCCACACAATTTTCTGTCACTGTTGTTTTCTCCTTTATGCTGATTAAAAATAAAGTATTAGTTTAAAGAATTCTATTTTCTTTTGTATTACTGAATAATGTATGATGTAGAAATGTCAAGCAAACATGTACTGTAGTTAGTGCCATAAAGGGAAGGGCTTCATGAAGCACATTTGAAACATCTGAACTCTGAGGCCTAGAAGGGTACTTTCACATACTGCTCCACTCCCTATTATCTTATACCAGGCTGATTAACTTTTCCTAGTCCTTGAAGACTTCCCAGTTTGAATCTGTGATTCAGATTAAACTTGACTAAAATTCAGGGATAAGCAGAGTAATGCACCAATAAACAGACTTACAAAACATGAGTATTTACCTTCCCTTTTGGGTCTCTAGGAAAGCCTTTTGGCCTGGCTCCTACTAGGCAACTCTGTGGCAAAGGCCATTTCCCTCATATCAGTAAGGAGGGCCCTCAACATTTTTTAACTCCTCTAAGTTCAAACCCTGAAAAGGTAAATCCACAAGTGCCCCTTCTACCTGTTCTATGTTCCAAGTTTTTTTTGTGTGTGTGAGGACCTTCTTCCTCTATGATTGGTTGATAATGAGAATGTCTTATTTAAGGAAACCATTCCACCCTACTCAAAGGGGGGTATAACCTTATTCTATGGCCGTAAAAATAATCCTATCAGAGTACAACAGGCATAACATCTGAACTAATGGTTTGTATAAAAGGTAAGCTGGGGGGAGGGAGGAGGCTTCCCTCTTATTAATACACAGCTCAAAAGTGGGGTTGGTAGCCCCTGGACCTCACTTGGGTACAGACGACATAAGATATTGTACGGCACGGGCCCTGTGGCAGATTGACGGTTCTCAGAAGTCACCACAGACTGAGTTCATGCTTTATTTCAGCCTCTCATGTTCACCAGTGCAGCAGCCTCAAGGTCCAGTTAGAACACCCAGGTCTGGCTACCCAGGCAAGGGGATACATAAAGCTAGTCATTATGCCCTAAGAGGCCTCCTTCATTGCATGCACCACTCTTCTGAGTCACATCAGGCTTGAGGTACAGCTGTTCTGGAGTTCCAACTGCTTGTTGCTGCTGCTGAGTAGGGGCTGAAAGGTCCATGTTCTCAGAAAGATCTCCCAGCATGGAATATGGGCGCCAGGACACGCAGAACTTCCCAGAATACAGGTGATCTTAAAATGAAGTTTAAGAAACAGGTCTCAATACCTCCACCCCCAACTTGGTGCCTAGAAGTGCCTTATGAATACAAGAAGTGAGCACAACTATCCCAAATTCAGATAAGCAGGGAGTAGTTCCCTGTAGTGCATTTTTTGGTTTCCAAGGCAGATTTCGTGGCCAACAGCTTTTGTCAGGGTTGTTCAGCCCTACGAGGGATATAAGGAAACTAGAACAGGATTTTCCTAAGTCAAAATGGCCTTCAAACTCTAGGGAGTGATCTCCTACGGTATTAATAGTTATAAATGACAACTTCTGCTCATGTATTTTTGGCGAGATCGAAATGATGAATACTTCCTGATGGTTCCAGAAAATACTGATTATGCGACCTTAAGCAAGTTACTTAACCTTTTGTATCTGTGTCTGTCTGTAAACTGGGGATTATAGCAGTACTTAGTTCATAGCATTTTTATGAGTAGTACATGAGTTAATATGTGTAAAGTGCGTAGATCCATGCCTAACATATAGTAAGCACTCCCTAAATCCTAGCTATCATCAATTTATCATTATTATTTCCAATCTCCACCCCATCTGCCTAGAATACTAAAGATGGGAAAGAAGGGAGGGAAGGAGGGAGAAAAAGTAAAAGGAAGGAAGGAGCTTTGGGTTAGCCAGGAAGTTAGACAGGTCTGGCAAATATGTAGAACCATGCCTAGAAGGAATGTTTGCCAGGAAAGACCCTAATTAATGATACAGGTTAAAAAGAGCAGACACCAAAACTGTCTCTGTGCTGGCAGAAATAAGAAGCAGGACACAAGCTTTATCAGACCAGGAATGAAGTGAGCGTATGGGAACTGTACTGCCATATACAAACAGAGAGCCTCAGGCAGTTTGGTTGAAACAAACTGAATGAGAGGCTAAACAGGTCAAAAGGAATACCCTTGGTACTTGTTACCAAGGTATATAACAACACATATGTATTGTTTTCTGACCTTTAAAGTCTTTAAATCTTTTAAAACTTTGAAGTCTTTAAGCATTAGCGCGAGTTTATCATAATTTTTTAGGTCCCCCCCCCAAGTTTGGGGTTTAATCTCAATTTCAGACAATTATTAAAAAACAATATAAATATCCCTCACTATCAAAGCCATTGCAAATATTAAAAAACACAGTAAACAATTAGTACACGTATAATTACAATTAGTACACGTGTAATTACAATTAGTACATGTGTGCTAGTAAATGTAGGACAGTATGATTCCTTGAAAAACACATATTTATTCACAAAAAAATTCTCAAAGACTCAAAGAAGTAGAAAAGCAAATATTTGGCCATCAAAACTACTAAACACACAAAAATTCAGTAGTTGGATATAATCATTTTTGACTAATCTGTCACGTTGAGGAAATTTTTATTGAGAGTAGTTTTGTTTTCTACCAAATTGCTGAGGCACTCTTCATATGTGGCAGTTTGTTTTGACTGTTTTAACCAAATCATCTCTTGCCAGCAGAGAGCCAAAGAGGCCAACTGATTAGGATGCCAAACTGCAGGCTGGTGAGATAAGGGAAGGGTCAAAACAGAGTGAGAAGTGCCAAGGAAAAATGGGGAGAGCTCAGGGCAATGCTTGAAACACATACATCTCACCAACAGAGTCAGTCTTCCTTCAACGGGTAGCAAATTCATCTTAGATCCAGACTTGGCCCTTAGGATGCAGCAAGACCACACTGATATATAACATAAAATTAGAGATGTTCTGAATGAAAGAGTTCTCTATTATTATTTTTAAAGATATTACTTTTTTAAAAAGATTATTTCTTTGAGAGAGAGAGCGCATGCACCCACACAAGCAGGAGAGGGAGGGAGAATCTCAAGCAGATTCCATGCTGAGCGCAGAGCCCGACACAGGGCTTGATCTCATGGCCAGAGCCAAAACCAAGAGTCGGACGCTTAACTGACTGCACCACCCAGGCACCCCAGGACTTTATTTTTAAGTAATCTCTACGCCCAACATGAGGCCCAAACTCACAACCCAGAGATCAATAGTCATACATTCCACCAACTGAGCCAGCCAGGTGCCCCAAGAGTTCTCTAAAGAATGTTTTTTAGCATTGACATTATCTTCTTTATGCTAGGTATTTGCTTAGCAGACTTTTTTTCATACATTGTACAAAAGCAAATTTCAAATTTCATTTTCCATATTCCCCTTTGACTTCTTATAAATTGTAAGTAGGGAAGTATTCTTAATCAATAAACTATTACTGTGTTTTTTAAAAAACCCCTTCCTGCTTTGTTTGGTGTTAGTGAAATGAGGATAATAGCATCTTCCACCACAGAAATGATGGAATAATTAAGGGAATGTAAGTGAAGTATTTGAATTCCAGAGAAAATACACTCTAACTTTATTATTTTCCTTTTCTAGATAAATGGGTAACTTACTCAGCTTAAATAGTAACTAATTGTTATGAATTTTCAAACTTGTTGCATTTGCATTTCTCATCCCAATACTAATTTCTGAGGTTAAAACTCCTACCTTAAAATCTTCAGAAATTTTGCTCACTTAACAAGCTTGCCAACAGCAGATTACCCATGCATCATCCAGTCTATCAGCCTTTAAAACAGGAAAGTGAATTTGGGGAATTCCATGCTAAAGCCGGAAGCCACTAAAGAACATCACGCCTTTTCTGGTTTTGATGTAATGATTTTGAAAGACTCCATGATGAAATGCTTTTATGTTTTTGGTTTTTTTTTAGATTTTATTTATTTATTTGACAGTGAAAGAGGGAACACAAGAAGGGGGGAGTAGGAGAGGGAGAAGCAGGCTTCCCACGGAGCAGGGAGCCCGATCCCAGGATCCTGGGATGACCTGAGCCGAAGGCAGACGTTCAACTGACTGAGCCACCTAGGCGCCCCTAAAATGCTTTTATCCTAAAAACCGCACTTAGGGAGTGCCTGGGTGGCTCAGTCTGCTGAGCGACCAACTCTTGATTTTGCCTCAGGTCATGATCTCAGTGTCCTGGGATCCAGCCTGTGTCCCTCATCACAGAGCCAGCTTGTCCCTTTCCCTCTGTTCCTCCACTTCTCACCCTTGCTGGCACCTGCGCTCTTTCTCTTTCCCAAAAGATAAATAAATAAATAAAATCTTAAGGAAAATAAAAGACAGCCTTTCAAAAAAACAAACAAATCCCGAACAAAACAAAACAAAAAAAACCCCCACAACTTGGTACCGTAGAAGAACCTAGAGGCTGGAGATCTGGTTCTTCTGGTCATGCCATTTATTAGATGAATAGCCTTAGAAAAGTTAGCTTCTCTGGGCCTTAATTTCTATTCTGCAAAACCGCCTCTCAGCTCTAAATTTCTGATCCTGTGCTTACTAGTTTATTTCTTCAGTGTCTCATGGATTAATCAGGAAGAAATCTAGAGAAAAGCAAGAATTTTACCTGCATCATTTCATCAGTTTTGCCAGCTCACCCATCCTATTTCTACTTTTAAGCTGAGAACCTTTCCCTTGCTTGTGATCTTTCCCTCTTATGCACTTTATGAACAAATTATAATATTAATCACAAACACTTGTAGAGTGCTTTCCAAGTTTTATCAACCCCTTCTGCAAATACTCTTATTTGATTACCACAACACCTCAGGCTGCTATGTATTATCTTCAGTTTACCTGGCTGGCCCAGAAGAGTTCACTGAATTGTCCAAAGTAACACAGATAATAAGTTATGGGAACAAGCCTTCTGATTCCAAAGTCTATACCCTTATCACAACACTACAGTTCCTGCTAGGAGCAGATCCTGATTTTGTGGAGCCTGAGGTGTATACAATTTTGGTGGACATTTTCAAGAAAAGGAATACAAAATTACAATAAAGCACTAACATGATTCTGTGAACACATTGTTAGGGCCCCTCTCAGGGCCCTGGAAGGGGTCTATTCAAGTGCTTTTAGAATTAATCTTTAGGATTCAGTCTCATGGTTTTTCATGGTTATACGATTATTTAATGCTCACTATATGCCAGACTCTTAAGTAAAATACTATTTTTATTATCATAAAAACCCTATGAGGTAGGTACTATCCCTGTTTTACAGAGCAGAGAATGAGGCTTGGAGAGTAAAATAATTTGCCTAGGGATAGAGAGCTTGTAAGTGCAAAGTAACAAAATTGGAACTGAGACCTGGCTCCTGGGTTGGTATTATAAACCTACCCCACTCTGTTCCTACATAAGCCTTCTTTTCGGGTTTCCTGGGAGTCAACTTATTCTACCACTTCCCACTACATTCTACAGTTCTGGACCTGATAAGCTCATGTCTGAACCAGTCCTGTTTTTCTCCCTAACTCAGTTCTCCTACCATCTACCATGAATGTTGCTGCTACCACCCTAACAATCCTAAAGCCCTGCAGTTCTAAATCCTGGCCACTGGGGTGGCCTGAATTGCCTTAATTCTCTGCATTTATCAAGTGAAAAGCAGTTACTGCTCATATGCGGTGCTGGGCCATAGATTATGTACTGTCTTCTGAGGTGTTGAACTATAACTGAAAACTTCCTTTGTGTGAAACAGAGGCAGAGTGGGTGAAGGGAAAGTAACATTTACATCTCAGAACCTGATCCCTCAAGCCCCCACTCCTAAAACTTAGTTCTTCATTTGCAAGACAAAACCTTAAGGCCAACCTCACAAGGCTGTGAGAATTAAGGGGAGAGAGGGCAGGGTTGGGGACAACAGCAAGTGGTCATCAAATATTGGTTGATTTCTTCTGCCTGACTCAACCCTCCAAAGAACTTGTAAACTCATTGAAGGTAGGGGCCTTCATACATTTTTGGCATCTTCCAAAAGCTAACAAAGAGACACCTCATGATTATTCAAGCTGATCACTTAAAATGATACACTTCCAGTGTCTGGACTTGCTCAAGAATTTACAATGGCTCTTAGAACAAAATCAGGCTCTGGAGTCTGACTTTGGATGTTGGTCACTTACTCTGTGACCTCTGGAAAGCTACTTAACCTCTCTGAGCCTCAAGCCCCTTATTTGTAAAATGTTAATAATAGTTACCTACCTCAGAAGGTTATGAGGATAATTCAGGTGAACTGCTAAGTATATAATCAGTCCCTCAGAACTGCTAGCTCTAATTATATCCTGTCGCGAACATTCAGTGTCCAGAAAAACTTGGCCTCTGCACTCTCGTTTCTCCATGTTTCCAACATACACACCTCCCTAGGGACCAGTCTCACCACCCTCTGACCTGCTCTTCTTTCCCGACTTCTGTGTTTAACACTCAGCATTCATCAAATGCCACAGGGGAGGCTCTGTATTAAGAAAGTTCCATCACTTCTCTCATCAAAAGTGCCCAGGAGGTTGGTTCTACTACTGTTGCCATTTTAGAGAACAGGAAACAGGCCCCGAGGGTTTGAGTGACTTCCCCGAGTTCACCGAACTCTGCGGAGGCCACAGCCCGAGCGCTCTCACCGCCCGCCCCTTAGGCCTCTTCCCGGGCCCGAGGTGGCTCCACATCCATTCACACCCTGCCCAGTCCCTCCTCTTCCAGTCGCTTTCCTGCTCCTCCGCGCGCCCGTCGCCCCCCACACCTGAGTCAGGCCCCCGGGGGTACGCCCCATTCGTCCTTGGCGGCTTTTCCCTTTTCTCTGCCAGAGACTGAGGGGGAGGCCGGCGCCGATGTCCCGCACGCGTGTAGGTCACCGCGAACTCCTTGGACTGGGGACCAGAGGGGCGAGCTCCGCAGAGGAACACAGCAGCCCTGTGGCAAGCGCATAGCGGGGGCGCGGAGCGCGGGTCGTGCCGGGCCGCCGGTCACGTGGCGGGGAGGGGGCGCCGGCGCGCGTCAGAGCGCGGGCGGGCGCGCGCGCCTGAGAGCGTGTGGAGGCGCGAGTCGCGGTTCGGGCGTATGTATGGGGGGGGGAGGGGGCGGCGGCCGGGAGGGCCGACTCCGCCCCCTGTGCGCATGCTCCGGCCCCCGGAGGATTATAAGGCAGCCCCGCGGGCCCGGCCCGACAAAGTGCTGGCGAGCTGCGACGTGACCTCCCGGCCGCGTGTGTGCCCGAGAGAGCGAACGAGGTAGCTGGCGAAGGACGCGACCTGGACCCTGGGCCCTGCGGGACTCCAGTCGTGTCACGTACACGCTTGGCGGCGCGAACAGCGCATAACGGTTAGTTGGGTAACGGCCGGCGGCGGCGCTGGGCGCGGACCCCGCGGTGCCCCTGCCGCCCTGGCGGGTGGGAGGGAGCCTCGGGGGGGGGGGCGCAGACCTGGGTCTCGGGGGAGGGAGGCGGCCTGGTAGGGCCGTCGTGGCGGCGGGCAGCCGCTTAGCCCCGGAGCGCGGCGTTGGGGAAGGAGACCTTGAGGCGATGGGGACAGCGCCTCGCCCCGCCGAGCTGCGGCCCCATAGTCAGGTGCGGGCCACCGGCCTGGCGGGGGAGTTGGGTTTGGGTGCCGGTGACCTTGGGCAAGTAGCTTTTCCCGTAGCGTTCAGGAGTCTCCTCAAGAGATGCTTTTGATTTGGAAAAGGGACGACGTGGGGCTGGTTCACGGGGTGCCTCCCGGCTCTCCTGGCCGCGTTCTGCTCCGAGGAAAGGACTCGGGCGGGAGTTATTTTGGACTCGTGGCATGCCCGCCCCAACCTCGGCCAGCCAATCCTTGCCCCACCTGGTGACTTGCGAGAGTGGTTTGGGGAGCCGCAGTCCCCGCAGCCAGGACGTGACTGCAAGGTTCGAGGGGACTTTGCGGAGGGAACAGGGCAGCTGGCCGACTCCGGGACTGGTGCTGACGGGGACTCTTTGTCATTCAACCTGTGGCTGCGGAACATCGACTGCAGCGCCCTCGCGCTCCTGGTCTTGAAGGCGGCCCTGTGGGGAGGAATCTGAAGGATAGCGTTACACTTGGTCAGATGCACTCGTTTTGTTCCAAGTACATCCTTTTTTTCCACGTGCATTTTAAGCATTTCATGTCTTTGTCACGACTGATTTGGTGTGACAAGCAGTGGCCCAAACTACTTTGTAATTATTTTCGACCAAGAAACAAACGGATTTCTACTTGAGCCGGGTTTCCAGCGTTTGTTTACGAACTAGGCGCCTGATAGCAGTAGAATGTTTACAGAGCTACTCTTTACCATAACTAGTTTTGAAATGTTTTTTTTTTTCAAAAGTTATTCCGGTTTCGAAATAAAATGCGTACACGTCAGTGCCCTGATAAAACAAATGTGGGTTTAGTAACTAGTGGAGTGTCGTGATAGGGTGAACTCTGAATTGTGTGAGAGTTTGGAAGAGTATGACTAAGAATTAGGCATTAATAAACAATGTCAGTGTCGTTTACCAGAACTATGAGTGAGTTAGAGACTATGTATCTTCAGCTTTTTAGTTTGGTGTTAAGTAGTACCCATAAGTCCAAGTCTTATGCCCTGGAGTACAACTTTGCCTTCAAATTGCCATAGAAAATATCAGGAATTCATGACATCTAGCCTTTAATATAGATAATGGGTAAGTATTATTTAAAAGTTTAACATACTTGAGTAATTTAGGGTTTAGATAAATGCTGTTCTTTAATCATATTGCAGTGATTCTTGTTAAATATGCAAGTTAATGGTCTGGAAAGCATTTTGTGAGATTTTTATAGCTGAATAGGTTTAAAGGTTTGGTTGTAAGCTTAACATAATAGGCTATAACATCCCTAAACAGATAAAAAAAGGATTAAAAAGGTCATAGGATGAAACCATTTGATAGTGTTTCAATAGTTTACATGTTTTTTTATCTTCTAATATTAATGCATATAATATAAACCCTGGAAAAGATCTTAATGACCAGCTAGTCAGATTCCCTTATTTTACAGATTAGGAAATTGAAGTTGGAGTAAGTTAAGTGACTTAACACCTTAGGTGTGAAAACTGGTTGATGTTTTTGTGGGAATTAATGTGTCTTTTGACTCCCATTTAATCAGATTGGCACTCTTGAGCTTTCTGTAAAATTGTTAATATGGATATAAATTTATACTAAAATAGATATTTTGAGTAACTGTTTCCCAGTTTATGTCCTTCATTCCCATTGTGTTTTCAATCCACTTTATAATGCATTACTGTATATAGGATTTAGGTCCCTGTAAATGCCTATATGGCCAATCTGTTTTTGTTGCAGATGAAGACTAGGAAGATGGAACTTGGATGTGAGAAAAACAGACCAGAGAGTTGTGAATATTTTTGTATTCAGCAATTTGTTATTAGCTATTAGGCACTATGAGAGACTTAGGATTCGGCAATGAACAATGATTCTGGCCCTATCCCTCCTGGAGTTTGTAGTTTAACTGGAGAGCAGATAGACAGGTAACAGTGATTACCACAAGTACTCTTTATAAACAAATATTGAGTGTTATGATAGAGGAAGTACAGGTTCCTGTGGAACGAAATAGTGTATTCTCTACTTAGGAGAAGATACCAAACAACCTAGTATAGAAGCAATCTGGGTACACCTCTCTGAGGAATGCTACTTAACTTTTTAGACTTGAAGGTTAGGAGCTAACTAGGCCAGGAAGTGGTGGTGGAAAGAGCATTCCAGCCATGAATGCTGAAGCTACAGTCAGAGTACAGGGTACATTGGAAAAACTGCAAGAATTTACCAAAGCTAAAGCATAAGAGGGAGAAGGGAAATTAGGGAGAGAAGGAAGTTGGAGAGGTAGATAATATCAGATAACGGAAGGCCTTATAAGTCATTTTAAAGAATTAGGGAAAGGACTAGGTTAAAAATTTGAGGAAGCACTCCTGCCTTGAAGCTAATCAGGCGATTTAAGGGTTTGTTTGTTTGTTTTTTATAGATTTTATATTTGACAGAGAGAGAGAGACAGCGAGAGGGAACACAAACGGGGAGTGGGAGAGGGAGAAGCAGGCTTCCCGCCAAGCGGGGAGCCTGATGTGGGGCTCGATCCCAGGACCCTGGGGTCCTGACCTGAGCCAAAGGCAGACACTTAACGACTGAGCCACCCAGGCGCCCCGGTTTAAGGGTTTTAAGTGGAGTTGAGGATCATATTTTGCATTTTAGGAACCTCACTTTGCATACAATGTGGAGAAAAGGCTGAAGGAAGGCTGTTGGGAGTGTGTGAAACCACAGTGATGGACACTAGTGGTAGGAGGGAAGAGGGGGGGAAAACACAGGATTCAGTGGCGGACCAGATGTGGGAAACTGGGGCAGCCAGAGTTAACAGTATCTCCGAGGTTTCTAGCTTGAGCAAATATGATTTTGTGGGTTTATCAGATGGTATTTGTCTCCATTTAACCAGTGGGGGCAATTAAGACATTGTATGACTAGCCCAGGGCTGCTCAGGTTGTAAGTCTGGGAAATAAAACAAATCCATTCCTGTCCTCTTTGTAGTTCTATTGGTGTGATTGATAGTGATTTTTTTTTATTTATTCCCCTCTAAACAAACTATTATCGAAAAATTTCAAACACAATTGAGAGCGAGTGTTTCATCTATACCCTTTTCTACTCCCCCACAGCTACTACTGGATTATTCTGAAGCAAGTTATATGTGTATAATTACTCTGTCTATGAATATTTCAGTATATCTCTAAAAGATATTATTCAAAAAATCATAACCACATACTATTATCTCACCTGTCAAAATGAACATAACCAAATAACCAGGCAGTATTCAAATTTTCCTCAGTTGGCATTTTTTTGTTTTTTAAGTAAGCTCTACACCCATCGTGGGGCTTGAGCTCAAGACCCCGAGATCAAGAGTCACATGCTCTATTGACTGAGCCAGCCAGGCGTCGTATCCCTCAGCTTTTTCTTTTTAATTTTTTAAGATCTATATATTTACTTGAGAGAGCGAAAGCATGATTTGGAGGAACAGAGGGAGAACTCAGGCAGACTCCATGCTGAGTACAGACGGAGCCTGATGTGGCACTCTATCTTACTACCCTGTTATGGAGACCTGGGCCAAAACCAAGAGCTGGATGCTCAACCGACTGTGCCACCCAGGCACTACCCCCCCCCCCAAGTTGCTTTTAAATAATTGGTTTGTTTGATTTGGGATCCAAACACAGTCACATATTACATTTGGTTGATAGATCTTTTAATCTACAGTTTCCCCCTTTCTCATTCCTCATAATTTATTTGCTGAAGGAACCAGGTTATTTTTCCTGAAGTTTCCCTCATTCTGGATTTTGTTGAATATATCCCTCTGGAATAGTTTTAACATGTTTTAGTTCAACATGTCCCTTGATCCTGTAAGTTGGTAGCTAGGTTGAAGACTTCAAGCATGCTTAGATCAGTTCAGGTTTGATTTCTGAGGGTAGGGACAGTGTGGGGGAGAGGACAAGTATAATTCCTAGGTGATGACGTATATTTCCATCAGGAGGCCTATGTTTGGTTATCACTGACTCTGCTGTATTAATGGCATCGTTCCATTTTCTCATTAGTGGTTTGCAAATAGCCTTTAATTCTCTAACATTCCTTTTGTTTTGTTTTGTTTTTTAAAATTTATTTAGAGCACCTGCGTGGCTCAGTCTTTTTAAGTGTCTGCCTTCGGCTCAGATCATGATCCCAAGGTCCTGGGATCAAGTCCCGCGTCGAGCTCTCTGCTCAGCGGGGAGCCTGCTTCTCCCTCTGCTTGCTGCTACCCCTGCTGTGTTCTCTCTCTCTCTCTCTAATAAAATCTTTAAGAGAGAAAGATTTTATTTATTTATTTGAGAGAGAGTGCGGGGAGGAGCAGAGGGAGAGGGAGAAGCAATCTCCACACTGAGCAGGGAGCCCGATGTGTGACTTGATCCCAGGACCCTGGGATCATAACCTGAGCCAAAGGCAGGCGCTTAACTGACTGAGCCACCCAGGCGTCTCTTAACATTCCTTCATAATTGATTAACTAGAATACCTCTATAGAGAGAAGTAGGGTTTTTTCCCCCCCCAGTTTTATTTTGAGATATAATCGACATCACTGTGTAAGTTTAAGTTATACAGCATAATGGCTTGACTAGTATATATTGTGAAATGATTGCCACAATAAGTTTAGTTAGCATCCATCACCAGCTCATTAGATAAAGAGCAAAAAAATTTTTTTTCCTTCTGAAGAGGACTCAGAATTTACTCTTTTAACCTTCATATATATCATATACAGTGTTAACTATAGTCATCATGTTGTACCTCACATCGCTAGTACTTATCTTATAATTAGAAGTTTGTACCTTTTGACCACCTTCTTCTAAGTGGTTTTTGAATAGAAAGAGCAAGTTAAAGTTTGTGTGTTTTAATACAATGTCATATATGATTGAGATACTATCTTTTTGAGAAATGTATTTAAATGTATCAAGGTACATCCTCTTTAAAAGCCAGTATTTTGTTAAAATGTTTTAAGCACTTGATATTAACATTTCAAATGGTTTTTTAGTATTTGGAATATTTAGAATTTCTATTCCTACATTGATACGGTTTCTTTTGGTCTTCTCTGCTCTTTTCTGAAGAGCTTATTTGTTCCCATACCTTTTGGGGAATTTCTGGTAGAATCACTACCAAATCTAAATCTCAGGCTGTAACCAGAATACAGATTTTATTATTTTTTTTTTTAAGATTTTATTTACTTATTCATGAGAGACAGAGAGAGAGGCAGAGGGAGAAGCAGGCTTCCCCGCCTAGCAGGGAGCCTGATGCGGGACTCGATCCCAGGACGCTGGGATCATGACCTGAGCTGAAGGCAGACACTTAACCATCTGAGCCACCCAGGCGCCCCAGAATACAGATTTTAAATTCCTTAAGTACAGAGATTGATTACTATTATCAGTGATGTGCTTTTCTAATTATCTCTTGGGCATTTCAAACTTCAAATGTTGCCTAAGGTTCATTATTTCTGCCTGTTTTCAACTTCCCTTCATCCCCAAACCTTGTCTTTTCTTCTGACTACATTCTTTCAAGCAGTTAGGCTTAAAACCTCTGAGTCAGTCATCTAAATACTTCCCTAGTGGGCCCCCTGCCCTCCCAAATGCAATTATGTGCCAAACGCTTCTCTTCTTTGTTATATCTCGTGTCCATTCTCTCCCCCCAACCCCACCCCACTTTTCATTTTATCATTACTCCCTAGTTTCAGCTGTTGCCATGATTGTTGCAGTGGTGGCTTTGTACCATCATTGCCATTCACCCTTTTCCAATCTGTTCTATAATGTGCTACCAGTTCTGATCATGTCATTTCTCTAATCAAAATCTTCTAATGGCTTTCTAGTGCCTACCAAATTTAGTATTTGTCTGGATAGATTTTAGTCTTCAATATATGACTCCAGGTTACCCTTCTGAGTTGTATGTTATTCTTTAACTTGCACTGACAAACTGAAATTTTTCTCCGCGCTTTTTTCCCTGTAATTTTTTTTTTCTCTTTTCCTGGTCCTAGGATCCATTTTATAATGGATCTGTGTGCCAAGATTAGTATAGTTGAGATGTTTGAGCCCTCATATCCTATAAAGAAGTGATAAAACAGTAATAATGATCTTAAGGAAATGGTGATTTCTCTTCTGGGATCACAGTACACACAATCACAGCACGAGCTCACATCTACCAGCAGGGAGACTTGGCTGCAAGGGCTAAGCTCTTGAGTACAACTGACCATTTATGCAGAAGAAGCAGGATCCAGCTCTGTTGGTTGTCCATACTATTCCATTACTACTCACAGCTCATAATACTGTTTAATCTAATTTGATTACAATGACTTAGCCTTCATATAAAAGAAATTACTCAAAATGTACAAGCATTGTAAGCTGCATATTTATTTGATCATTTGTTGAAAAATATTTCTTCCCTTTGCTTTGCTCTTACTATGTAAATCACCAAAGATTATTGAGTGAATGAAAGCTTGATAATGCTGCTCTAGTGTGTTAAACTGTTTTGGATAGTAAAGGGGCTTTTTTTTTTTTAATTAAGTTTTTATTTTAAATCTAATACATTTAACATACAGTGTTACGTTAGTTTCAGAAATACAGTATAGTGATTGAACAATTCTGTACATTACTCAGTGTTCATCATGGTAAGTGTACTTCTAACAAAGCTTTTTAAAATTGCCTTATATAGTTTTGAGACTCAAAGCTTTTACTTGATTAACTTTCTCTTCTATTCCCCTGTCAGGGGTTTTTAACCTGTGATCTGCAGATTGGTCTTCCATGGTGGATGGAATTCAGGGAGTCTCTGAACTTGCTGGAGAAAAAAAAAATACATCTTTTCATTAACTTCTACATAAAATTTAGATTTATTTCAACTATGAATGTAGGCAACAAACCATAAGTAGTTTTAGCAGTACCTGTGACTTTGTTATCAATAGAAATCACATATTTTCATATAATATGGTGGTTGCAGCCATCTTGAAATTATTTAAATTCATCATTACTTCAAAATTACTGTGGTTATTAGACCTACTACTAGATCTTATCTGATTTGTTTTTAAAAGCACATATCAATTAAAAATATATTTTGACAATTATGTTTGTATTTCATGCATTTAAAAACATAATTCTGACAAGAATAATGACAGGTTTTACCAAACTCTCAAAGGAATCTGTGGCACCAAAGAGGCTAAGAACTTCTGCTCTTAACTCCTCCTAACTCTTACATGTCTGTTCTGATACAAGAATGGTTAGCCAGAAGCTATGATGAAATGTAGCATACAAATCATGGTGTCACAGGTTTATGTAAATTATTTGGTCATTGACTTTTGTGTACTAAATCATAAATTTTGATCTCACAAATAATGGGGAACAAAATGCTTGTGTGTATTTTCTAAGGTCTAGTGAGATGATTTCTATAAAATTGGGTGGAATAATTTTCCTTTGTATTCAGGAAGTATAGGTTTATGTAACTTTAAATTACATTTCCAAAATTCTGTCTCTTTTAATTTTTAAAAAATTTAAAAATTTTTAAGTAATCTCTACACCCAACATGGGGCTTGAACTCACAACCCCAAGACCAAGAGTTGCACGGTCCACTGCCTGAGCTAGCCATGTGCCCCCCAAATTCTCTTAAATGCCATAAGTTAAATGGAATAGGGGGTGTCTTTATTGACTTGGGACTTTCCTGCCCTCTTTTGGATATATCAGCAAAGGTGCTTCATATCTTATCTTCACAAGTTTACTCTATTAGATGCAGGATTTTATTTTGCTCAGCTAAGCGAATCCCTAATGGTGTCAGTGGAATTCAGGTTTGAAATACCTCCTCTGGAGATTAGAAATACACATCCTTGGGGTGCCTGGCTGGCTCTTTCAGAAGAGTGTGCGAGTCTTGATCATGCGTGAATTTGAGTCCCATGTTGGGTGTAGAGATTACTTAAATAAAAATGAAAGAGGGGCGCCTGGGTGGCTCAGTCGTTCAGCGTCTGCCTTCGGCTCAGGTCATGATCTCAGGGTCCTGGGATGGCGCCCCAAATCGGGCTCCCTGCTCAGCGGGAAGCCTGCTTCTCCCTCTCCCACTCCCCCTGCTTGTGTTCCCTCTCTCACTGTGTCTCTCTCTGTCAAATAAATAAAATCTTAAAAAAAAAAGACATCCTTTTTTTTTTAAGATTTTATTTATTTATTTTGAGAAGGAGTGTGAGAGAGAGAGAGCACGAGGGGAGGGGCAGAGGGAGAGGGAGAAGCAGGCTCCCCGCTGAGCAGGGAGCCTGACACGGGACTCAATCCCAGTACTCTGGGTTCATAACCTGAGCTGAAGGCAGACACTTAACCGACTGAGCTCCCCAGGTGCCCAAGACACATGCTTTCTATTGTGATTGTGTAATGATGTTGTTTGTATTTACTCTGTCACCTAGAATACTACTTGATGGAGTTAGTAGAGGGAGAACGAATGGTTTAACAATTACTGTAGTTTCCAGGAAAATAAAACACTCATTTGAAATTGTATATTTCTAATAAAGGAACTGATAATTATCTTAAAAGACAGTATAGTATTGTCAACAATTAAGGCTATTTAAGTTTGTTTATTTTTAAGATTTTATTTATTTGTCAGAGAGAGAGAGAGACAAGCAGGGGGAGTGGCAGGCAGAGGGAGAAGCAGGCTCAAGGAGCAGGGAGCCTGATGTAGGACTTGAACCCAGGACCCCGGGATCATGACCTAAGCCCAAGGCAGATGCCTAACCATCTGAGCCACCCAGGAGGTTAAATTTTTCAAAAGTAGTAAGAATAGTCTCTGTCCTTAATTCATGATCTAAAAGCACACACCTAAACTAATTAGGGAAGTAGTTACTTTTTTTTTTTTTTTAAAGATTTTTATTTATTTATTTGACAGAGAGAGACACAGTGAGAGAGGGAACACAAGCAGGGGGAGTGGGAGAGGGAGAAGCAGGCTTCCCGCAGAGCAGGGAGCCTGATGCAGGGCTCGATCCCAGGACCCTGGGATTATGACCTGAGCCGAAGGCAGACGCTTAACGACTGAGCCACCCAGGGGCCCCAGGAAATAGTTACTTAAAAAGAGAGAAGTAGACATACAGTTTAGTGTCTTAGAGTTTTCAGAACACTACCTAAGAAGCGCTAAGATGTCATGGAGGAAATTAACTCCATGTGGCATGATGTATTCAGAAAAACAATAAAGATATTGGTGGGCTAGAGTAGATTTTTAGTATTAGATAAAATTAGAATTATGGAAATTGTCAGTAAATGAAAATTTCATTTTTATAAATTACTAAATGCTTTTATTACATCAATATGTGAATTTGGAATAAAACTATACTATCTTTTTGCCTTTGTTTCTGATATGGTCTTTAAGGTCTCCTAAAGCAGTGGTGCCTCTTGAATTGTCCTTTTCTTCCTAAGGAATCATGCAGTTGACTTTCTCTTCCCTTTGCTCATTCACAACTGAGATTTTTTTTTTTTTTAAAGATTTTATTTATTTAAGAGACAGAGCGAGAGAGCACAAGCAAGGGGAGCAGCGGAGGGAAGGGGGAGAAGCAGGCTCCCCGCCGGGCAGGGAGCCCAATGCGGGGCTCCATCACAGGACCTTGGGATCATGACCTGGGCCGAACAAAGGCAGACACTTAACCGGCTGAGCCACCAAGGTGCCCCTCATAACTGAGATTAACTGAAGTGTGATTCCATCATGAATTCTAAATACATACTTCAAAAGTCCCTTACTTTTCCCTCCTCTACTTCCAACTCTTCCATAGTAGCATTACCAGAATATCTCTTCTTTTTCCCTTTCCTTCTTTCCTCTCTGGTTTATGAGATAAAAAGGCCTCAATCTTTGCTAATAAGTGTGATAAGTGCTAATGATACAACAGTATGAAGGAAAAGGAAACTTGTAAGTATACATTTTAATTGTGACTGATATAATAAAGAATTGGTTCTATGAACTATGCTTAAAGCTTTGAAATATCCGTAGAAGTTTTTTTCCAATTTCTGGACATCCTCATCTGCCTCCTTATCCCTGCAAATAAGTCCCACTATTAAAGAGAACGAAACTAACTTGATTTCATGGGTTTTGTCTTAGTTTATTATACTGTTATTTCCTAATATATATTAAAACATACATTAATTTCTTTGTGGCGTGACTTTAAGGGGTAGCCTAGGTAGCTAACCATAGTGAAGTGGGAAAGTTCTCTGAAGTTAGGGGCTTGCAGTTTACCACTTCATTTGACTAGGTGTCCAACTTTGGCCCAGGAATCTTAATGCTCAGCCCTGAGTAACCCACAGACCTGTAATGGTGAAGGAGTTACCTGTTATTTAACTCATCTAATGTTAAATAAGCCATGAACTTTAAATGTAAAAAAAAATGAAGATTCAGTTATTGTCTGTCTTAAACCTTACTATAAAGTAGAAAGCCACGATTCAGAAATAATACTATAGATCTGGACACATCCCGAAAAATATTTCTGATACTAAATGGAAAAAGCAGGCTATAAAGCAGCATGAAATATAACCCCATGTTTATATTACATATATGCTTATGTATCACTATCCTAGAAGTTTAAGAGAATCTTCATCAAAATGTGAATAAGTGATATGAGGATGGCATGCAGTTGGGTGTGTGGGGGAATAGGAGGGAGGGAGAGAGAGAAAATCCTCAAGCAGACTCCCTGCTGAGTGCAAAGCCCGATGTGGGGCTTGATCCCTGAGATCGTGACCTGAGCTGAAACCAAGAGTCAGCTGCTTAACAGACTGAGCCACCCAGGTGCCCCCGGGCAGACTTTATTTTCTATTTATATCGGTATATCCTCTAATTTCTCTATAATGAGTATGTATAACTTGTCATCTTTTATTACTTTGCTACTTTGTGTTTTTTTATTATAAAGTAATGTATTATATATATATAATTATAAAGTAATGTTGGTTGGAACAAATCAAACAACACAGTATATGGAAAGAGGATTATTATCTACCCCTCACAACCTCCAACCAGTATAAAGTTTCAGATACATTACCTTTTTTTTTCTTTCTTCCCTAGAATCTAAACTCCCTGAGGGCAGGGACCATGTCTGTTTAGTTTACTGCTTTCGCTCCAAGCACTCAAATTTTATTAAATGAATGGAAAAAAGGTTGGTGTATAACCTGGTATAATTTCTTAAAATGATTATATAGTCCTATTATGTTTAAGTTTAAAAACCTGAATTGCAAAAACATTCATGAAATTTAGGACGTTGATAATTGATCCTCTTTGGGATCATAACACTAAAATCCTGCTTTTGTATGAATCTTTATTAACAAGGTATGCCCCTTCATTTGCATGAATAGAAACTAACCCTTGTTCTTTGGGATTGTAGTGTTTATAAAGAAAGTTACACCACAGTTTGTGCTTGGGTAGTGGAAAGGAAGGGTGCAATACCCAAGGAATGCAGTATGGCTCTTAGGAAGTTGTTAAATACAAGAATAAAGAATTAATCTGCTACTATAAGACTATTACTGGGGGCACCTGGGTGGCTCAGTCATTTAAGCAGCTGCCTGTTGGTTTTGGCTCAGGTCATGGTCTTAGGATCCTGAGATCGAGCCCTGCATCAGGCTCCGCAGGGGTCTGCTTGAGATTCTCTGCCTCTCCCTTTCCCTTTCCCCCCTCCCTTGGCTCGCACACCCTCTCTCTCTTTAAAATAAATAAATAAAATATATTTTTTTAAAGGACTGCAAGTTTTTATTATAGTTCTAGTAGTTAACATAGTGTTTTATTAGTTTCAGGTGTACAATATAGTAATTCAGCACTTCCATACTTCACCCTGTATCATCACCTAATCACAAGTGCCCTCCTCAATCCCCATCACCTGTTTCACCCATCCTCCACCCACCTCCCCTCTGGTAACCAACAGTTTATTCTAATTGTCTGTTTCTTGATTTGTGTCTCTCTCTCTCCCTCTTATTTTTTATTTTTTTTAAAGATTTTATTTATTTATTTGACAGAGAGAGACACAGCAAGAGAGGGAACACAAGAAGGGGGAGTGGGAGAGAGAGAAGCAGGCTTCCTGTGGAGCAGGGAGCCCGACGTAGGGCTCGATCCCAGGACCCTGGGATCATGACCCGAGCCGAAGGCAGATGCCTAACGACTGAGCCACCTAAGTGCCCCCCTTTTATTTTTTAACTTTTGCTTACTTGTTCCTTAAATTCCACATATAAGTGAAATCATATGCTATTTTTCTCTGACTTATTTCGCTAAGCATTATACTCTAACTCCATCCATATCCTTGTAAATGGCGAGATTTCATTCTTTTTATGACTGTATGCCATTGTATGTATATACATTACCTCTTTATCCATTCATCAATCGATGGACACTTGGGCTACTTCCATATCTTGGCTATTATAAATAATGCTGCAATAAACATAGGGGTGCATGTATCCCTTTGAATTAGTGTTCTTGTATTTTTTGGGTAAGTACCCAGAAGTACGATTGCTGGATCGTGAGTTCTGTTTTTAACTTTTTGAGGAACCTCCATACTATTTTCCACAGTGGCTGCACCAGTTTGCATTCCCACCAACAGTGCATGAGGGCCCTTTTTCTCCACATCCTCACCAACACCTTTTGTTTCTTAAGTTATTGATTTTAGCCATTCTGAGAAGTGTGAGGTGATACCTGATTGTAGTTTTAATTTACATTTCCCTGATTATGAGTGATGTTGAGCATCTTCTCATGTGTCTTTTGGCCATCTATAGGTCTTCCTTGAGGAAATGTCTGTTCATGTCTTCTGCCTATTTTTAATTGGATTATTTGTTTATTTGGGTGTTGAGTTTTATAAGTTCTTTAGACTTTGGATACTAATCCTTTATTGGGTATGTCATTTGCAAATATCTTCTCCCATTCTGTAGGTTATCTTTCTGTTTTGGTGATTGTTTCTTTTCACTGCACAGAAGCTTTTTATTTTGATGTAGTCCCAATAGTTTATTTTTGCTTTTGTTTCCCTTAGGTCAGGAGACATACCTGGAAAGAAGTTGTTATGGCCAATGTCAAAGAAGTTACTGCCGGTTTTGTCTCCTAGGATTTTTATGGATTTAGATCTTTAGATCTTTAATCCATTTTGAATTTACTTTTGTGTATATTGTAAAAAGTGGTCCAGTTGCATTCGTTTGCATGTAGCTATCCAGTTTTCCCAACACCATTTGTTGAAGAGAGTATATTTTTGCCATTGGATATTCTTTGTTGAAGATTAATTGACCACATAATTGTGGGTTTATTTCTGGATTTTCTATTCTGTTCCATTGGTCTGTAGTTCTATTTTTGTGCCAATACCATTAATGTTTTGATTACTACAGCTTTGTGATTTAACTTGAAATCTGGAATTTTGATCCCTTTAGTTTTTCTTTTCTTTTTCACGATTGCTTTGGCTATTTCTGGTTCCATATAAACTGTAGGATTGCTTGTTCTACTTCTGTGAAAAGTGCTATTGGTATTTTGATAGGGATTGCATTAAATGTGTGGATTGCTTTGGGTAGCATAGACATTTCAACAGTATTTGTTCTTCCAATCCATGAGCATGGAATGTCTTTTCATTTCTTTGTGTTATAAGACTATTACTTTTCATCCTGGATGGTATTTAATAGCTAATGAGCTTCACTTTTTTCTTCTTGAAGTAGTAATTCACTAGGAGCAATGTTAAACTGAAGATTTATTGTTCTTCATACTATGTCCCCTTAGAAGTCTACTTACTCTTAGAAAATTGGGAGCCAGAACCCTAGTATTAAAAGATGCTAAGTGGGGTCTCATGTTTTGCTGTTTGTCAGCTGTAGTAGAAATAGTTGCTAGTTTCTTTTCTTTTTTTTTTAAGATTTTATTTATTTATTTGAGAGAGAGAATGAGATAGAGAGAGCATGAGAGGGGGGAGGGTCAGAGGGAGAAGCAGACTCCCCGCTGAGCAGGGAGCCCGATGCGGGACTCGATCCTGGGACTCCAGGATCATGACCTGAGCCGAAGGCAGTCGCTTAACCAACTGAGCCACCCAGGTTCCCCTAGTTGCTAGTTTCTTGAAACCTTTTTATAATAAACATTTTAACAAGTTCACAATTTTTCATGCAATCTTAAGTTTTATATTAGATTATTTATTTATTTATTTGAAAGAAAGAGGGAGAGTGCACGTGCAGAACCGAGTGAGAACCTGAGTGGGGGGGGAGGGGCAGAGGGAGAGGGAGAAGCGATATGGGGCTCTATCCCAGTACCCTGAGGTCTTGATCTGAGCTGAAAACAGATGCTTAACCGATTGAGCCACCCATATGCCCCAAAGGGAGAGAAATTTTTATTGGAATTAGTTTGTTATGCTTATAGTTTGCAAATCAGACTTTAAAAGTAAGTAGAAGTTTCTCTTTTCCTAATTTTGAAAATCCTGATTCTCAATTTAAAATACATATTAATATATATCAATATTATATATTCTGAAAGTCTACAAGTAGATTACTTACCTTTGAAAGAAATTGCACTGGTATGGGGAGAAGAGAAATAAAATACTAAGATTAACTCTCAACAGGGAAACCAGAACCTTGAATTGAGAGTTTCTACACATATCAGGGACCATACTTCTTTACCCCACCCACTTGCCTAAAATTATGCTTATTTGGTTGAATGGATGCCAGAAATCATTGTCTTACAAGGAGAATTAAAGAGTGTTACAGATTCAGATTATTGAGCATGATATTGGTTGAGATTGACAAAAGAGAATTAAGTAAGTAAATATGTGTACATACATATGTATACACACATGTTACAATATTTGTATATTCACTACCTTTAAGCTTGCATATTACTTTGTTCATTTGCAGATACGATCAACTTCATCAGTTCTCTGTAGTACTTAAAAAACATTAAATCCTCTATTTTTCAATTTTTTAAAGATTTTATTTTTATTAATAAAATTTTAAAAATAAGATTTTATTTAATTTAATAAGATTTTATTTAATTTTATTAATATATAAAAATTTATTCTTATTTTGAGAGCATGCAGGAGGAGGGGCAGAGGAAGAGGGAGAGAATCTCCTGCAGACTCCACACTGAGGCAGAGCCTGATGCAGAGCTTGATCTCATGACTCTGATATCATGACCTGAGCCAAAATCAAGAGTCCAACACCCAGCTGACTGGGCCACCCAGGCGCTCCTAATCCTCTTTTTTAAAACAACTACAAGAGATTAGGTTTGACATTTAAAAATGTGGGTTGTTATAGCAACATCATAGGGCTGTTATTAGAGCATTAAACAAAGTCATGATAAATTAATTGGAAGTCTGCATCAGTGTAGTCCCAGTCAAGAAGAAATAAGCAAAAACTGATTTTTCACTTACTGTTAAGTCTTGGGCATTCTGTAGATTCTTATGGAATTTATTTTTTTTACTTTTCATTTTTTTAAGTAGACTCCATGCCTGGTGTAGAGCCCAACATGGGGCTTGAACTCACAACCCTGAGATCAAGACCTGAGCTGAGAATGAAGAGTCAGATGTTTAGGGGCCCCTAGGTGGCTCGGTCGTTAAGTGTTGACTCTTGATTTCAGCTTAGATCATGATCTCAGGATTGTTAGATTGAGCCCCATGTAGGGCTCAGCGGAGAATCTGCTTGAGATTCTCTCTCCCTTTGCCCCTTCTCCTGGCCACGCACTTCTCTCTCTCCCTCCCTCTCTAAAATAAATAAATCTTAAAAAAAAAAAAAAAAAGAGTCCTATGTTTAACTGACTGAGCCACCCAGGTGCCCCTCTTAGGGAATTTGTAGTTGAAGTTGCAAATGGCCAAAATTTCCCCATGTTTGTCATTCATTGAATAGCTTGCCTGGCTTTGTTGATGGTACAGCAAAAGTAGCTCTGATACTATAATAGTGATATATTGATCTAAAAGGTGATATATATTAATTGCCAGGAAGCCTTGTAGGAAAACTTAAACCCATTTCATGAAATAAGCCAGGAATATTTATAATGCATGTCATTTGGTGGTGGCACTAAATTCTGTTCTCTGGAAGCCTTTCTCAATACTGGGTCTTAATGTTCATATGTCTCTGTGTTATTGATAAATTTGTATTTCTGCCTTTTCAAAAAATTTTAGCCTTGAGGTTTTCCTCAACTGAGCAAAAGATAGTTGACTAGTATTTAAGGAAGATCCATAGAAAGTTGTCATTCATAACATAGAAAAGTGTTATGCTTGAACAATCTGTACATAAGACCGCAGTGGATAGAGAGGTAGCAGGAGGGCTGGAAATTAAGGGTATTGACTGTTTATGTTTGAGAAACCCTTGTCCCTTGATCTCTGACACACCACTCAGTCTTATTTTAGGTGGTGAAAAGCCCTTAGTTCAAACACCCTTCATTTCATGACATACCCTTTGGCACCTGATACATTTACTTGAAACAGCAGCTCTTTTCTAGATCACAGTAGAAATGAGGACAGATACAAATGTTAGGTTTCATCTGTTTCATGGTGCTCTGGGTCCTGACAGGTATATATTGTGAGCTTTCTGTTGGGAAAACTTTGACCAAATTCCTGGTTTGGGTAGAAAATACTCTCCAAGAATACATACGGTATTTGGGACAACAAAAAGAAATGTGAGGAGGGGGCGCCTGGGCGGCACATTCGGTTGAGTGTCTGACTCTTGGTTTCTGCCCAGGTGATGAACTCAGGGTCATGAGATCAAGCCCACCTCGACCATCGGCTCTGCACTCAGCACCGAGTGTGCTTGAGACTCTCTCTTTCCCTGTCCCTCTCCCCTTCCTCCCACCCATGCGCATGTGCACACGTGCTCGCTCTCTCCCTCTCTCAAATCCTTAAAAAAAATGTTGACGAGGATGACAGGGAATGCCTAATAAGCCAAAGAACTCTTAAAGGAAAGGAAATTATTATTTTGTTTTATAATAGAATTACCACATTTTTTTTCTTTTCAACTGACTAAATAAAAAGAGCAAAGATTTGACGTCCTTATTCAAAGTTACTGTAATACATGAGAGGTTATATATTTATAATTTTATCAAAGTATAAAATACATATATATAGTTCAAATAGACATGACTTAACAATGAAAAATAGTCCATTCTGCATCATCTCCTACCACCCTTTCCTGTATACATGTGCATCAGCTTTTTTCTGTAATTAATACATTCAAGTTACACATCATTATTTACTAAAGCACTTACAAAATACTGCCTAGCCCACAGAGATTCTGAATGCACCAAGATGATATACCATCTGAATCAGCCAAAAACCAATAGATATCAATTTAGTTACTTTTGCAATCAAGTAGAGTTAATGATTTGAAACAACAGCCATTCTCAAAGTGTGGTTTATGAGCCCCTCAAGGACCACAAGATTCAGGGTTGGAATCCTTAGATTGCACATTGTAACTAATCATTAAGGGATGATAGGGGCACCTGGGTGGCTCAGTTGGTTAAGCATCTGCCTTCGGCTCAGGTCATGATCCCGGAGTCCTGGGATCGAGCCCCACATCGGGCTTCTGGCTCAGCGGGGAGCCTGCTTCTCCCTCTCCCTCTGCTGCTTCACCTGCCTGTGCTCTCTCACTCGCTCTGTGAAATAAATAAATAAATAAATATCTTTAAAAAAAGATGATAGGTAATAGTTTATCAAATTTTGGTGTATCAAGGTAAAATATCCATAATTATCTGAAAAGACTATTAAAATACTCCCTTGTACAACTATGTATCTGCTTAAGGTTGCTTTAGACCAAAAACTTGGAGATCTGTTATATTAAAAAAAGAAATCTATTTTATATCTATGGGTAGGATAGTCTGACCATATAAATAGTGAAAAATCTAGAAATTATTAGTAATTAAAATATTGATATTTTTAGAGATTATAAATATGAGCTAAATATAAGATCTGCAATTTTCATATATTATGAAGGACAAACGTAGAATCTTTCTTTAACAATTAGCAAATTGTTCATTTTTCTTCAAGAATAGTGTATTTAACTCTTTGTATCGCTGGTCAGATTTGCCCTCAATGGTAAGGGGAGATACAAACATTTGGAAGTTTGCAGAGCCAGGTTTATATTTTTCTAGGTTCTTTATATTGAGTTTGATCAAAACCATGTATTTCGTAACTGCTGAGTTTTTGGCTAGTTTAACAGTAGTATAGTTATATTTCTCCTCTCACTAGTGCTTTATGTTTTTTTAATGTTTTATTCACAGTCTTTTGTTTCTTTCTGTTCTGTTTCAAGTGGAAAAGAAGGTAAAAGAAGGTGAGGTTTCCTAGACCTTGAATCTTGGGATTTACCTTGACACAGGTAGTTCTGTAAACCATGAAACTTGACTAGGGCCGGTAGTAAAGAGTAGTCGCTTATCCACATTAACAGCAATAGCTTCAGTAAATCAGCCTTCTGGATTTTCCATGTGAATGTTTCCATGTGAATTGGAAACCTAAAACTAGTCTACACTTAGTAACAAATTCTTTTAAGGTTATTGATTTTAGATACTTTCTGCCTCTTTTAAGTTCACCAACTGGCCCTTGTCATTTTAGGAAATGACAGTGGCTTTGTTTTAGATGTTGATGGAGAAAGTGTAGGGAACATAATGAGTAGGAGTGGGGGCAGAGCATGGGGCTAGGTAGGTAGCACAACTTCAGCTTTCCAGATTAGTTTACTTGCACAATTCCTGAGAGTCACGAGAAAAGGAAAAAAGGTCAGAAGGTGATTAGAGGAGAAATTAGGTGATTCTTGCACCATGGTCATTGTCAAGAAGTTAAAGTTGTTTCCCATTGTCCTTTACAAGGCAAACTGATGATGAACTTCCTCATCATTATATCACTTTTTTTTAATCTCCCCATCACTTTCAGGGAACTGCAAGAGAGTCATCAAATAATAACTAAGCTAATAGAAAAGCTACTGTGCACACTGTAAGGATTAAAATCTTAAACTTTAATCCCTTTTAGCCTCTGGACTTGAGTACTCCTTCTCAACGGGGCTCTGAATACTGTGTGAGGGAGCCTGTTCTCATAATTTACTTGTTGTATGAACCCTTTTGTTAATAGCTGAGATGTGGTCATAGTTTAAAAGGAAATAATATATTTAGATAATGATAATACACATTTTTTTTTACTGTGTACCATCAGAATTTTTTAAGTTAATACAGAGAGCCACTTGTCAGATGGTAGCAGAACTGTGTTGAATCCATATCTGTTTTTTTGAAGTGTTGTTTTCAAAATTTGTATTCTCTTACACTTCTTGCTTCCTTCTGAATCTTTTTAAAGCTTCTTGAAGTTTTATTTTTTATTTTTTTTAAAGATTTTATTTATTTATTTGACAGAGAGAGACACAGCGAGAGAGGGAACACAAGCAGGGGGAGTGGGAGAGGGAGAAGCAGGCTTCCCGCAGAGTGGGGAGCCCAATATGGGGCTCAATCCCAGGACCCTGGGATCATGACCTGAGCTGAAGGCAGACACTTAATGACTGAGCCACCCAGGCGCCCCAAAAAGCTTCTTGAAGTTTTAAATCTAATTTTGACACTATGGAATAAGGTATTACTAACTTGATGAGGCAAGTCTTAGTGACTAAAGATTGTAACTGCTTTAACTAACCGGGACAAATCATAGCTGGCAGCTAAGCTCAAAGTTTAATCACGTCCAGCACGTATTAGCTGTTCGAGTCAGAGCTTGATGCATTAAATAGCTCTGCCGTCTGTGTGGATATCTCTCTATGTGTAAACAATCTGGGGCAAATTAATCTTTTTAGTGTTCTTTGAAAAATTTCAAGTGCTTTTCTCTTTTTTCATACTCAGATGAAGGAAAAACTCGTAAAAGTAATGCCTGGAGCAGTTCTGTTTAACATAATTTTAGAATTGAGACTGTTTTCTTTTAGCAGAACAAAGCAGTTACATAGCTTTTTATATTTATTCTGGTAGAAATTTTAGGAAGCTTCAACTTGTAAATATCTTTATCCCTCCTGAACCATAGGTAGTTAAAATACCCTAGGACAAAGAACTTTAATCTTTAACCTGAGTTATATTTTTAAGGGAATTATTCTTCAGATTTTCAGATTCAAATGTACTCTGAACTAAAAATCATCTCTCCTGAAAATGGATGCCTGGGGTCCTCTCCTTTCTTTTCCAGTTTGTTCCTTCCTTTTTCAGTTTGTTTTCTCCAAGAGCCCTTAACCCCTTTATGAAAGAAAGGTATATCTCTCGCTTATCCTAATTCTGACTATGATTCATTGCCCCCATACTATCAAAATCTCTGAGGTCCCCCAAACAAGAGAAAATTGCAGAATGCGTTGTCCCACAGTGTCCCATGACAGAAATCCAAAGAGGGGTTAGGTGGGAAATATTGGGGGAGGCAGGACTTTATTCCTTCTGGACAACAAACTCCTTCTTTCTCTGTTTTCTAAGTTAGAATTAGATTTAAAAAGTGGGATAGTTACCACAGGGATGGTGTCAATACATGTATTTCAATTAAAATGAGGTATGACTTTGTTTGACAGAAATCCGGCCAGTTAGACTATATGGTATTTTCTATAAATTGGGCTAAATTGTTAGCACCAGAGTTTTGACAAATATATTTAAAGCACATAGAATACAACATATGATATGCCAGAAATTCTATTCTATGTAACTATTAAGCTTAACAAATTTTAAATGTAAAATTAATGTACAAGACAGTAAATATATTTTTTTGTCTATACAAAACCCTGCACATGGAAGTTATAGCAGCTTTATTCATAATTGCCAAAACTTGGAAACAACCAAGATTCTGTCAGTAGATGAACAGATAAATAAACTGTAGTACATGTAGACAGTAGAATATTATTATATAGCACTTAAAAGAAATATGTTATGAAGCCATGTAACAACCTAGAGGATACTTAAATGCATATTACTAAGTGAAAGAAGCCAATTTGAAAAGGCTGTGTACTGTATGATTCCAACCCTCTGGCATTCTGGAAAAGGCAAAACTATGAAGACAGTAAAAAGATCAGTGGTTGCTAGGGGTTAGAGAGGAGGAAAGGATGAATATTGGGAGCACAAAGGATTTTTAGAGCCATGAAACTACTTATTATGATACTATAATGGTGGATACATATCATTATAAATGTGTCTACACATGGACTGTGTAACACCAAGAGTGAACCTTAAGGCAAACTATGGAGTCGGGTAATGATGTGTCACATAATAATGTACATACTGAGTAAAACAAACTAGAGTTCCAAGGAAAAGAATATTATTTTAGGATGTTGACACTATTTTCACATAGAGAACAAGCTAGGGATCCTCGGATAGACCAAGTGCCTGGAATCAGGATAAGCCAGCAATTCTGGCTGTGCAAAAAGTATTCTTTGACAATGGAGAATTATGCTTCAGGAGATTAGGACCTATCTGCAACTCTAGTGAGTTTGTGACTAACTCTCAGAAATGTCTCCTCATACTGTCTAAACTTCTTCTGTAAAGGAAATGGATGGTATGTTCTCTGTTTTCCTGGGCACTTCACCTTTTCATCGGCCATGTTTGTCTGTTCCACCAATGAACAAGAATAGGTTGAGAATTATATTGTGACACAATTTCACCCATCCTGACAAGTAATGAAAGGAAACTCCTGATAGGAACAAATTTATAATTGTTGTGGTGGCCTCCAATCTATATCTGATTACATCAATCTTGGCTAGTACTTCCTTTTGGGAAGTTCCAGTACCAGGAGGATTTGGAGGAGATGCCCTTGCCTAACATTCTTGAACCACTTCTCCCAGACAATTCTGAAGGAGCACTATCAAGTATGCCCACGGGACCAGTGCTGGTCTATTGTGTATTGCCAGTCCATGATGAGATAAGTACAGACATTAATGGTAAGCATTTAGTAACTTTTATAGCAATTTTTTTTCATTTTTGTATATACCCATTTTGTATATGTTTGTATATAATAGTATCAGTATATACTCTTTATAAAGACACTGGTATACACATACATAGTTTTGCATGATTTAAAATTTTACATAAATCATACTGTGTCTAAGGTGTATTTTGGAAATGAGGTTTAGCATCCATTACACATCCTCTTTTCTAGTGTACATTAATATGTTGCAGAGGCTTTAAAGCTAAATTTCATTTCTCAGGCTTCCTTGCAACTATATTCCTGAATTTGATTTAAATTCTGCCAGTCACATGTATTCATATGACTTTTTTTTAAGATTTTATTTAGTCATTTGACAGAGAGAGGCAGAGTGGGAGAGGGAGAAGCAGGCTTCCCACGGAGCAGGGAGCCCCATGCGGGGCTCGATCCCAGGACCCTGGGATCATGACCTGAGCTGAAGGCAAACACTTAATGACTGAGCCACCCAGGCGCCCCTTCATATGACATTTGTAAGGCAGAATTAGAACAGAGTTCTTGATGTCTACTCACTAGCTTTGAGATTTTAAGAAGCAGGGCATGTGGAATCCATCTTGATGATGTTATCATGGGAGGCACATATGGTTCTGGAGCTAACTGCAGAAATTAACAACCTTTGATTGCAACTTCCTGATTTTGATGATTACTTGATTTTGGCAGCTTTTTATATTGTTGGCTTCCTAATTGTGCCAATAGTGATACGATTATGGAGTCAGTGGCTTTCTGGTTGTAGAAGGAGGAGCAACTCTCTTGGTGGCCTGAGTAGTGCTTTGGAAAGCTTCATGGATCTAAGGGAACAAATGTTGGGAGTCTAGGGCCCATCAAGAGTAAGAGTTCTGTTCTGTTCTTAATGGTTGGGATCCTAAAGGGCTGTGCCATAGGAATAAGTGTTCATTGGAGGTAAACCAGTCCTCAAATGAACTGCAACCTGATTTCAAGTCATCTGTATGAACAAAACATCTTGGTCCTTGAAATATTCTTGAAGAGATTTTAGGTTTATATAGCCCTAGGTAAATGAAAATCACTCAGGAGGAAGATACTATCCTAAGCCTCAAATTCTCAGTATAGATGGAACTGCACTAAGGATGGAAAACACAGAAGAGAAAGAAAGTAGATACCATGGGAAGGTTCAACCCACATCCAATTGGAGTCTCAGGGGAGTGGAAGAAGGGAAAAGGGAAGAAGGAATATTTGAAGACATAGTGGCTGAGAGTTTTTCAAAATTGATGAGAATTTTGTTTTGTCAGTGTGACTGTCTCTTGGTTATGTAATCTGTATTTTCTCAATGGTTTTGTTTTTTTTTAAGGTTTTTCTTTTTATCTTGTTGGGTTTCCTCATACTGTAGGTTCATGTTATTCCATCACATCTGGAATAGCCGTAGCCATTAACCCCTGAAATTACCTCTTTCCCATTCTCTCCATTCTCTTCTTCCCAAGTCCCATTAGATGTATGCCAGATGCTCCCATTCTCAACTCCGTGTTTCTAAATCTTCCTCTCTCAGCTCCAGAATAAAGCTCTCCCCTGAATTCTATTTTCTTCAAATTTAGCCTTTAGATTCATGGTCTCTCCAGCTATGTTCAGTCTGCTGGTTAACCTATTATTTCATTGAGCATACTTTTTATTTCTAGAAGTTCTGTTTCAAGTCAACTGGTCTTTTAATAGTATTTAATATGTTGTTTGTTTTTATTTAGTGGTCTTAGTTTCTTATCTCATGCTTTTAATCATTTTAAATATTCACATCCAATGTCTGTAGTTCTTGTGTCTAATCCAGCTATATTGAATTGACTTTACTTCACTCATGGTTAATTGATTCTTGATGTGTTTTAAAATTTTAGATTGTCAGGGCACCTGAGTGGCTCAGTCGGTTGAGCATCTGATTCTTGATATGAGCTCAGGTCTTGAACTCTGGGTTGTGAGTTCAAGCCCTGTGCTGGGCTCCACGCTAGGCATGGAGCCTACTTTAAATGGATAGATAGATAGATACATAGATAGATAGATAGATAGATAGATAGATAGATAGATAGATAGATAGAAAGATAGGAAATTTTATATTGTCAGCTTATGTTTGGCAGGGCTTTGTTTGTGGGAAATCTTTGCTAGTAAAGTTAAACATAATATATCTCTAAAAGAACAACAGAGGTTTCCCACAGACATTGACCTGCCAAGCACAAGCTCACCCAGTCCTGTAGTTGTGAATTCTCAGAAGAGAGTGTCATCTCCTCTTCCTTGTCTTCTTCCTTTTCCTCTTCTTTAACCACCAGATAGCCAAGAGAGAGAATTTGCCTGCCATTACCTTTTGCTTCTGTATTGTCTCCACATGCCACTGAACAGATTTTATCCCCCTTGTCACTGTCTTTGAACTATTTTTTTTTAATCAATTCTGTGGAGGCATTTTTTAAAGATTTTTTATTTGAGAGAGTGAGAATAAGAGAGCACAAGCAGGGGGAGCGGCAGAGGGACAGGGAGAAGCAGGCCCTTGCTAAGCAGGAAGCCCGACAACTGGGGCTTGATCCCAGGACCCTGGGGTCATGACCTGAGCTAAAGGCAGACACTTAACCAACTGAGCTACCCAGGCGCCCCTGAGGTATTATTTACATACAGTAAATACAATTTGATGGGTGACTACAGCCACAATCATAACAGAGCATTTCCATGACCCAGAGACATTCTCTCAGGCTACTTTGCAGTCAACCTCTTCTCCCAACCCCCTGATCTGTTTTCTATTACTAGAATTTGGCCTTTTCTAAAACTTGATATAAATGTAACCATACAGAATATTTTTATGTCTGGTCTTTTTTCACTTAACATAAAGCTTTTATGATTCATCCATGTTCTTTTTTTTTTCTTTTTTAAAGATTTTATTTATTTATTCATGAGAGACACAGAGAGAAAGAGAGGCAGAGGGAGAAGCAGGCTCCCAAGGAGCAGGGAGCCTGATGCGGGACTCGATCCCAGGACCCTGGGATCATGACCTGAGCCGAAGGCAGATGCTTAACCATCTGAGCCACTCAGGCGCCCCATCCATGTTCTTGCATGCATCGTTAGTTTGTTCGTGTTTATTGTTCCAATATATGGCTATACCATGATTTTTCCATTCACTTGTTGATGGACATTTGGGTTGTTTTCAGTTTGGGGCTATTATGAATAAAATTATTAGAGAATTCTTATATAAGTCTTTGTGAAGATGTATGTTTTCATTTCTCTTGGATAATACCTAGGGATGTAATGGCTAGGTCATATGTTTGTATGTTTAACTTCTTAAGAAACTGCCAAAATGTTTTCTGACCTGGCTGTACCATTTTGCTTTACCACCAGCAACAGCATTCTGTAGTAATTTGAGTAGTAATTTGAGGAATTATACTAACTGTTGAAACAAGTAGGCTTATTTGAAATAGAAAGGCTATATGTACTGAACAGGATTTATGTCAGTTATGGTTCCTTAAATGGTATGGAGCTGTTTTCCTTTAAGCTACTATGGGCAATACCATGGCTCTAAGACTTTTTCTAATAATGTCCTTAGAAGATCATCTCTATTGGAAAATTAATATTGGGAAGCAATTCAGTTACTTGAGAGCTGGCTATAAAGGGTGGAAGTGCTTTATTACTGACATGGTATTTTAATTTTATATCCTTCAGATATTTGGATCTGAACTGCATTTTGGAAATCATCTACACTTAAAATGCCACCAGCAGTTGGAGGTCCAGTTGGATACACTCCCCCAGATGGAGGCTGGGGGTGGGCAGTAGTAGTTGGAGCTTTCATTTCCATCGGCTTCTCTTACGCATTTCCCAAATCCATTACTGTGTTCTTCAAAGAAATTGAAGGCATTTTCAATGCCACCACCAGTGAAGTGTCATGGATATCCTCAATCATGTTGGCTGTCATGTATGGTGGAGGTAAGTACCCCCAAGGCCTGCTGTTTTAGTCACATTTTTTTCATTCCCATTAACCATGACCGCTCTTGATCTGTTTGTTCCACTGTAGTATTCTGAACAGAAATGAGAAACTGTGAGGTCCTGTGATTTGGTCCAACTCCGTATCATTAAAAAGCTCTCAGAAAAATGACATGTGTGCAGCTGATTTTTCTTACTGCTCTCTGCTAGACTCTTAAGATATAAACACAAAGATTCTTCTTCCTTTTTTTTTTTTAAATTTTATTTATTTATTTGTCAGAGAGAAAGAGAGAGCGCATAAGCAGGGGGAGCAGCAGGCTCCCCCCTGAGCAAGGAGCCTGATGCGGGACTCAATCCCAGTACTCTGGGATCATGATCTTGGCCGAAGGCAGATGCTTAACCAACTGAGCCACCCAGGCATCCCACAAATAAAGACTTTTCTTAAGTTGATATTGGGAGAATTAAAGTAAATCAGGCTCACCTGAATAGCATAGTTCAAAGTCTCAGGTAAAATCTTTGCATGGTGTTAGAATTAACTGAAAAAAATCTTCTTCTTCTTGCTTGTGATGTTATTCACCCTAAAAGCATTTCAGCTGAATCTTAAACTTAAGTTTTATCATTTTTTTCCCTGCTGTTTTCCTTGACATGTTTAAAGGAAATACGGAGAGTAAGTTGCTTACTTAACATTATTTAAAATACTGTTCATTGGTATAGCCACTTTGGAAAACAGTATGGAGTTTCCTCAAAAAGTTAAAAATAGAGCTACCCTATGACCCAGCAATTGCACTACTGGGTATTTACCCCAAAGATACAGATGTAGTGAAAAAGAAGGGGCACATGCGCCCCAATGTCCATAGCAGCAATGTCCACAATAGCCAAATTGGGGAAGGAGCTGAGATGCCCTTCAGTGGATGAATGGATAAAGAAGATGTGGTTCATATATACAATGGAATATTACTCAGCCATCAGAAAGGATGAATACCCACCATTTGCATTGACGTGGATGGAACTGGAGGGGATTATGCTAAGTGAAATAAGTCAAGCAGAGAAAGACAATTATATGGTTTCACTCATATGTAGAACATAAGGAATAGCATGGAGGACATTAGGGTAAGAAAGGAAAAACTGAAGCGGGGTGGCGGGTGGGGGAATCAGAGCAGGAGACGAACCATGAGAGACTGTGGACTCCGGGAAACAATCTGAGGGTTTCAGAAGGGAGGGGGGCGGGAAGATGGGTTAGCCCAGTGATAGGTATTAAGGAGGGCATGTGTTGTAATGCACACTGGGTGTTATATGCAAATAGTGAATCATGGAACACCACATCAAAAACTAATGATGTACTGTATGGTGACTAACATAAAAATAAATAAAATAAAATAAAAATTTGTAAAATAAATAAATAAAATACTATTCATTTCACCTTGGAACATCAAATCACAATGTAACATGTAAAAGTCAAAACCTTCCATAATACTTAAAACATATAGTTGCTTAGTGAGAGATTCTAAAGCCAAGTGATACTGAGATTGACAGTGCCTCATGCTGCTTAGTTAGCCAAACTTTCATCTCTGTTAATACTACTTTTTGGTGGCAGTTTAGTATCTCATTATTTTCACATGTAGTTCCTTAATAGCCAGTATAAAGATTCTATATTTCAACTGTAAAACCTTAGAATTTGAATTCTTGGGATTCCAGTAAGCTGTTGGCAGAGTCAACCAATATTAAGCCCTATGCACATATTTCACACTAGATTAGATATTGTGAGTGATAGAGAACACTTGATCCTGATACCTGCCTTTGGGGAGCTTATAATCCTATTGAAACAATAACATAAACTCATGAAACAAGAATAAATAGTTGAAGTCATAATTTAACTAAATATATAATTTCATTGCACAGAAAAAACAGGTAACCTGGTTGCCTTAGAGAGAGGTGAATTAGGTGACAGGGAAGACTTATGTTTTTCTACTATATATCTTTTTATTTTATGCCTTTTGAATTTTGACGGTATGCCTGTTTTGTCTATTAAGTACTTTTAGAGAATATAAGTGCTAAATTGTAGTACTTATTTTCTTTTTATAAGTTCAGAGAAATCAAAAGGGACCTTGGATATTATCTAGTTTCTGAGAGCCAATAGTTTTGGAAGCTTTGGACTCTATCTGCCAGGATTTTCTTTTTTTTTTTTTTTTTTTTTTTTTTTTTAAAGATTTTATTTATTTATTTGAGATAGAGAGAATGAGAGATAGAGAGCACGAGAGGGAAGAGGGTCAGAGGGAGAAACAGACTCCCTGGCGAGCAGGGAGCCCGATGTGGGACTCGATCCCGGGACTCCAGGATCATGACCTGAGCCGAAGGCAGTCGCTTAACCAACTGAGCCACCCAGGCGCCCTCTGCCAGGATTTTCTAATGAGGTTTTGACTATGATGGCTTGAAGAAATTGGTATAAGTATTATCCAGACGTATTCCAGGTGCTCAGGGTATCTTTAAGCTGACTATAAACCAGGGGTTCACATGTTATAATTTGGAGCTGCCAAAGAGCTTGAGAGCCACTTGCATTTTGCATCAAAAGTAAGTGATGTCAGTTGTACTAATGGCACATGACACTTTCTTCTGGGAAAACAGTTCCTTCTTTGTCCTCACCCAGAGATAACTAGCACATTTCTCTGAATTTGTGTTATAATAGGCCTATGAACTGTACCCCTCTCTATTTTTAATGATAGCTAATTGGGGTCATCCTTCCTGAAATAACTCTGAAAGACAAATTGCCTATCGAGAGCCTTGTGGCAGAATTTTTACTAAATGGGTTATTTTGTTTTGATTGGCTCCTAAGTGGTATATCCCCTAAGAATTATCATCAGTTTTCAACTGCCACAATTCTTTAACTTAATGTATTTGGGCCACACCCTCAACACTAATATGTTTTGAACTACCAGTGGTTTAGTTTTTTTTTCTTTTAGTACTTTGGTTCAGAGATACGTACTGATGCTTGTTGGAGTGTAAGTATATTTTTAGGGGAGGAGATTTTAGTTGCCTACTCTCTTTTTTATTTGAGTTTTTCCGATTTTTTTTTTTAACAGGAAAGTAATTTGCATATTTTCAGTTTCACACTAATGTCTTTAACATTCCTAGTTTAATATTGCAGATGTTACAGTATTAACTTCTACTTCACAAGTCGATAGTGTGGCAATATTTTGATCTTTGTAATTCTGACTATACAAGATCTATTTCATGACCAATTTATGTGAAAATATTTCATGAATATTCTTTCAGTATTTAATTCTTTCACCTTACACAAGCTGTAAATTCAAATTACTTCCAAACCAGCTGTGGTCTAGTATTTTCCTGAAGTGACTTAGAAAGTCAATGAAAACTTCTTTATACATATCCTTGGTTGGGCCTGAAATCTCTCCTGGCAGCCAGTTCTTGACCCAGCCTTAAAGAGACTTAGTCCTCTGAAACACTAGGATATCAAGAGGTTTGATTCTGGGGCACCTGGGTGGCTCAGTCTGTTAGGCATCTGCCTTCAGCTCAGGTCGTGATCCTGGGGTCCTGGAATCAAGCCCCGAGTCTGGCTCCCTGCTCAGTGGGGAGCCTGCTTCTCCCTCTCCCACTCCCACTCCCCCTGCTTGTGCTCTCGCTTTCTCTCTCTCTCAAATAAATAAAATCTTTAAAAAGGAAAAAAGGTTTGTTTCCTTCTTGCATGCTTACATACACTATAATTTAAATTTGGGTTCCCTGGGGTCAGAGCTGACCTTTTAATTGAATCATACTGCAGCTTTGAGTATAGTACTAGAATATAAGTAACTGCAGAATTTCCCATAGTGTTTATGGAAATAGAATATGTCAACATATAACCAATAATATATTCTGAATACGTACATTCTATATTTGTTTTAAAAAATAGACTTACTGTCTTCTAAGGAACTAATTATAGAATGAGCAGAATAAGGTCAGAATTTACTGTGCTAATAGAAGGAAAACACAATTTTTATGTCTTCTGCTTAATAGCTTAGTTCCAAAAATATGAAGTACAGTGTAATAGGGAGAAAATGAGCTGGATTTGAAACTTGGTTCTTGGTAGCTTTGTGACTTTGCAAAGTTCAAACATCAGTTCATTTCCTTGTGTGCCCTTCCCTACTGATGCATTGCAGTGATCCTCTTGTTTGCAGTCCTCTACCTTAACCAGGCAGGTAAGGTGTGGTGTCATGTAAACAAAGTTGTCATTCCCCCGAGTCCCTATCCATGAAGTACAGACAGAGGCATATTCTTTTATAAAGAAATGAAATGCAATGAATGTCAGTGTAATCAGAAAATAATGTTAGTCTACTTAAGAGTTGTGTTACAGCTTTTATTTTTTTTAAAGATATTTGAGAGAGAGAGCCTGTACGCAAGCATGGGGGGAGGGGCAGGGGGAGAGAATCTGCAAGTTGACTCCCTGGTGAGTGTGGAGCCCCATGCAGGGCTTAATTTCACCACCCCAGATCATGACCCCAGCCAATACCAAGAGCTGGAGACTCAACTGACTGAGCCATCCGGGCACCCCATGTTACAGCTTTTAAAACATTGTTTGGTTTGAATAGGACTTTATTATAATTAACACTTAAAAATACGGAAAGGGGGGTGCCTGCGTGGCTCAGTCGTTAAGCGTCTGCCTTTGGCTCCTGGGATGGAGCCCTACATCAGGCTCCCTGCTCCGCGGGAAGCCTGCTTCTCTCTCTCCCCCACTCCGCCTGCTCGTGTTCACTCTCTCGCTGTGTCTCTGCCAAACAAATAAATAAAATCTTTAAAAATAAAAACTTGGAAAGGGGAATTACAGATTATACCTATTTATAGCAAGTAAGGAGAGCCCATTTGATACTCATATTTGAAAACATACATTAAATGCATCAAATCTTTTTCTTCCTGATCCTTATAATACTTCACATTTTATTTGGTTCCTTTCACATTGAAGAAAAACTGATAATTTTGGTATGCGTCCCTTTATCAGAGGAAATTTAATCTGATTATCTTAGATAACACTATTTCCTATCTTCTTGAATTGTTAGATCCAAGATATTTTAACCATTATTTGATTTAATCTCCTGCAAGCTTAGTTTCACTGTATTGCTACCATGAAACAGTAATTTAGGCATGGAATCAGGTTAACTCTAAAGAAATGTTCAATTTAGTACCTGAGACATCTAGGTATAACTGGGAAGTTTTTTGTTTTCAATTTATATTTCTTTTTTTTTTAAGATTTTATTTATTTATTTGGCAGAGAGAGACACAGCAAGAGAGGGAACACAAGCAGGGGGAGTGGGAGAGGGAGAAGCAGGCTTCCCACGGAGCAGGGAACCTGATGCGGGGCTCGATCCCAGGACGCTGGGATCATGACCTGAGCCGAAGGCAGACGCTTAACGACTGAGCCACCCAGGCGCCCTCAATTTAGATTTCCTAATTGCAAAGCTACTTAAACTTGGAAAAAATAATTACGTATTTTTCAGGGATTTTTTCTTTTTAAAAAATATGACACAAACTACATTTATGATAATGTGTAAATGATGCTCTAATATCATCATATTAGAGTGCCTGTCCAAAAATTAAAACAGAGCAAACTTACTAAATATGTTTATCATATCCTAGATACATCAACAAGCCTATCAACATCCATTACCAAGGTGTTTTCAGCCAGTTCTGCCTTATAAGAGGAAGACCAAGGAGAGAACCAGAGTCTGATATTTTAATAAAATTCCATCCAATATTTATAGATAAAGAAGATATACAATGATGTTCTTTAGCATCTTTATTTTCTAATACACCTTTGACTATGAAATAAATGTAGAAAGCAATATTCTTCCCATTGTCTTTGTTTTTATCTGTTTATTTTAAAAGACTTGTCATTTAGCGTCAATGCCTTGTGTAGATAGGAGGGAGTTGGTTCCTTTCCTCTGTGTTAACTAAATTTCTGGTTTTCTCCTAGGTCCTATCAGCAGTATCCTGGTGAATAAATATGGCAGTCGTCCAATCATGATTGTTGGTGGCTGCTTATCAGGCTGTGGCTTGGTTGCGGCTTCTTTCTGTAATACTGTTCAGGAACTTTACTTGTGTGTTGGAGTCATTGGAGGTGAGTTACTGTTGATTCATTTTCAAGCATTAATTTATTGCTGGCTATTTGGTATTCATTTAACATTCATCTTTCAGATCTTTTGAGTGAAATTCCTACCTTATAGAAATTACTTGATTATCATTTTGAAGAGCTATAAATACATTAAAGGGTACTAGAAAAGCAAACTTCTAAGGAAATTCCTGTTATACAGGGGGTGTTCACTGTTGAATGAATGAATAATGAAAGAGATGATTGCATCCCTTGTCCTAAGACTAGTCAGTGGTGGTAGATAAAATGTGTTTGGCAATTTCTTGCAAGGGTGATCATTGGTTATTACTCTTTCTCATTACCTCTTCTTCCCACAGGGGATAGGCTTCTACTGGAGCAGGAGAGAGTATAAAATATAAAGCAGGAATTATCTGGCAGAATGTCCAAATACATTTCTGAGGGATAGAAGACCCACTTAATAATTCCTCCCTCCTCTTTTGATAGCCAAATTAAAGTAATGAACTGCTGATGAGTATAATAAAGATTACTCATAACTTCACAATCCAGAGACTTTATTAACATTTTGATGTATATCTTTCCATACTTTTCCTGTGCACAAAGATAAAACCTTTTTTAATACAAAAAATAATCAGATATGTTTTGTAACCAGTTTTTCACTTAACAGGATACCATGAACATCTTTCCATGTCATTAAATATTACAAGATTTTTAATCTGTTATTCCATTAAATAGGTATGTACAATAATTTTTTTAGTAAGCTCTATGACACGTGTGGGGCTTGAACTCAGAACCCCGAGATCAGGAGTCTTATGCTCTAATGACTGAGCCAGCCATGCATCCCGATACGTACCATAATTTTATTTGACCAGTCTCTTAGTTAATTGTTCGATTTTTAGGGTTTTGTTTTTGATTTTTTACATTTTCTTACTATTAGTAAACAGTATTGTGTTGATAATCTTTGTGAACATGAATATTTTCTTAGGATAGCTTTGTAAAAGTGGAACTGCTGTGTGTTTTAAAGATACATATGAGCTAAATTCCCAAAAAGATCATGCTCACCATAATGTGAGAGGGCATACAGCCTTGACAACAATGGGATATTATCCTTTTTAATTATTGCCAGGTGAATCATTTAACAGGTGAACAGTATTTCCTGATTTTAATTTAAATCTCTTTATTAGGAAAGTAAATGTTTTTAATATGTTTGTGGCTATGTATTTCGGGTTTTTTGTTTATTGTCTTTGTACAAAATGCTTATTGACTGCTTTTGTGTACCTATTTAAAAATAATGTGTAATAACTTTACAGGTTAAATTATTATCCCTTTGCATAAGACAGTTATTTTGGGGTGCCTGGGTGGCTCAGTCGGTTGTGTCTGTCTTCGGCTCGGGTCATGATCCGAGGGTCCTGGGATTGAGCCCCATGTTGGGCTCCCTGCTTAGCAGGGAGTCTGCTTCTCCCTCTCCCCCTGCCCCTCCCCCCTGCTCATGCTCTCTCTCTCACACTCCCTCTCTCTCAAAATAAATAAATAAAATCTTAAAAAAAAAAAGACAGTTATTTTTCCAAAAATTTTTTTACATTTAATTATGGTAAAATACATATCACATAAAATTTACATTCCTAACATCTTTTAAGTATTCAGTTCAGTGGTATTAAGTATGTTCACATTCTTATGCAACCATTTCCACCATCCATTTTCAGAACTGTTTCATCTTACAGAATGAAACCCTGTCCCCATTAAACAGTAACTTCCCATTCCCCCTCCCCCCAAATATCTGTCCCCAGTTAATTTTTTCTGTTGAATTTTGTTTGGAAGAAAATTTTTTAATTTAGTCTTCCAGTTTTTTCCCTCTTCATCTACAATTTCAGGTATTCAAAACTCTCAATACTTCATGATTTTTGTCTTGTATATCATTATTACAAAGTTGTTCTACACTCCAAGATTATGAATATATTTGCCTACTTTTTTAAAACTGTGTTTTAATTCCAGGGTAGTTAGCATAGTGTTATAATAGTTTCAGGTATACAATCTAGTGCTCCAACAATTCCATATATTACTCAGTGCTCATCAAGATAAATGTATTCTTTTTTTTTTTAAAGATTTTATTTATTCATTTGACAGAGATAGATACAGCAAGAGAGGGAACACAAGCAGGGGGAGTGGGAGAGGGGGAAGCAGGCTTCCCACTGAGCAGGGAGCCCGATGCAGGGCTCGATCCCAGGACCCTGGGATCATGACCTGAGCCGAAGGTAGACACTTAATGACTGAGCCACCCAGGCGCCCCAAGATAAATGTATTCTTAATCTCCTTCACCTATTTTACCCATCCCCCCACCCCCCTCTCCCCTTGTTCTCTATAGTTAAGAGTCTGGGGTTTTGTTGTTGTGTTTTGTTTGTTTTTGGTTTGTCTCCCCCCTGCCCCTTGGTTCATTTGTTTTGTTCCTTAAATTCCACACATGAGTGAAATCATATGCTATTTGTATTCTTTGGCTTATTTAACATTACATTATACTCTCTAGATCCATCCATGTTGTTGTACATGGCAGGATTTCATTCTTTTTATGGCTAAATAATATTTCATTGTATAGGGGCACCTGAGTGGCTTCAGTCCATTGAGCGGTTGAGCATCTGACTCTTGGTTTCAGCTCGGGCCATCATTCAGGGTCCTGGGATTGAGCCCTGTCTCAGGCTGTTTTCAGTGGGCAGTGTTTTTGAGATTCTCTTCCTGTCCCTCTGCCCCCTCCCCCCACCACCACTCCCATGCACGGATGTGTGCACTCTCTCTCTCTCAAATAAATAAATCCTTAACAAAAATAATATTCCTTTACACACACACACACACATCACATCTTTATCCATTCACCAATCAATGGACACTTGGGTTGCTTCCATAATTTGGCTTTTGTAAATAATGCTGCAGTAAACATCAGGGTGCATATATCCCTTCGAATTGGTGTTTTTGTCTTCTTTGGGCAAATATCCAGTAGTGGCATTACTGGATCATATGGTAGTCCTGTTTTTAGTTTTTTGAGGAACCTCCATACTGTCTTCCACAGTAGCTACACCAGCTTGCATTCCCACCAACAGTGCACAAGTGTTCCTTTTTCTCTGCATCCTCCCCAACATTTGTTGTTTCTTGAGCTTTTGATTTTAGCCATTCTGACAAGTGTGAGGTGATATCTCATTGTAGTTTTAATTTGCATTTCCCTGGTGATGAGTGATGTTGAGCATCTTTTCATGTGTCTGTTGGCCATCTGTATGCCTTCTTTGGGGAAATATCTATAATGTCTTCTGCCCATTTTTCAACTGGATTATTTGTTTTGTGTGTGTGTGTGTGTATAGGTTGTAAGTTCTTTATATATTTTGGCTACTAGCCCTTTATCAGATATGTCATTCTCAAATATCTGTTCCCATTCAGTATGTTGTCTTTTTGTTTCGTTGATTGTTTCCTTTGCTGTGCTGGAGGTTTTTGTTTTGATGCAGTCCCAAGAGTTTATATTTACTTTTGATTCCCTTGCTTCAGGAGACATATCTAGAAAGATGTTACAGCTGATGTCAGAGAAATTACTGCCTCTGTTTCAGGTCTCACATTTAGGTCCTTAATCCATTTTGAGTTTATGACTGTATATGGTGTAAGATAGTGGTCCAGTGTCATTCTTTTGCATGTAGCTGTCCAGTTTTCCCACCACCATTTGTTAAGGATACTGTCTTCTTCCCATAGCATATTTTTGCCTCCTTTGTCAAAGATTAATTGACCATATAATCGTGGGTATATTTCTGGGCTTTCTATTCTGTTCCATTGATCTATGTGCCTGTTTTTGTGCTTGTATCATCCTGTTTTGATTACTACAGTTTTGTAATATACTTGAAATCTGGAATTTTGATACCTCCAGCTTTGTTCCCTTTTTTTTCAAGATTGCTTTGGCTATTTGGGCGTCTTTTGTAATTTCATACAAATTTTAGGGGTTATTTGTTCTAGTTCTATGAAAAATGCTGTTGGTAATTTGATAAGGATTGCATTTAATCTGCTTTGATCCATCTTTGGTTGGATCAAGATTGGATCCAATCTTTGATCCAAAGATTGCTTTGAGTAGTATGGCTATTTTAACAATACTTGTTCTTCCATTCCATGAGCATGGAATGCCTTTCCATTTATTATATTCTCTTAAACATATGTTCTCTTACATTTTAAATTTCTGAATGGAAGAAAACATTTTACATAAAATGAGAAGAAAGAAATATGAAACTCTGTTTGTTCCCACATGGTTAGTCAGTTTGTTCATTTGCTCTTTTAGTTCCTCAAATATTTATTAACAACCATGTATATGTCAAGCAATGTTCTAGATTTTGTTGGGAATAGAGCAACAACTAGGGCTAAATCATACTCTTTAATGGGAGGAAACAGATAATACTACTCGCAAATGTATGAAGAAATAGGAAAAATATCAGGTAGTGATAATGCTATACAAAGCCTCAAAATAAAATGTTCTGACAGGGAAGGACTGGGTAGTCTACAAAGGTAGGTCACTCTCAAGAGATGACCTTAACCAAGAGATTTGAGTAGCAACAGGGAACAAGCTTTGTTGAAAATTTAGGGGAACCTAAGCCCCAGGTCAACAGTGTGCTTATTGGCACAGGTGAGAATGGTCTGGTATGAGATGAGGAAGAGAGGTAAGGGCCAACATAAAGGTTATGGATGGGAAGCCATTAGCAGGCTTGAAAAGGGGGAGTGATCAGCCCTGATGTATTGGTTTAAGCCTCTGTGAATCACTTAAACATAAATAGTAGGGAGTTGGAGCAAGTGGGGGCCAGGGAGAGCATCTAGAAGTTATTTGAATATTTACTTTTACAGCACTGTTTATTGAACAATTCTACAGTAATTTAAAATTTCACTTTTACATTAAATCACATATCTATGTTAAATCATTTTACATTAAATCATATATATAACAAAATCAGGTATGTTCGTGGACTTTCTGTCCACTTTCAGTGATAAGTGTTTACCTATACTGAGTCAGAGCCACACTGTTGTAGTGATTGTAGCTTTTGGAAGTCCATTTAAGTATCTGTTAATGTTTGTCCCACTCCTCCAGTACCACCAAAAATTTTCTGGTTGACTCCCATGCATTCTATGTTTTAGAGTCATTTTACCTATTCCAAAATGAAATGCACTTACATTTCATTGGAATCACATTAAATTAATGCATTCATTTACGGGGTACTGATGATAATGCTGTGTTTTATTATCCAAAAACTGTTTGTGTGTGTGTGTGTGTGTGTGTGTGTGTGTGTGTGTGTGTTTGTGGTTTTTTAATTCTCTAACCCTTTAGGAAAGTTACACAATTATAGCGATTCTAAATTGCACATTTTTTTACTTTTTGGAGCGATTGTAAAAGGAATAATTTTGTATTGCATTTTCTGTTGTAAAATTTTGTCTCTAATTGTAACTATCTACTTAATGATCTTCTATTGTTACAGTGACTCCTCGGGTGATTCTGTTAAGACTAGACAAATAATATAAGCAACAATAATAAAAATAACATTTATTGAGTGCTTACTACATGCCAGGCACTCTTCTAAGTGTTTTACTCACGGTAGTGCTGTGTGCCCCTCTTACATATGAGGAAACACATGTGTCTGATATTACCAGCCAGTAAATAGTGATGCTGAGGTTTGAACCCACGTAGTCTGGTTCTAGATCCCATACTTTAAACCACTATACAGTATGTCCTGTAGTGGTGAGGATTTTTATCTCCTTTGTATTATTTATACTTCTCATTTTAATTTCTTTGTCTGGTTATGTAATTCCAAATATGTTTCTGACATTTATGTGGTTGTTTTTCTCCCTCTTCCCCAGGTCTTGGGCTTGCCTTCAACTTGAATCCTGCTCTGACCATGATTGGCAAGTATTTCTACAAGAGGCGACCTTTGGCAAATGGACTGGCCATGGCAGGCAGCCCTGTGTTCCTCTCCACTCTGGCCCCCCTCAATCAGGCTTTCTTTGGTATCTTTGGCTGGAGAGGGAGCTTCCTAATTCTTGGGGGCCTCCTATTAAACTGCTGTGTAGCTGGAGCCCTGATGCGTCCAATAGGGCCCCCACCAACAAGTGCAGGGAAAGATAGGTCTAAAGAATCCCTTCAGCAACCTGGAAAATCTGACGAAAAAAAGGGAGCAGGTGACGCAAATATAGATCTTATTGGAGGAAACCGCAAAGAAGAGAAACGATCGGTCTTCCAAACAATTAATAAATTCCTGGACTTATCTCTGTTCACACACAGAGGCTTTTTGCTATACCTGTCCGGAAACGTGCTCATGTTTTTTGGACTGTTTACCCCTTTGGTCTTTCTTAGTAATTATGGCAAGAGTCAACATTACTCTAGTGAGAAGTCTGCCTTCCTTCTTTCCATTCTGGCTTTTGTTGACATGGTAGCCAGACCTTCTATGGGACTTGTAGCCAACACCAAGTGGATAAGACCTCGAGTTCAGTATTTTTTTGCAGCTTCTATTGTTGCAAATGGAGTGTGTCATCTGCTAGCACCTTTATCCTCCAGCTACATTGGGTTCTGTGTCTATGCGGGATTCTTTGGATTTGCATTTGGGTGGCTCAGCTCAGTGTTGTTTGAAACACTGATGGACCTCGTTGGACCCCAGAGGTTCTCCAGCGCCGTGGGATTGGTGACCATTGTGGAATGCTGTCCAGTCCTCCTGGGGCCACCGCTTTTAGGTATAGTATGCCTTACTACCTCTTTGGTTCTGTTAACATGAAACAGGCACTAAAGATGGAAAAGGTGATAGAAAGCCAAGATTAGTAAGCTGCTTGGTGGCAGAAAGTATTTCTCATTTCTGTAGCCTCAGTGTTGGCACAATGTTTGGCACAGCATAATTGCTCAGATTCTTACAGAATTGATTACACTGAACCAACAACCTGAAAGGTGAATCAAATATTTTTACAAATGGCATTCTTTTTTTGAATTATGTTTTCTCTTCAAAAAACTTACTTGCTTCTGTGGTGTTACACGCAAACAATGAATCATGGAACACTACATCAAAAACTATGGTGATTAACATAACATAATAATAAAAAAATTAAACAAAAACAACAACAAAAAACCTTATGTGCTTGTTGTAGAAAAACATGTAAAATCCAACTCCATCGCTGATAATAGCTACCATGTAAGCTCATGGTTTACCAGGGACTGTTCTAACCATTTTCTATATCCTCTTATATCTCACAAGCCTATGAAATAGGACTGTTAGAGTTCCTACTTCATAAGAAATAGAAACTTTGAAAGGTTAAATAATTTGCCTTATATCACATGGCTAGTAAGTGAGTATATAATTTGGGAACTGTTTCCTAAGGTTATTAAATACTTCATTTTTTAAATTAATACCTCATTAGATAACATTAGTGAAAATATAATTTGGCCCTCCTTTTATTTTATTTATTTATTTGAGAGGATGAGAGAGAGAGAGAGAGCATGAGAAGGGGGTTGGGTCAGAGGGAGAAGCAGACTCCCTGCTGAGCAGGGAGCCCGATGCAGGACTCGATCCCGGGACTCCAGGATCATGACCTGAGCCGAAGGCAGTTGCTTAACCAACTGAGCCACCCAGGCGCCCTGGCCCTCCCTTTAGATGTATACGTCTTAGAAGTATGATTTGGCTAGTGAGTGAGGATACATTAAAGAAGTCCTACAGCTATCTTTTGATATTGTTCTCTTCCTCCCCATATCCAGTGATTGCCAAGTCTTGTCAGTTTTCATCTCCTAAATCTCTTTCTAATTGGTCCACTTTTCCATCACACCACCACCCTGTCCACAGCTCCTGTCTCCCATCTGGGCTACTCCATGAGCCTCCTGGCTGGTCTACCCATTTCCATTCTATCA